>NC_072770.1:8976914-9299551 GCF_022539595.1 Amphiprion ocellaris | reverse complement strand
TGTATGAAAAAATTATGTTTTGCCGTGACGCTCCACCCACCTACGTCACCAAATTTCGGCCGGGAAAGAAGCTTGTAGCGAGGAGCTGCTGTCGCCATCTTGACATCGGCCTGGGTCCCGGAGAGAAGCGTTTTCTTCTTGTTGGTAAGCCCAAAGCCAAGTTTAACACCAGTTAAATCCATAAGATGCTTCGAGACAAGCGTTGTTTTACCACATCGAGTCCATTTAGTAAGGTTGACGAAATAAAGCACATCACGTTAAGATGATTTTTCGCGTTTTACTTTCTCCAATGCGATGCAAGTCAGTCGCCTTTCTTTTTATATCGAAGAAGCTCATTTACGTGAGTGGTTTATGGGTCTATAGGTCTATGATACAATATTTGGATATATCTAGACTTCATGTGTGTTCGTGAACGTGTTCTTTTTATTGGGAGTTGGGGCCAGGGTGGTGCGTAGGCTGAAACTGCGCATCCAATGTTATTTACATACATAGCGAAATAACATATTAGCCACAGTTGTTAGCATCACTGCGCCCCATTTTACTCCACATTTGCACCTTTTTTAAGTGCACACTGTCGGAGAAAGCCGCTCGTGAGTCAGAAGATCACGAAGATATGCGTTTCCCAGCGGCAGGTATTTCCTCTCGTTCCGCGCGCGTATTGAATTTGCATCGTGTTGGTTTCATCCTAATTATTAAAGGTTGAGAAAAGATAAAGTAAACACTGTATTTCATTTGACCGGATAGATTTGCTTTATGGTAATGACACTAATTTGAAGTATTTTTGTACTTTTTCAGGGGAAGCACAAAAGACTGTTTGAAAAGGCAAACTGAGTTGAGACCTAAAGGTAACAGTATTTTTTTCCTTTTTTATTTTATAGGAGTTGATGCCAAGGATTACATCCATAAGTCCAAGACGGGTTAAAAAATATAGTAAATGTTAAAATTTAAGTGTTAAATTACAAATGGTCATACACTTGAGCTTGCATTTAGTGGCACTTTGACAAAATTTCACTCTTAACCTGATTTAATCAAACCAGCAATTTTCTCTTTGACTGAAATGACACAGGGATGTTCCAGAAGATGTTCAGTTAATGTCAAATGTTCATTTGAACAAAAAGTGACATACAATTATTGGCACCTTCTCAATAATTCATAAAACACCCATTGGCTCTCTATTTCAAACTTTTTCTATGAATGCAGACCAGCTTCTGTCACATCTCCATTACTGTTTTTGCCCATTCATCTGTATAGATGAGCTCCAACTCTCTTTAGTTGAGGGTCTCATGACCATTCACCTTTATCTTTATCACCTTTTAACAGTTTCTCTGTCAGATTCAAGCCAGACTTTGTTGAAAAAAAAAAAAAACTTTGGTCATTATTTAGTTGCCTTTGTTTGGTGTAAAAAGGCTCAGAATTGAATAATATCAGAATCTTTTTCACACACAATGATTAAAATGTAATGCTTTGGGGTTTTTTGTTTCCTAATGGACATGAGGGGTGTTACTCCGTAAGCTGGGCTTATTTGCCCAAGTCAGGCTTATTTTGTCGTCTTTTAGGTTTCATAAACCAGGCTCACCCTGAGCACGGTTCTGTTAGCATGGCAACTTACGCTGAGGATTTACAGTGCCTTCCAAAAGTATTCACACCCCTTGAACTTCTTGACCTTTTGCCACATTTCAAACTTTAAACATAAAGATATAAATTTGATTTTTTTTTGTGAGGAATCGACACCAAGTGGGACACAATCGTGAAGTGGAACAACATTAATTGGATGTTCCAAACTTTTTTAACAAATAAAAAACTGATTATAGGGGTTTGCATAATTATTCACACCCTTTACTGTCAGTGCAGCCAACTCACTCCAGAAGTGTCCTGATGATTTCTAAATGATCCAGTGTTGACCTGCGGGTCGTCTTATGATCGGAAGGTCAGAGGTTCGAATCTCGGCTCCCACATGTGCTTGTGGTCGTTGTGACACTTCACCCACCATGCCTACAGTGGCCATGCCTACTGTGAACGCATGGCCACTGTAGACAAAGTGGGCCCTGGATGGGAGACTTCCTTGTGAAAATCCAGAAGCGAAGCAAATGTTGTGAGAGTGAGTGATTGCTGGTGGTTGGACGGTCCGTTAGTGCAGGTGTTTGCAGCCACACTCCTGTCGGTCAGCCCCAGGGCAGCTGTGGCCACAGTAGCATCATCAGCCAGACTGGAGTGAATGATTCCCCTTCCCTTGTCTCTGTGAAGCGCTTTGAGTGACTTGTCACATGAAAAGCACTATACAAATACTGTTCCTTTTTTGGTTTGATTAAATCAAGTTTGAGTGAAATTTTGTCTGTAGTGCCAATAAATGAGAGCTCAACTGAGTGCTAAAAAATCCTCAAAGCACAGAAAAAGTTAACACGCATTCACATATTTGCTTTGTGAGCAAATATGAGTGTTAACTCTTCTTCCTTCTCATTCTCTTACATTTTTTAGGTGTACCACAATCACATCCAAAGTACATCAGTCTTGAATGTTGTGAAGGCTCTGTAGTACATGGTGAGTACAGTATATTCAAATCAAAGCTTATATTAAAGTTCAACTGGACCAAATAAGTTGTAAAAAAAAAAAAAAGTTGTAAAAAAAAAATATTTGGTCCAGTTGAACTTTAATATAAGCTTTGATATGTAGTATTCATGGATTAATGAGAGCATTCAAAAGTATATTCTAGTCTTTTAAGTAACACAATATTTAACAGTTAATACACAAAGGGCATCTGTGACTTTAATTTGTCCTCAATAATATCTCAATTTTGGTTTAGTGTAGTTTGAAATATATTTTTTTAGAATTATGAGACAAATGGCAACAATAAATAAATAATAATAATAGTCATATTTTGTTTCTCCACAGTGGCAGTGTAAGGGGTGTTGCATACAAGTACCAACCAGGTCTGCACTGCTCAAACATTATAGGATTAAACATCCTCACTTTGGCCGCACTGCCCGCTATCCATGCACTGATTTTTCTTGCCCATGCACATTTAAAAATTTGAATAGTTTACTTATTCACAATAGCAGAGTACACAAAAAGGTAGATCAAAAAGTACTCTGCACCTTTTCCTGTCATTTGTGTCGATCCAAAAAATTTGGTAGTGAAAGAGAATATTTCATTCATATCAACACTCATTTAAACAAATTTGAAAATGTGACTTGTATGTTCAATGGTTGCAGCTTTCAAACATGCATTTACGGCACATTTAAGTCCCACAAAAGTCGGAATCACACCCCACATACTCTAAAGGATTTTAATCCTGGTATTGTAACAATCACTGCTTTACAGTCTTCTTCTGACCAACTGCTTGATTGCCAGGGGGAGGAGGAACAAGGTGTTGATGCAGAATTTTCCAGTGAGGTGCTAAATCCTGAACACCCAAAAGACGCAACTGAGCAGCAGCTGGCCACAACCTTACTGCAATTGGAGTATTTGGTACACGTGCCAGGTATTGCTGTTGATGCGTTTCTTCAGGAACTAAACTATATACTTAGCTCTGCGTCAGCCACAGTTTCCAGTAGAGTTGTAAAAGAAATTCTTGAGCGAAATCAAGTTCAATTTGAGGATGATTTAGTTAAGGATATTACAACTGCATTATCTACTTCCAATCCAATTTGCAGAGCTATTGAAAAAGGGGGGTCTCTGAGTACTCATCATAGAAGGCTAAAATACTACAAAGAGAGATTCTCTGTTGTTGAGCCAGTCACCTACTTGCTAGGTGGTAAAAATGCCACTTTTCAGTATGTTCCAATCTTAAAATTGTTACAAGTTCTAAATTGTAAAACTATTTTGGATGCAGTTCTTTCCCATCATCGAGGCAAGAGAGAGTTTATTCCTAGTCCCTCTCATGAATTCAAATCTCCAGAAGATGGCAGTTTTTTTTATAGAAAATGACTTACTTAATGCAAATCAAATAACTATTTCTGTTCGTCTCTATGCCGATGAGTTTGAGGTGTGTAACCCTTTAGGCACATCCAGGAAAAAACACAAGCTCTGTGGTGTCTACTGGGTTCTTGGTAACCTACCACCAGGTTCTCAATCAGCATTATCATCTATTTATCTTGCAGCTCTTTTTAAGAGTGTAGATGGAAAAGAATATGGCTATGAACGTGTGTTGGAGCCCCTTCTACAAGATCTTGAAATCTTAGAGACTGATGGTGTATTTGTGCCCTTGTTGGGCTACTCCGTTAAAGGTACAGTGCAGTGTATTATAGCAGACAACCTTGGAGCTCATGGTATTGCTGGTTTTCTAGAAAATTTTTCATCAGATTTTTTTTGCCGATTTTGCACAGCGAAGCGATGTGACGTTGACGTAAACACTGTTGCCTCTGGCGTTTTTAATCTTCGAAGCAAAGAAGAACATAGTGTTCATGTAAAAACGGCTCTTGAGAAAGGCTCGCATTGTTTTGGAGTTAAACGAGAGTGTGTTTTTACAAAGCATCTCGCACATTTCCACGTTCTGACAGGTTTTCCACCTGATTTGGCTCACGATTTATTTGAAGGCATCTTGCCTGTTGAGTTAGCGTATTGTTTGTCTCTGTTGATTTCCAAAAAGTTTTTCACGATCAGTGATTTAAACCAAGCAATATTGTCTTTTCCTTTTAAATGGTCAGACAAATCAAATAAGCCTCACATTGTACCACAAAACTTCCATACTCGTAAAACGATAGGGGGCAACGCTCATGAGAATTGGAGTTTGCTAAGGTTTTTACCCTTTTTTGTGGGTCATTTGGTGCCTCAAAATGAACCTGCCTGGTTGGTGCTAATGGATTTGAAAGACCTTGTGGATCTTATTGTGGCTCCAACACATACAGACGAAACTATAGGTTACCTTGAGAGCAAGATCATTGAACACAGACAACGATACCAGGATGTTTTTCCAGCTGTCAGACTTTTGCCTAAGCACCACCTGATTGAGCATTATCCTCACATGATAAGGTGTTTTGGACCTTTGATTGTATTATGGACACTTAGGTTTGAGGCCAAACATAGCTATTTTAAGCAGATTGCAAAGCAGACCAGTTGTTTTAAAAATATTCCGGTCACTCTTGCTTCAAGACACCAATTTATGATTGCTTTTCACCTTCAGTCCTCCTCCTATGGTAAACAAAGTCTTGAAGTGCCTAATGCATCTTTGTTTCCAGTTGATCTTTTGAACCAAGACATTGCTTTAGCTGTAAAATCAAAATACCCACACACAACAGAAGTACATGTTGCAAAAGTAGCCTCCATATGTGGCATAACGTACAATGTGGGCATGATTGTTTTACATGGATCAGAAAGTGGCATGCCAGAGTTTGCAGAAATCCTTCAGTTGTGTATCATCAATAATCAGTTACACCTTATTGTACGATTGCTCTGTGGATGGTACTTGGAGCATTACCGAGCCTTTGACCTCACTACATCCCCAACAAGACAAATAAAGCTGTTACAGCTAAAAGAGCTGGCAGACCTTTATCCACTTGCAGACTATGCTGTTGGGTCGAGTCGAATGGTGACCTTGAAAAGACATGTCATTATTAAAGGTTGGTTGTTTGAATTTAAGTTGATCCCCATTTGTTTATAAATATGTTAGAGTTGGACAATTTATCAAGTTGTAATCCAAAATTGCAAAACTGTCAACCAATAATTCAGAGATGCATTGATAAAGGGCAGGCCATTAACAAAAATACACAATCATAAGCAATCACTCCTCAATCCATTAGTATGGGAATTGGGCAGCAGCTCTAATGTGTTGTATCAAGATAATTGCACCTTGTCTGTAGACTTAGGTTCCAGCAGATATAGGAGCATAAAGAAACATGAACATTTTTTAAGGATTTCAACTTATCCCCCCCTTCTTCAAAAAAAAAAGTAATTGCCAAGCCATTTTAATCTTAAGCTTTTCGATCCACCCAAGCAGTATTTTTGATCATCTTTGTGTAGTTAGACTCACTGCAGCATAGTTAACTAAGCTATCTGCATGCCCTTCTATCATAACTCTTGTTAAAATCAGCATGCAGTGCATGGGATGTCATTATTTTTTTAATATACTTTTTATAATCTATAGATAAAGAAGAATGAACCAGCCCTTTGTGCTAAAAGTCATCCTGCTGGACAATACCGCCCAAAGGCTGACTCTGCCTAATGGATTACCAGACACAGTTGAAGAACTTATGGAAGAAGTCATACGCCAATGTGGACTTGCATCGAATATCAGACTTCAATTCATGGACCCACTGTTTGGAAATGAGTACATGAATCTTACAAACATCAACGAACTCCAGGACAGAGGGACTATTAGAGTGATGAGTGATGTGTCAGAAGAATCAGACTCGGTGACCTTAGTACTTTCAGATGTATCATCCATATCTTCATTGCCTGTGACAGAATCATCGTCCTTAGCATCCCTTCCTCTGTCAGAGTCATCATCACAACTTTCATTTCCTCTGTCACAATCATCTCCATTAGTTTCAATACCTATTTCAGAAGCAGCAACCTCTGCCCGAGCAGATGAGACCTCTCTTTCCAGCTGTTTTACTGAGGATACAGACATTCTTTCATCGCCCCAGTCAGACCTTGGGGTTGGAAAATCATCCTGGCCACCCACATTTATTGTGCCAGTTTTTTCATATGACAGTGAGCTGAAACTTGAAAAAGGAAATGCCATGTACAAGGAAAATGGAACTTTACTCCTGCCCGATCTCAAACTGCGTTCAAATATCCTAGAGAATCTTATTCAGGAGATTGTGCGCTACAAAGTGTATGTTACAGATAAGCAGTTTAACAGTGTTGGTGCAGCCCTCATCTCAAAGCATCCCTGTTTGACAGAGAGAGGGTCAGACAGTGGGTATTCTGGATGGAAGAAAAGTTTAAAAGACAAACTGGCACATTACCGTACAGAGTTAAGGAAACTTGGTTGTCCAGAGGTGGTAGTTAATGCAATGACCAGCAAGCCACAAGGCAGGAGTCCAGCATTCAAAATAAAAAGACCGAAGCGGTCTGAAGTTAACTACTGTCCACAGTTTCCAGTCGGTGAAACTGAAGCAACATTAGAAAAACTTAGAGTAGAGCTTCTAACCGACATAAAGCTGAGAAATGGCAAAGAGATGGTGAAAGCAAAGATGG
Source organism: Amphiprion ocellaris (assembly GCF_022539595.1). Taxonomy (NCBI): domain Eukaryota; kingdom Metazoa; phylum Chordata; class Actinopteri; family Pomacentridae; genus Amphiprion; species Amphiprion ocellaris. The sequence continues at coordinate 9,292,414 of NC_072770.1, read as the reverse complement.
AAAAGACCTTTTCATACCGAAGATATGAGGTGATCCGAGATGCCCCCATGGTCCAGGACTTTAAAGGAAGATGGCCAGCCCTCTTTGACGTGTTTGAGGTATGTTTAAAACTCCTACCTGGATCTTTTAAAAGTATTGTTTTAACATTGTTTAAACAATATATTCCCTTCTTGCCTTTTGTTGCTTTTGCCATATTTTATTGCATTTTGTTAGTTTGTTGTCATGTTTTTATTTTCCGTGACTTTTATTTTTTTTCATTATTTGTTACATTTTTGTTTTGTTTTTATTATGTTTAGTTGCGTTTAAGTAGGGCTGTCGCAATCACTGCAATATTGCCTCACAACGGTTTTACCAAATTACAAAAGAGGGAGCACTTATCGTAGTGGCTATGTTGTTGAAATGTTTTATACACAAAAACTTTAAATATGACAAATATAATATTATATTGTATATATTATTATAATATTATACGTGTGTGAGAAGTTAAACTTGTTTTGATGAATGATATTCAATGTTAGTCTTTCGCATTTGATGTAGCATGTCCATGAATAATTATTAATTATTACATTTTATTACATTTTCTTTTTCAAACTTATAATTTCTTAGTTGAGCCTATTTTTCAATTCAAAGTGTACATACAACAAATAATATTTAAAAACAGTTTAAATTAGAGATGTCCCGATCCGATCACGTGATCGGAAATCGGCCCCGATCACGCGTTTTAAGACTCGATCGGAATCGGCCGTCACCTCCTGATCAGGACTCGGATGTTTACTTTACGTGAATCACAGATGGTTATTGCATGAGAGTCTGTTCTCTGTGCAGCGCGTCCTCAGAGCCCGGGGGCAGATAGATAAACCTGCCCCTTCTTAGCATCGCGAGTCAAATGCTTCTCCACATTAGAGACCTGCAACGGGCGGGTTTTCCCGCGGGTCCTGCAGGTCCCGTTCCAAATCCTTCGAGTTCGGGCGGTATTTATGTGGCTTCGGACGGGACCAGGCGGGAAGTCTAAAACACTGCAGGTCCCGCACTTGTCCCGGAAAGCAGTGCGCAGAGCTGCCGTGCGCCAAATGCCTTGGGCGAAATGCCTAGGTTTTACACGCTTTTACACGTTTACTTGACTCAACACATTGTTTAGCGTGCAAATAGAATGCGCAACAGTTGTCTTGATTCGGTCAGAGCACGAGCCTGACCTTTTACCGCTTTCCTGGTCTCAGCGGAGCTGATGGGTGCGCTTTTTGGTCCTGGAGTGAGCATGTGTTTGTGGTGCTGACATGAGCCTGAACTGACACAGGGGAGAGTCTGAGGAGGAGAGAGGGCAGGAGATTCCTCTGTACCTGGTAGGTTCATTTTCTTTCTGGACTAGTAATGTGGTAACCAAAGAGTTCTCCTGGTGGATAACGGGTTGTGGGCGTGAATGGCAATGCGAGATGATCTGCGCTCAGCGTATGTTAAAGTGCGTCTCCCCAATTCCCTTTGTGTCAAAAATATATACATGGCCATCTTAAGATGGTCTTGTATGATAAATGAGAACATTATTTCTAATGAGTTATGGCAAATTCATTCATAGATGTTTATTATTATATGTTTAATATAATATAATATAATATAATATAATATAATATAATATAATATAATATAATATAATATAATATAATATAATATAATAATATATAATAAAATAAAATAAAGTATCGGATCGGGACTCTGTATTGGCCGATCCTCAAAATTGAAGGACTCGGACTCGGACTCGGGTCCCAAAAAACCTGATCGGGACATCCCTAGTTTAAATAATCTGTTTATTTAAAAAACAAATTATAGAAGTTTTGTGACTCTAAGGGGATTTGTATATACATTTTGTAAAGGTGAAAAATCTACAGTGTTTTAGGGTTGTTTCGAGTAAAAATCAATTAAAATTGTTATCGTCCATAATGACTTAAAAAAAAAGAGAGATTTTACTTTTTTGGCAAAATCGCCTAGTACAAGAAGCACAAGGGAGCTACTTACCAAAACTAATCACTAGTCATGTGCATTGTTTTGAATTTTTTACAGTTTATCTTGGAATTTTTATGTCTGTCTGCAATTTGTTTATCTAATTTCAGATAAATTCAGAGTTCAAGCGATTGACAACCCTGCCACTCCAGTCCCGCTTTCTGTCTAAACTGGATCTTTTGTCTCGCAAACTTCAAGCCTTGTATGAGAAGAGGGGAGGACAAATTGGAAAGAAGCTAAAGCAACTGATGGAAGAAATGAAAACTGTAAGAATTCAAGTTTTTTTGTAATTGAACAAAATTACAAATGTTTGTTTATATGAGTATAAACAAACATTTGTAACATTTGTCAACTGTGCATCAGGGCAATAAATTCTGGTTGCACATCTGTTTTACTTTTTAATTTGTTAAAACCAATCTAGAGGAATTGTGAAAGATTCAGTAGTCAGATTATAGTACACTAATTAGTCAATGCAAAGAGAAATGTTACTAATTACAGTTTAACATGGACAAATCATCATTACTAAAAGATGACATACATCGGAATTGGCTTAATTAACATTTTATTTAAAGGTACATTGTGAAAGATTCATGGTTTTTCCACTTGTAGAGGTCACAGCCATCAGGTGTACTGTTGCCAAAAAAGCAGGTGTTTACTGTTTAAATCATGTGGAGCTTTCTTTGAACCTCAATGAGTGTAGCAGTAACCACAGAACATTGAAAGAAATGTACATCATGGTTGCCCATGAGGCTGCTCAAAAAATGCTAGAGCATTATTTAAGGGTTAAAGCCCCGTATAGGAGTTTTTCTTTTACATCAAATGCACTATGTTGACCTCAAACCTTGTAGAGACATCAAGTAATGGATTATCGTTTTTATCCATAGTCTCTGAGCAGTATTAGGCAAGTTCTCAGTGTTCTGTATTCTGCAATGAAAAGAATGTTAAGTATTACTCCAACACTCAACAATTCTGCAAAAGCATGCACAAAGCTATGGTTGGCAAAAATTTATTATTAAATGGTATATAACCGTTGGTGTCTATAACGTAAGGGAAATTGTGATTTACAAATTAGATTAACGTGTTTTTTTCCCCAGGAATCTGGGGAGGATGATCTCGATTCCGTGAGGGAAGGTGTTCTGAGGGCGCTGTGTGTCTACTTGAATGAAGACCCTGAAAACCTGATAAAGGATCATGTTGTGAGTACAACAATATTTTACCCAAGTCACACGCATGGAAATGGTCATACACAGGGCTGTAGACTGCGACTAAAATGGTCAAATTTTCAATGGTTTTAGCAGATTGCGCGAAGAAAAACAGCCAATACTTTGGTGGCTCTACCACAGACTTAACTTAGCATGATTGCTTATTTGGCCTTTGATTGAATTGAACAAAACCAAGGACAAATGCATCTGTCTTTTGGTCACTGACCTTATGCCTGTCTCGTAACATGCAAGCTGAGTGCTCCAAGTGCGTGCCATCCCCAAAGTTGGAGATTGCGCTTCACTGTTAACAGCACCAGACCCTGAGTCTCATGGATGGATGGATGGATGGATGGATGGATGGATGGATGGATAAAAACTTTATTATCCCTAGAGGGAAATTCAAGTATCCAGCAGCTCAATGCACGCACACATCGTCATATATAAAATCAGTATAAAAAAATCAAGTCGAAATAAAAGTCAAGTTAAAAAAGTCCATGCAAGTCAACCAAGAGGCACTAAAGTCAATGACACAACAAGATTAAATTCAGACACCTTTAAGAATGATTAAATAGTCTTACGGCAGTCAGCACAAAGGAGTTCGTAAACCACTCAGTCCTGGAGCTCAGTGAAATCAGATTTTGACCACTTCTGCTTTTCTGAGCCGCCAGAACACTGTGGAGGGGATGAGAGATGTTCTTCATAATGGCATCCAGTCTCCTTCAACTGCGCAACTCCACCAACGCACTCAGAGAGTATACGGCCCTCCCAATTAGAGAACAATTCATGACACATGGATAAAGACCCTGTGGCACAGTGGACTTTACCAATCGCTATTACTGCAACATCATGCGAAAGCTTTCTAGACACTCATGGCCATATCTTCCACCCAGTCTTAGCCTTAGTCTTGGTCTTTTTTTAGCACCTCTTTTTTGAGCTGCCTCACCACTACATGCACCAATGACTCTAAAACCATGAGGGAAGGATGGGGGCATAGGGTGGAGCACATATCTCACCAGATTTTAGCTCAGCACCTCAAAGTCTTTAAAATCCTGAATAAGACTAAAGTTTGCCCCAAGAACGCGAAGATAGAAACAGTCCAGCGTGTCTGAAACCTGTTTATTTTGTCACTGTCTTAAAACCGAGGGAAAAGACAAGGGCTAAGAGCGGCCTCTCTGTAGTGGGCTAGTGCATTATTTACTATTTTACAAGAGAACTAGTAGAGACAACATAGAATCAGACGAACAGAAATTTATTTTTGCCCATTATCACTTGTTTAAATTGTCCAAGAATCACAGAGAAAACTTTCCAAACTGTTATTAGGAAGAAACAAATGGCAGTTTGTTGACTGGCAGTATATACCTTACTGTGCAGTACTGTGATAACCTTATCACAGTAAGGTGATACGGTATCCAGTAAGTTAGGATACCTTACTGTGCAGTGCAGTGGCCTTCCCCCGCCACCGGACTGCCCCGATCGGCCGGCCCACTCCCTGAAGAGGCCGCGGTGTCGTCCTGGCTGCAGCTGCCGTGCTCCCCCAGGTGCCGAGCGCCGGCACATGCCTTCCTCTCGACTGCTGCCCCCACAGGAGCCCGCCTTCAATCTCCCCTTCCTCACGTGTGTGAGTCCTGGCCATAGTTGGCATTTTTGGTTATAGTTTTGTGTTTTTGTGAAATAAATGCCTGCGATTGCCAGTCTGCCTCGTGTCTGCTCTGTGCGCCTCTCACATTTGGGTTCGAAAATCACACTCCCCGTGACACACTGTTTTCATGCCACATGTTGTGCTTCACTGCAACCTAAACTGCTCTTGTTAAGCTGTTGTTACTTACATATTTTTCTGTTTTTGTTGTCAAACAACCTAATGAGTGTGAAATAGTGACTGAATTGCAGTCCATTAAGACTAGACCGATCAGGAATAACATTATGACCACCTGCATAATATTGTGTTGGTCCCCTTTTACTGTCAAAACAGCCATGACCTGTTGGGGCCTGGACTCCACTAGACCACTGAAGGTGTGCTGTGGTTTCTTTCACCAAGATGTTAGCAGCAGATCCCCTAAGTCCTGGAAGTTGTGAGGTGGGGCCTCGATGGATTAAACTTGTTTGTCTAGTACATCCCACAGTTGCTCGATTGGATTGCCACAATTTGGAGGCCAAGTCAACACCTCAAACTGGTTGTTGTGCTCCTCAAACCATTCCTGAACCATTTTTGCTTTGTGGCACTGCTAAAAGGGGCCACAGCCATCAGAGAATACCATTTCCATGAAAGGGTGTACATGGTCTACAACAACACTTAGGTAGGTGGTACGTGTCAAAGTAACATCCACATGGATGCAGGACTCAAGGTTTCCCAGCAGAACATTGCCCAAAGTATCACACTGCCTCTGCCAGCTTGCCTTCTTCCCATAGTACATCCTGGTGCCATGTGTTCCCCAGGTAACCGACGCACACACAGCCGGCCATCCAGGTGATGTAAAAGAAAATGTGATTCATCAGACCAGGCCACCTTCTTCCATTGCTCTGTGGTCCAGCTCTGATGCTCACATTGTTGGTGCTTCTGGTGGTGCACAGGGGTCCGCATGGGCACCCTGACCGATCTGCAGCCATGCAGTCCCATACACATCAAGTTTAACTTCGATGCACTGTGTATTCTGACACCTTTCTATCAGGACCAACATTAACTTCTTCAACAATTTGAGCAACATTAGCTGGTGTGCTGGATTGGACCACACAGGCCAGCCTCCCTCCCCATGTGCATCAATGAACCTTGGTCGCCCATGACCCTGTTCACTACTGTTCCTTCCTTGAACCACATTTGATAGATACTGACCACTGCAGACTGGGAAGACCCCACAAGAGCTGCAGTTTTGGAGATGATCTGACTCAGTTGTCTTTTTAAACTCACTTAAATCCTTATGCTTGCTCTTTTTTCCCATCCACTAACAGGTGCCATGATGAGGAGATAATCAGTGTTCTTCACTTCACCTGTCAGTGGTCATAATGTAATGCCAGGTCAGAGTACATCTTAAGCAGCAGTCACTTCAGAGCCATTTTTTCAAGCTGCTACTCTTCACCATTAAACTGCTGATTTTATAGTCGTAACATCATCTGACACTAAAACTAAAAGTTAGAAGTGGTGCAAAGTTCTGGTCTCACATTCTCCTTCCGGGGTCTGCAGCTGTGTTTTCACTTACAGATACAGAGAGAGTTTTTTTCCTGAAGAGGGAGTGGACAGCTGCAACTCAATGGTTTTCAGAGCAAAATATCAGTTCAAAACAAGCAGGGGCTATACAATCATGGTAAAATGAACCAACACTGAACGACAAACTGTGGGGACGTGAGACTTGCATTAATTTGCTGCAGAGGGACATAGTATGGGATCTTTAAATATAATCACACCAAGTTTGACTAATTTGGTTTGTGACAAATAGTGGCAAAAATAGTTACATTTCTATCAGAATCTGAAAGTTCTGACATATAGGAGCCACATTATCAGAATGTGAACTTTGTTTTACTATATTCCAGATCAACTGTCAGGATGACTCTGGCGTCTTGGAGGGACGCTGGGAATCTCCGTATTGGGGTGGGAGAAGACCCACTAATTGGAGTGGCAGCTATATAATCCTTAATAGGTGGTTCAAAAGGGGCTGCAAACCAGTCAAGTATGGACAGTGCTGGGTGTTCGCCGGAGTCATGTGCTCAGGTACCTTCTGACTGCACCTCATCTCCTCACACCTCCATAGATTACACTTATAATGATAGTTACAGATGTAATAAAAAATAAACAGACATTTGTTTTCCATGCAAACAGTGTCAGAAAATGATGCTCATTTGTCTGTTTATCTCTTCCTATGACATAGACACACCTTCAGCCTTCAACTTTTTAGGAATTTGAAGCTACAAATTTAAGTTAGACATCAATTTCTGATGCACTTTTCCACACATTTCCATTTATTGCTTTTTAATATACCGAATACTTTCTGAGATAAGTTTGTTTTTTAATATCAGTCATGATGAAGAAAATAGAACACTCTTTGCTAGAGATACCTTTTAGTGTCATGTCACTCCTTCATTCCATTGCTCGTTGTTATTCACAATTCTTTTGTCTTTTGTTATTTGGTACTGTCTGAAATTGTGTGCATTGCATTAATGTCATGATTTCAGCACCATAGTGGATTAGCAAAGACTAGAACAAAACATAACAAAGACAAACTAATTTAATTTTCAAACATTTTTGGCACATTTGTCATTCAGTTTCAACAAACTGGAGTAGTATTTAGTTGTGTTTGATTGAGCTGAGCTTTGACAAAGTAAGCTGCAAGAATCTGACCTAAATCTTCGTGTTTGGTTCCAGTGATGCGTCTGCTGGGCATTCCCTGCCGCGTGGTCACCAACTTCGAATCAGCTCATGATGTCCACATGAATCTGATCGTCGAGACTTACATAGACGACAACGGAGTCAATGAGGAGCGCACCAAGGACAGTATTTGGTGAGACACAAAGGCTTTAGTTTCTTACTTTGACAACACCCACACAGCGAGATCCAGATCAGTTTGAGCTTCAACTGAACACGCAGTGCTTCTCCACTACATGCTTTTTGACCATCTTTCTTGGAAAAATTCAGGGCCCATAAAAAGTATTTGCTTGTCGTGGAAGTTTTACCCTTGTATTGCTTTTTAACACTGAATCACAGTCAATATAGTTTGGCTTTTTTGAGAATTCACTAAGGAAGACTTTCATGTCAAAGTGAAAACAGATTTCTACAAAGTAATGCCATTCAATGAAAAATACAAAAGGGAAAATAAATGATTGCATATGTATTCTTCCCCTTCAAATCAGTATTTAGTAGATGCACCTTTACCTGCAATTACATCATTGAGCCAATGTGGATGGGTCTCAATCAGCTTTTTACATCTGGACTCTGCAATTTTACTACATCCTTTGTTGAAAAACTGTTCAAGCTCTGTCAGGTTACACTGGGATCATGAGTCTACAGTCCTTTTCACATCCAGCCACAAATTGTCAGTTGGACTGAGGTCTTGGCTCTGATTCAGCAACTACCCATTTCTGTCTCGCTCTGGCTGTTTGCTTCAGCTCACTGTCATGGAAATCTTCTTCCAAGTTGCAATTGTCTTGCAGACTTCCTCAGGTTGTCTAATAATTTCTCTGCTTTGTTGCATCCTCACATTATGATGCTGCCACCACCATGCTTCACAGTGGGGGTGGTGTATTTGTGATGATGGCCAGTGTTTGGTGTTTGCCATACATAGTGTTTAGTCTGATGGCCAAAAAGTTAAATTTTGGTCTCATAAAAAGGGGAAAACTTCCAAGGAGGGTGAATACTTTAAATAGGCACTGTACATGCTGACACCGAATTGTTACATCATCTAACTTTGCATTCGATAATTAATATGATTGGTTACGATTAGTACACCAACACTGCATGTGAAATGCTTCTTGATGCACCATCAAGAAAACTTTCAGAGCAGATTTTAAGAGGAAAGATAATTATGGCAGGCTAAGCAGCTGGTATCTATACAACTTAGAGACTAAAATGTGAACAATAGGCAACTGAGGCAACTGAACTTACATAACAACAAGACAACAACCCCAACCTCACACTTGTTGGTGTCTCTTGTCTAAAGATGTGAGCTGTGGTGGTCTCTGGAGATCTTTCATCCTCTCGAGAGCATAAATTTACATCATTCTGACAACTGGGATGTCAAATTTGTTTCTTGGGAACCGCATCTGGTCTGTTTGGGGTCTTTTCCCTGTGGAATGACTGTTGATCAAAGTGGACACTGGTACCAGTTTGAGGTCCTTGTTGTCTTAATCCCAGGTTCAGAGCAGGAGTAGAACAACCTGCTGTTTCTTTGTTTTAAAGGTTGATGCTAAACTGTCATCAGGTTGGCATCTGATGATGTTTTCACCTATTGCATATCATCTGCTGTGTCAAGTTCAACTGTTTTAGTGTTACAATAGTCCTAACTACTTTCAGGAGACACAGAGGCTCCATCTGATGCACTGAAGCACAGCACACCCTCATTTCAATGTGTTTTTATTGGCATTTTTTTTTTGGTTCTTTTCCAAACTTCCCATTGCAAAACACAACCTAATTCCTAAAAATGAACCAAGCACAGATCGCATACCCAAAAGTAAACATGACATCTGAGTATTTGTCTTTTAATCTGGTGGGTATTTTATATAATCTATTAGTTGAGAATGAACTAGTGATGTCCACAGATAAACAGAAAAAAAAATGATCCAGATTTAAACTGCAAGGGAAATGGTTGTTTCCAGTCAAATGTTTCTCCTACTCTACCACCACCCTGACCTTTATATGTCAGATCAGAACAAAGAAGCATGATAAGACACAGTAAAAAGCCAAAAAGTACACCACCATGTCAGAACTTGCTAAGTGCAGCTTAATAAGGAGCCTGAAAAGCCCTAAGGTTCATTGTTAACTGTGGTTTTTCAAAGTACTTGATTTGTATATTACTGTCTGGCACTGTTTGGGTGTGGAGCTTTTGATCCACCAATGAAGAATGCCATTATGGTGTACTGGTGTGGGGCGTTTAGGTGCTCTTTCTGAGGCCTGGTGAAATGAAGCACATTTCTGCCAAGCACCAAACAATGCCATTTCTTCACAAATGTTTTAGGATAATGGGGATTTGTAATTTCAAAGCATTGTTGGGGCTACACTAAATGTTAAATGTGTTCTTCTTATTGCTCTTTTACTTTATTGTTTGATTTAGTATTCAACATGCTATCTGGTGGGATTTTTTTTTTCCCAAATATTTTTGGGGGGAATTTTTTTTTTTCAAAACCAAAACAACAACAAAAGGATACATACAGTCATAACAACCACAGACAAAATCAAACCAACAAGAGTGCTTCTCTGCTTTGACTAAGTAACCCGTTTCAAGAAGTACGTTTCAAACATCTTAATAAGAAAAAAAATGAGGAAAAAAAAGCAAATCACAAGCACGGAAACTGCATGGTCCACACACATCATTCACCTTCTTCTTCAGGCATTACATTTGAGTTCTTAACATAGTCAATGAAAAGCCGCCATATCTTCTCAAACACATTTTTTCGATTTCTGTATGTGTATTATTCTTTCAAGTGGAAGGTTTGTTGACATCTGTCTCAGTCACAACTGGTCTATGAGTCTGCAATGCATTTTTTGGCATTCAGCAAACTGAGGTCTATGAACGTTCTTTCACTTTTATTGAAGTTATGTTTTTCTGGAACCAACAAAAATAGTTTAGGGTTCAATGTAATTTGTTTTGAAATTATTCTTTCAATTGTTACTCTCACTTCTTCCCAAAACATTCTAATTTTCCTGCATTGTCATAAACAATGAAATATGGTTCCTTTACTTTCCATACATTTTGTACATGTGTCTGGTATATTTTTATTATATCCATTTAGTTCCACTGGTGTAACATACATCCACATTAACCATTAATGTATCAATTTAAGACGTGCATTTATTGATTTGGTTTGAGCTCCTGCAAACGCCATTTGCCACTGTTCCTCTGAAACTTCAATTTGCAGGTCTTCTTTCCAGGCATTCAGCCTCTTCTGTGAATTTTAAGATGAGGAACGTGCCAAAAAAAGTATACAACTCTGAAATGATACCTTTTCTTCTACTGTCCTTAATCAAAAAGTTTTTCCAAAGATGAATAAGTAGGTCAAGTGAGAGCATTGTTTTGATTTGATCTCATAAAATGTCTTAAGCTGAAGGTGTGTTTGTGTTTTATTGAGATTAAATTTAATCCTCAGCTCTTCGATAGACATTATGGCTTTTGATTGTGGCAGAAATAAGTCTCTGATTTTTTGAATTCCTTTTGAATTCCACAATTTAAATGCTGCATCTGCTCTACCTGGTGTAAAGTGGTTATTAACCCATATTGGGCGAAATTGTGACAGTGAGTGTGACTCTTAAATATCTTTTAACATCACACCATATCTTGATCATGTGTTTTATTATTGGATTTTTAACTTGTTTCTGTAGTTTTTTAGCTAGGTCTGAATATATGAATAAGGGAAGAGGCAAAGGCAAGTTATGAGACTCCATTTCAGTCCAATGAGGTGGATCAGCTGTTGAGAAATCATGCGTCATAGACCTCAGTTGCGTAGACCAGTAATACAACACTACATTTGGCCATTTCAGAAGTCCACGATCAAATGGTTAGGTACAGTAAAGACAAACGTAGTCCAGCCTTCCTATTGTTCCATAAAAATTCAATGAACATTTTTTAAATTCTTGAAAATAAATCTGAAGGTGGTGGCAAAGGCATATTTTGGAATAAGGAAAGCAGTTTTGGTAAGACAGACTTTTAAGTATATTAATTCTCCCTATCATTGACATTGGTAATGACGTCCATCTTTGAAGTGACTCATTAACAACTGTAATTAAGGATTCATAACTGGCACTGGTGACATATTCTAGGCTAGGCAGGATTTGAATTCCTAAATATTTGAACTGTTCTACAACGTTGAATTGGGTTACCTCGGGAGTTGGGTGTTTTCCCTGAGTCTCACTGAGCAATAATATTGAAGATTTTGTTTGATTTATTTTATACCTGATATATCACCAAAATTTCTTTATTAAATCTAACAAAGTTGGAATTGTTTTTTTTTTTTTTTTTTTAGATTTAGTAAGAACAGAACTGTTGTCAGCATGAAGGGAAATTCTGTGTTCTGTTGGTCCTACTTTTATAACAAACAATTGTAAAGTGTAGACGTATTGTCATCGCTTAAGGTTCAATTGACATAGTGAACAGTAAAGGCAAAAGTAAACAACTTTGTCGACAGCCTTTGTTGATTTTTATTGATTTTGAATGTTTCTATTCGTTAGGATTTCAGCTGTAGCATTATTGTTTTTTGTCTTGAGCCATTTTATAAAATTATTTCCAAGTCCAAATTTTTGTACAATTTCAGAGAGGTAAGGCCATTCAACCTTGTCAAAGGCCTTTTCAGCATCCAATGACAGAAGAGCTGTGTCCGGTGTCTTTATTGAAGTCAATGACATTAAGTACTCTTCTTATATTATGTGAGCCTTGTCTTCCCGTTACCAAGCCATTCTGATCTCGATCTATAATATTTGGTAATATATCTTGTAAGCGTTTAGCTAAGATTTTGCAAATCATTTTAAGATCAGAATTTAATAGGCTTATTGATCACATTTATTGGAGGGTTTACCTGGTTTTGGTAATAATATGATTAAAGCATTATTCATATATGGCGGTAAATTACCATTTTGAAATGTTTCTAGGATCATTTCCAAAAGTGGTTTTATTAATTTATTCTTAAATCTTTTATAGAAGTCAACTGGAAAATCATCTGGTCCTGCTCTTTTCCCTGACTTCATAATATCATTGGCCTGTCCAATTTCTTCTTGACTAATTTCAGCCTCCAGAATCTCCCTGTTTTCATTTGGAATGCATGGTATAGACAATCCACCTAAAAACCTATTCAGTTTGGTTAAGTCACTTGTTTTTTGTAGCATACAGTTTTTTGTAATAATCTCTAAAGGCGCTATTAATTTCTACCAGATCTACAACTACCTGTCCATTATTTATGATACTAGTTATTGGTTTTTTGGATTCTAATTGTTTAATCTGCCATGCCAGTAATTAGACAGATTTTTCGCCTTGTTCATAAAAGATTTGCTTCAGTCTTAGAAGACTCAAGGCGGCCCTGTTCGCAGATTTTATATCATATTCAGCTCTCAGATTCAGTAAGTCATTCTCTAACTGAGAGTTACTATGTGCATATACCTTTTCTTGAAGAATTTTTATTTTAAATTCCATTTGGATTCTCTCCTCTTTGGAGATTTTGAACCTGTATAACTAATGATTTGCCCCCTTATAAAAGCTTTGAATGCCTCCCACTTTATACATGCAGTTGTTTGTGTAGTGTTGATGTCAAAGAACTCATCTGTTTTTCTATGTACTTGACAAATTTCTTATCCTGAAGCCATTTATGTTGAAAATGCCACCTAGCCTGGTTCTTTATCAATTTTTTATCCACATGTACTAAACAGCAGGGAGCGAGATCTGAAATAAGAATGTTATCACAGAAACAGTTATGAATCTTGGACATTAATTCTGTGAAAATCAAGAAATAATCAATACGTGAGAATGTTTTATGGGTATTAGAATAGCAAGAGTAGGCTTTGACCTGTGGTTTTAATTCTGTCTATATGTCCAACAGTCTCAATTCTTGCATGAAATGTTTCATAGTTATTCTACATCCACTGTGCCTATTGTCTAAGCCTGTTGACCTTTTGATACTGGGATTCAATGTACATTTAAAATTCCCTGCTATTGTATGCTGCCCAATAAGTGATGCTAAAGTAAGAAATAGGTTAACAAAGAAATTATTGTCATCAATATTAGGACCATATATGTTCACCAAATTTATATTTTCTGATAGCAAAGAACCTTGGATGATGAAATATCTTCCAAATTTGTCTCTAATTACGTTTTTCACTTAGAATGGGACTGTTTTGTGTATAAGAATCATAACTCCCCTAGCTCGGGATGAGATTAAAGACGTGAACACGGTACCTTGCCATCTACTATTTTTTTCTCATCCTCCTCTAGTAGATAAGTTTAATGTAGAAACACATTTTTGAGTCTGTCTTTTCTTTTATTCACAACTTTATTGAGCTTTATAAGCTTTTGTAGACCTCTGTAAATCCATGAAAATAAATTAAGATTAACGCTTTGATCTATGATTAACAAAGAGAATTAGATTACCTTGCACTGTGAATATAAACACAGAGAAATGCAAAGATGGATGATAAAACATTGTGAGCAAAAACAGATTCCCTTTCCTCACTTTCGTGGTAATCCCCCCCAAACTATTCTGTCTTCCATCATAGCTTATTGTGACTGTTCCATAACAGTGAGGATCAGGCAAACCACTCTACCTCTCCACTAATCTATCACACTGGCACTACTGTACTTATGACAATAACTCTCTTATAAGTAACATTTTAAACAGAGTTGTGTTATACATCATCGGTACATGGCATTTTACAGTCTGCAATTTGTAGACATATTTATGTTTCAGATCGTGCATATCCATGTATATATACTCGGATGCTCTACCTTCGTCATGTTCATCTACTTCTTTTGGATTTCTTTGATGAACTCCTGTGCGTCTTGAGGTGTCTTGAAAGTATGGGTTTCCCTTCATGTGTGAGCACCAGCTTCACTGGATGAATTACCCCATGACGAATCCCAAGGTTGCAAAGTTCTTTGCGAACTGGGTCGAACAGTTTTCTCTGTTGCTAGATTCCTGTCACCAAATCCAGGTGAAACCGCCCTTGTTGGTCATCGTATTTAGTATCCCCTTTACCTCGGGCCGCATTGGTGACTGTCAGTTTGTCCCTATAGTTGAGAAATTTCAAGAACAGTGTCCTCGGAGCTGACTTACTATTTCTCAATGGGCCAATTCGATGAGTTCTCTCCAAAACAACCGATGACTGCAGATCCACATTGTTCAATACATCTGAAATCCACTTCTCCAAGAAAGAACATGGGTCTTGTCCCTCCACTCCCTCTGGGAGATGCATCAATCTCAAGTTCCTCTGTCTTGAACGTGATTCCAAGTCTAGAACATTATCTTCTAGAGTTTTGCATTTCGACTCCAGTGCTTGCAGTTTAGTTTGCAACCGGGCGACATCATCTTTGGCATTTGATATTCGAATCTACACTCGTTCAGTACAGTTACTTATTTCCTTTCTCATATTTTCTATTGCTGTTATAATCCCATCAAATTTAGATGAAAACTCCATTCTCATGGCGTTAATGGCAGCCAGCACTGCGTTCATCCCCCCCATTCATCATTCCTACTTCGCCGCTAGTGTCTTTCTCTGCCATAGCCTCAGGTGTTTTCTCAGTTTCACCTCAAGCATGGAAGTCTGTTAGCTTGGGTTGTTTTGATAATTTGCCCTTTTCTCCATCCAATTGTCCTGCCTTGTTTTTACCATGACCACTCCAAGACTTTAGGGTTTGTTTTTGTTCCGAATGAGAGAAATTTAGTCAAATTTCAAATTATATGAGTAGAGCAGTGTGAAACACATCTTGCTACGTAGCCATCATAACCAGAAGTCCCATCTGGTGGGCTTTTGAATGTGTTTTCTAGAATACTATCATTCAGTAGAAATTCTACCTCTGTATGTGGGTTGTTTCTAAACCAGGATTGTCCAGGAGCTTGACAAGTTATAACTGTAGTCGACAGTGAGAGGATGAAGGTGCTGAAGTGCTTCAGAACATTTTGGTTCCTTTAAATTGGTTCTCCAGTGTTGCGTTTGCATGCTTGTAGACTCTGAATGTTGTGTTGTGTTTAAGGAACTTCCACGTCTGGACGGAGGGTTGGATGAAGCGACCAGACCTGGGAATCGATGGGGAATACGACGGCTGGCAAGCTGTGGATCCAACGCCACAGGAGTTGAGCGATGGTACAGACCTTCTTGTCTCTTGCTCCCATAAACTTTAATCCTTTGATGCACGAAATGGGCCAAAACTGACCCACGTTCAATAGAAAATGGGCATCGCTTGACTCATGTTGTGCATGAAAGGGTTTCAGAGCCTATGTTATGCACATTTTCAGGTTTATAATGTTATTTTGGGGGTCTGCTAGATCCTATTACATTCTAGTTTTATCAGCACTGTAGTGCCTTTAAGTTGCATTAGAGCAAAAGATTTTCTGTGAGGAAAAACACAATAATGGCTTATTGGTGGTACCTGTGTGATGGTTTTCATTGTTTCTCCTCCTACAGGTGTGTTCTGCTGTGGCCCAGCCTCAGTCAAAGGCATCCTAAATGGACAAACGGGCTTTAAATATGATGCTCCATTTATCTTTGCTGAGGTCAATGCTGACTGCGTTTACTATATGGTAAGTAGGAGCAAAGCATATATCTCCATCAATCTCCAACTTCATAAATACAGGGGCCATTAATGATAACAGAATGCCAGCTGTGGAGAAATGGAACCTTGATCCAATTTTATCTCCAGTTTTGTTTCATGAATTCTTGCTTTGTGTTGTGTGTATTTCTGTCAGAGCACAGAGAGTGGTGAAATGTTGAAAGTCGACTCTGACACCAAGAGAGTCGGGAAGAAGATCTCCACCAAGGCTGTTGGTTCCAGGAGGAGGCAGAACATCACCAAGAGCTACAAGCACAAAGAAGGTATCTCACACTCTGTTGTTCATGCTGTACCACAGTGGAAATCACTTTGTTTAATTCAGTTTATTGCTTTGTGGTCACTTACTGTGTAGTTAAATCACCCTTTTTTTTTGCGTATAATGATCAAGTAACAGGTAGAGAATCACAGCAGACAACAAGACTTCGAACTTTCTTGTGAATCGGAACCATTAAGTCACATCGATACACACTTAAGGTTACATTAATCTAAATTATCCACCTTACAGGGTCAAAAAGAGAGAGGCATTGCTTTTTCTATGCCGCCACCAGAGATTATTCCAAACCTGATGATGAAATAGATGAAGACGAAGAGGAAGAAGAAGAGGAGGAGGAAGTAATGGATACGGAAGCTGAAAGTGGAGAAACCGATGGGGGAGGTGGAAGTGGAGGGATGGAGGAGGAACCCACCCCACAACCTCCATCACCAGTGACTATTCGATTTAAAAAGGTACGTTGCAGCCACCACAGTTTCCCTTTCTTTTCAGAGTTATTTAACGGGATGTCGTGAATCATAGTGTTTGCTAATTTTATGTTTTTTTTTTTGTGACGATTTTCTGCCTACCGTTCGTAAATGACACTTTAATGCAACTTTGAGGTGTCCCCGTGGCTCAGAGGGTTTAAACTGCAAAGGAAGAACTGAAGCATCTCTGATTTGACTCGTCCTTCATGTAACCTAGGCCATGTAGGGCTCCACTTCCTGTGCTACTCTTATTTTCCCGGGCCAAGTTCCTTTTACATAGCCCGGTCCCATACGCCACTTCCTGTCTGTCACTGCTCTGCATTCAGCCCTGTCACAGCACCACGCTGTATCTGGCGTTTGTTTGACTCTCCAAAACTGCTCCGAACTCCGACTAAAAGTAGCAATTGGGCTAAAACAGCTCCACGAAACTCTTTATCCTCTCATCCACCTCTCTGGCGATCGGTGAGTGCGTGCGTCGCATAGGTTACGCTAAATGATTTATCAATACAATACGTTGCGCTGACTTTAAATCTAACATTTGCAGATACATCTCCCCGTATCCCGGCGGATCCTCATATTAAACCCCCCCGTATTCGTACTACTCACCGGTGAGTCCTCAAATCTTGCGGTTGTGTGATTTACGTTTGTTAGTACCACAAATCTTAATGCTGCTCTGCAGCTAGGTTAATGCTAATATAGCATGTTGCTTCAGCCGGCTAGCGCGGCTATTTTTGTGGATATTCTTTTAATCTCAGCCTTATCTGTTAATCTACTCCAGCGGAATCGTAGGCAACAGATAGATACTTAAAGCAGTGCCTCAATTTCTATTAGTTTAGACTTTTAGGTCACTTTTTTTTGTTAGTTTTGAAACCGGGTGCCCCCGCAGCCATCTTTGTTTTGAATGAATGTGGATGCATTCACATGAATGAGATTTAGACCTGTTGCGCAACAATATTCCCAAATACTTGAAATGAAGTAATTGTATATTTAATACAATTTAACACAAGGCTCGAGGCCTAATTGAATTGAAAGTGCACTTTTA
The DNA here is from genome assembly GCF_022539595.1 of Amphiprion ocellaris. Classification (NCBI taxonomy): domain Eukaryota; kingdom Metazoa; phylum Chordata; class Actinopteri; family Pomacentridae; genus Amphiprion; species Amphiprion ocellaris. The sequence continues at coordinate 9,274,496 of NC_072770.1, read as the reverse complement.
TACCTCCGACTTTTATACCTTCGACCTTTATACATTTGACTTTACAACTGAAATTAATTCACATCTAGATATTAAACTTCTAATGAAGCGTCATAATAGATCAATGGATGTAATTTCTATTCAAATTGAATAGAGTAATTAAATGCTGTGCATTATAGCATTTCAATGGTTTTGGTTATTTAAAACTGTATTTATTTTAGTTATTTATTTTGTAATTTACTTTTACTGATTTATTGTCTTGGTTTATTTTATTGCTGTACTAATTGGAATTTTTTCTCCTGACTCCTGTTTTAGGTCAGGTTTTTTTTTTTTTTTTAGGTTTTTTTTGTTTTTTCCCCCTTCTGGAATTAATCCTCTTTGATGGCGAGCTATCCCGTCCCCTACCTCCTGCTGTGGTAGGACACCTTTTGTTGTTTCCACGAACCTGGATCAAGGATTATTTTGTTTATGGACACTGAACTGAAAAAAAAAGACTTTGAATCCCGAACCTCTCAAAAAGAGGCTTTGAATTGAACTTTGAGCTGTAATTCCCGACCTGGTGATCTTTTGTTTGGTTTTGAACTTTCGAACTGTATTGGTTTTTGTTTATTAATTGATATACATAATATAATATTAATACCATAACTAATATTATATTATACTATATTAATTGATTATAATTGATTATACCTGTTTATTATCTATATATTTATATTATACATACCTCATACTATTTCACCTTTACTATTGTAATTATTACTCTGGTTATTATACAATACCTTTTATTTATACGCAAATCCAATTGCAAATTTTGGAAAAAATATATCTTTGAAACTTGAATCAACCGTGTCTGTCCATTACTCATACCCTTTGGCTCCAGCAGACGAACCTGGTCTGATCATTATTATAACATCTACTTGCAGTCAGTTCCCTAGCCCCTAGGGCGTTACATGTGGCAAGCTAGCCAGGAGTCAAAAGGTGTGACTAATTGGGCAGCCTGACGTATTTTTATTTACACGTCAGTCATGGATTTTGTTGCGCAAGCAGGTGTGAACATTTCGCGCTCTGTTTTAGTCTCTGGCGTTACTAACACTAGTGCTGATGAAGAAATCATTGACCAACTTCGCACTTATGGTACCCTAAAAGTAGCCTTACCTGTTAGCGATCCTAAAAGCACATTTTACAAAAACCTGATCATAGAGTTCGAAGAAGAAAGTGCGTTCACAGATCTAGAGGGGTTTCTCCCTTACACTTACACCTCTCCTACCACTGCTGGCCGTGTGTATCGCATCACTGCGCTTGCTAATGAGTACGCGGCTACAGTGCCCAGCAGCGGTCCCTCCCCAAATTACCTTCGCACCTTTAAGGAAATAGCCGAAAGCAGCGGAACACGTTTTGAGGACGTACTGAAAGCTGTAATGGACCAAATCCAGGAACACTTGGATAAAGAAAGAGCAACTGAGGACTCAGGAATTGGAAATGAAACCAAAGGAAAGGAAGACGAGGACGCAAAAACGGACGTGACAATCGCAGCACAGACCGTGCTTGGACCCGACTTGTCCCTGCCGCCCCCTCGTTCTCCCCGACCTCCTCCTGGTCTGTCCCACACTGGACAGCAGGGGACAACAAGACGCCGTCATACACCCGACCCTGAACCCAGGGTGTCCCTGACGCACCAGGACCTCAATCCCCCTGAGATTCAGAGGGTAGTTGTGGAACACGTCGTCCGCAACACTGGCCATGGCATCCCGTCGTTGCACCAACTTCGCACATTCTCTGGCCGCGTCCCGAAGCCTAGTGCCGAGGCAGATTTTGACTCGTGGCGATCACAAATCGACCTGCTACTCGCCGACCCGAATTTGTCTGCATTGTCTGTCACCAGACGGATCATCGAGAGCCTGCTGACCCCTGCGGCTGATCTTGTTAAAGGCTTGGGCCCCGACACTCTGCCAACCATTCTGCTCCGCATCCTCGATTCTGCTTTCGGGACGGTGCAGGATGGCGAAGAGCTCTACGCCCAATTCCTCAACATTTTGCAGAATGCAGGGGAGAGACCATCCACGTACCTTCAGCGGCTCCAGGTCAAACTCAACACAGTGGTCAGGAGGGGAGGAATCCAGGCAGCTGAGATGGATAGACACCTGCTGAAGCAATTCGTGCGTGGCTGCTGGGAAAATGCGCTAATCATGAAGCTGCAGCTTGAGCGACGTCGTGAGAACCCACCACCGTTCTCAGAGCTCCTGCTGATGTTACGGACAGAGGAAGACAGACAACAAGCAAAAGAGACACTGATGAAGAGACACATTGCTTCAAGCTCCTCAAAACCAAAAGCCAACATCCAATCACACAGCGTTTGTTCATGTGGGCACAAATCGCCCAGTGATGAGCTGAAGGAATTGAGGAAGCAGATGGCCGAACTCCAGCGTCAAATGTCTGCCTTCATGTCTTCCCAGCAGCATAGCCCAGCACCATCCAAGCCAGCGACACGTCTATCCGGCAAGTCCAGCCAGCCTGCGCCCAAGACCACAGCCAAGCCAAAGCCATGGTACTGCTTTCACTGTGGTGAAGATGGCCACGTCTCCTCCTCGTGCACCAATCCAGCAAATCCTACCCTGGTTGAGCAGAAGAGAAAAGAGCTACGGAAGAAGCAGCAGGTCTGGACCACCAAGAACACCCCATCAAGCCAGTTAAACTAGAACCAGCTCCTGTGACGGGACACACTGGAGCTGCCACGAACACCAGTCCCAAGATGACGTGCACCATGCCACACTTGCCCAGGGGTTTAATTGGGACGAAGAGCACAGGTCAGATCCAGATCAAGGGAACCACCTTCAGCTGTCTCCTAGATACCGGCTCCCAGGTCACAACCGTACCACACTCGTTTTACAACCAGTACCTCTCTGACCACGAGATACAGCCGCTTGATGACCTGCTCGAAGTTGAAGGAGCAAACGGACAGTCTGTCCCCTACCTGGGGTACATCGAACTCAACGTGACGTTCCCTTCTGACCTGCTTGGATCCACCATCTCCGTCGACACCCTGGCTCTTGTGGTCCCCGACCGGAAAGAATCCCAGTCCATGATCCTGGTAGGCACCAACACACTTGACACAGCCTACAGAGAACACATTGACAATCATCCAAACCTGTCTTTCCAGCCTTCTGCCACCGGTTACCGGGCTGTGCTGACGATCCTCCAACATCGCCACCGGCATAGCTTGGACGACCAGAGTGCACCCCTGCTCCTGAACCAACCATGCACCATCTCCGCCGGACAGACCACTGTCCTTGAGGGAGTCCTGGTTACACGGTCACTGCAGGGAGAAAAGGCTGTGATCATCGAGCATCCGGTTTCCCACGCGCTGCCTGGTGGGCTCATTGTAAAGGCGTGCATCGCTGACCTGCCCAGACATCGGCCTTGCCATCTGCCGGTCATCGTGGCCAATGAATCAGACCACGCAGTTACAATTCCAGCGCGCTCCATTATTGCAGAAACGTGTCCTTTCACGAACATCCACAACAAGCAGCACAGCGTCCATCCAGTTCAGTCCAACCAGTCCACCACCACTCCAGCTCCGCTCCGCTACGATTTTGGGGACTCTCCACTTCCAGCTGAATGGAAGGAGCGAATCATCCATCAGCTCAACAGTATTCCCGAGGTATTCGCCCGGCATGACCTGGACTTCGGCAGGACGGACAAGGTGAAACACCATATCCAACTGTCCGATCCAAGCCCATTTAAACAGCGACCCAGGCCCATCCACCCCCAAGACCTGGATGCAGTCAGGCAACACCTTCAGGAGCTGTTAGAGTCCGGAGTTATCCGGGAGTCAGAGTCTCCATTCGCATCCCCAATCGTAGTGGTTCGTAAGAAGAATGGGAGTGTTCGATTATGCATCGACTACAGAAAACTGAATTTACAAACGATCAAAGACGCATACCCGCTGCCCAAACTGGAAGACACCTTTTCTGCGCTTTCAGGCTCAAAGTGGTTTTCGGTCCTTGATTTAAAATCCGGATATTACCAGATTGAAATGGAGGAATCTGACAAGCCGAAGACCGCTTTCGTGTGCCCACTTGGATTCTTTGAGTTCAATCGGATGCCGCAAGGGGTGACCAATGCCCCGAGCACCTTCCAACGACTGATGGAGCGGTGCATGGGGGAACTACATTTGAGGGAGGTTTTAGTTTTTATCGACGACCTGATCATCTTCGCGCCAACTCTTGAGGAGCACGAGGCCCGCCTCATGAGGGTCTTACGTCGGCTGAAGGAATTCGGGCTGAAACTGTCCCTTGAGAAATGCACGTTTTTCCAAACGTCGGTGAAATATCTCGGACACATGGTTTCAGAAGCCGGTATTGAAACTGACCCCGACAAAATAAAGACTCTTACCTCTTGGCCGGTTCCCCAAAACCTTAAGGAGCTCAGGTCCTTCCTCGGGTTCGCCGGATATTACCGGAGGTTCGTCCAGGGCTATTCTGCGATTGTCAAGCCACTCCACGACCTCACAGCCGGATATCCGCCGTCCCAGAAGCAGTTTAAGAGCAAGATCAAACCTGATGCTTACCTGAATCCCAAGGAGCCGTTTGGGGGTCGCTGGTCACCTGATTGTCAAACTGCCTTTGAGACAATAATCACAGTACTTACCTCTGCTCCAGTCCTGGCCTTTGCAGACCCACAGAAGCCATATACTCTCCACACAGACGCCAGTTCTACCGGCCTGGGTGCCATCTTATATCAAGAACATGACGGGGTGGACCGAGTTGTAGCGTATGCCAGTCGAGGCCTTTCCAAGAGCGAAGCCAAGTACCCAGCCCACAAATTGGAGTTTCTCGCTCTCAAGTGGGCGGTCTGTGAGAAATTCAATGACTATTTGTACGGTGCACAGTTCACGGTTTTGACTGACAGCAATCCCTTGACATACCTGCTCACATCCGCCAAATTAGATGCCACCAGCTACCGTTGGTTGTCTGCTTTGTCCACCTTCAACTTTAAAATCGTCTACAGGGCTGGTAAACAAAATGCAGACGCTGACGGCTTGTCTCGCAGGCCCCATGGAGAGTTGTCAGACGACCCTTCATCCAGAAAGGAACAAGAACGCATCCTCAGGTTCGCCCAGCAACACCTAGACCCCTCCATAATCTCCATCGACCAACAGACCGTCCAGGCCATCTCCGACCGCCATCTGTGTCGCAGCCCACACATCAGTGAGTCCGCAAGTGCCCTTTTACTGTCCTTGTCTGCGCAGGTGGGCAGTATTCCAGACAGCTTTGCGGACGACACCCAATTCGCCTCCCTTGTGCTCCCTCAGCTCTCTCGTTCAGAGATCGCCATCAAGCAGCGTGCTGACCCCGTAATTCAACACGTTGTGGCACAGCTTGAACGAGGAGAGTCACCGCCGCCGACGCTGAGGGAGCAGCTCCCAGACCTACCTCTACTACTCCGAGAAGTAAACAAGATGGAGCTCCGTAACACCCTTCTCGTGAGAAGGCGGCAGGTCGGGAGTGAGCAGTCATTCCAACTTGTGCTGCCAGAGGAATTCCGGGCGGAGGTTCTACACCAGCTGCATGACCAGATGGGCCATATGGGGACAGAACGGACGCTGGACCTTGTCCGCTCCCGGTTCTATTGGCCCCGGATGGCCCTGGACGTAGCCAACAAGATCAAGACCTGTGAGAGATGTGTGCGCCGCAAGTCCCTACCCGAGCATGCCGCACCTCTGGTCAATATCCAGACGTCTCGTCCTCTCGAGCTAGTCTGTATGGACTTCCTGTCTGTTGAACCTGATGGAAGGACGAAAGATATTCTTGTCATGACCGACCATTTCACCAAGTATGCGATCGCTGTGCCCACCCCCAATCAGAAAGCCACGACCGTTGCCCGTTGTCTTTGGGACCATTTCCTGGTCCATTACGGCATTCCGGAGAGGCTGCATAGTGATCAGGGCACAGACTTCGAGTCACAGATCATCCGTGAACTGTGTGAGATGGCCGGCATACACAAGATGCGCACCACACCATATCATCCGAGGGGCAACCCAGTGGAACGTTTCAATAGAACCTTACTGGACATGCTTGGGACATTAACCAACCAACAAAAACACAATTGGAAAGATTATGTAAAACCACTCGTGCACGCATACAATTGCACAAAAAATGACAGTACTGGATACTCACCTTATGAATTACTCTTTGGCCGCCAACCCAGACTTCCTGTGGATCTTGCCTTTGGATTGCCACTTACTGATAACAAACCAGAAACACACACGCAATATGTCCAAAAGCTCAAATCACAATTGGAGGAGAGTTATAAGCTGGCCAAAGACAGTGCCCAGAAACTGATGGACCGGAATAAACTCCGCTTCGACCGCAATATCACACCTTCAGAGTTGAGTGTCGGAGACAGGGTTCTGGTCCGGAACGTGCGTCTGAGGGGCAAACGCAAACTTGCAGACAAATGGGAGCCCGTTGTGTACATTGTCATCAAGAGGGCCGGCAACCTTCCGGTGTACACAGTCAGGCCTGAGGGGAAACAGAAACCAGAACGAACACTACATAGAGATCTCCTGCTTCCCTGTGGGTATCTACCTGCTCCTGCACCATACTTACCTGCAAAGAAAAAGACCCCTGCCTTTCCTCCTCTCGATCCAGCTGATGACTATGCCGATGACAGAATCAATTCTGTTGTGCAAGTTCCTACCGCACTTGAACCTGTGAGATTTACCACTGTTATTGACTTACCCACTGTCCGTCCGCCAGCTCTTCTCCTCGATCCCCCTGAGGTCACTGCTCCAATTCCGCCTCAAGCACCTGTCAGTCCGGATGACGGAAGCTCTGCAGTTGGTGGCCACATGTCCTCAGTTGCTGAAGAACCCCCTCTTGCTGCGGGTACAGTGGAACCTGAAGAAAGCTGTGAAATCGACCTTGACTTACCTGATTCTGCCGAAATCCCTGAACCAGAACGTGACTTACCTGAATCGCCGATACCTGCAGAACCTCTAACTGAACGAGACTTACCTGATCCGGCTGGTACATCTATCACTGTGGAAAGTCCTCTTCCACAGCCAGAACCTTCCAGCACTTCTGAACTTGACTCACCGTTAGCCGCTGATCCAAGTCTTGAGCCCGAGCCTCCACTACGCCGTTCAGCTCGGTCGAGACAACCACCGGACCGCCTTCAATATTCTGCTCCTGGTCAGCCGTTTCTGAAAAGCATCCAGAGCCTCCTCCATGGCCTGAGCACTGCCTTTACTATCGCCCTTGAAGACGATAGCCATGTGGTTCCCACTGTCCCCAGCCAGTCAACCATCCGCTGCCAGCCTGGCCCATGTCCGAGGCCGTACATGGGTTCAGGGGGGGAGAGTGTAACCCAGGCCATGTAGGGCTCCACTTCCTGTGCTACTCTTATTTTCCCGGGCCAAGTTCCTTTTACATAGCCCGGTCCCATACGCCACTTCCTGTCTGTCACTGCTCTGCATTCAGCCCTGTCACAGCACCACGCTGTATCTGGCGTTTGTTTGACTCTCCAAAACTGCTCCGAACTCCGACTAAAAGTAGCAATTGGGCTAAAACAGCTCCACGAAACTCTTTATCCTCTCATCCACCTCTCTGGCGATCGGTGAGTGCGTGCGTCGCATAGGTTACGCTAAATGATTTATCAATACAATACGTTGCGCTGACTTTAAATCTAACATTTGCAGATACATCTCCCCGTATCCCGGCGGATCCTCATATTAAACCCCCCCGTATTCGTACTACTCACCGGTGAGTCCTCAAATCTTGCGGTTGTGTGATTTACGTTTGTTAGTACCACAAATCTTAATGCTGCTCTGCAGCTAGGTTAATGCTAATATAGCATGTTGCTTCAGCCGGCTAGCGCGGCTATTTTTGTGGATATTCTTTTAATCTCAGCCTTATCTGTTAATCTACTCCAGCGGAATCGTAGGCAACAGATAGATACTTAAAGCAGTGCCTCAATTTCTATTAGTTTAGACTTTTAGGTCACTTTTTTTTGTTAGTTTTGAAACCGGGTGCCCCCGCAGCCATCTTTGTTTTGAATGAATGTGGATGCATTCACATGAATGAGATTTAGACCTGTTGCGCAACAATATTCCCAAATACTTGAAATGAAGTAATTGTATATTTAATACAATTTAACACAAGGCTCGAGGCCTAATTGAATTGAAAGTGCACTTTTATACCTCCGACTTTTATACCTTCGACCTTTATACATTTGACTTTACAACTGAAATTAATTCACATCTAGATATTAAACTTCTAATGAAGCGTCATAATAGATCAATGGATGTAATTTCTATTCAAATTGAATAGAGTAATTAAATGCTGTGCATTATAGCATTTCAATGGTTTTGGTTATTTAAAACTGTATTTATTTTAGTTATTTATTTTGTAATTTACTTTTACTGATTTATTGTCTTGGTTTATTTTATTGCTGTACTAATTGGAATTTTTTCTCCTGACTCCTGTTTTAGGTCAGGTTTTTTTTTTAGGTTTTTTTTGTTTTTTCCCCCTTCTGGAATTAATCCTCTTTGATGGCGAGCTATCCCGTCCCCTACCTCCTGCTGTGGTAGGACACCTTTTGTTGTTTCCACGAACCTGGATCAAGGATTATTTTGTTTATGGACACTGAACTGAAAAAAAAAGACTTTGAATCCCGAACCTCTCAAAAAGAGGCTTTGAATTGAACTTTGAGCTGTAATTCCCGACCTGGTGATCTTTTGTTTGGTTTTGAACTTTCGAACTGTATTGGTTTTTGTTTATTAATTGATATACATAATATAATATTAATACCATAACTAATATTATATTATACTATATTAATTGATTATAATTGATTATACCTGTTTATTATCTATATATTTATATTATACATACCTCATACTATTTCACCTTTACTATTGTAATTATTACTCTGGTTATTATACAATACCTTTTATTTATACGCAAATCCAATTGCAAATTTTGGAAAAAATATATCTTTGAAACTTGAATCAACCGTGTCTGTCCATTACTCATACCCTTTGGCTCCAGCAGACGAACCTGGTCTGATCATTATTATAACATCTACTTGCAGTCAGTTCCCTAGCCCCTAGGGCGTTACATTCACATGCTACCAAAACAGATGACAGAACCAACAAAGAAATTAAAACTTACATCACCTTCCATAAAGAATCCTGAAAAGGTCTGAAGAGGCCGCGATGTAAATTGTGTTCCTCATTCATAGATTTGTACAATATCTCTGTGTAAACAGAAATATCCACTATTTATTGACTATTTATCTGCATCATTCCTGGTCGATGATGTAGCATACAGCAGGATTGCCCTGTGCTTATTTAATTTAAATTTTCATCTGTAGCCCCACAGACAGCAGATGACCTTTAAAGCCATTCACTTGCACACTTTTGGATTTAGGTGTTGATTTGGCAAGTGTAAAAAATGCTTTTGTTCAAATTTGTCTCTCAAAAATCATGTTTTAACTGGGAGAATTGTGTTCATTTTCTGTTTGGAACTTTTATTCGTAGACTTTCATTTTCCTTTCCTTTTTGGTTTGGCTTAGGCAACCTACATGGTTAGGCTTGGTACAATATCATTGCTTGGTAAAATACAGCCTTTTAACCACATGTCTGGGGCATAAGGGTGATGAGTCGAATATTCACTGTCCATCCCAAGAAAAAGGTGCACACTAATATTTCCATGGACCGCCTTTAGCTCTGAGAACGACACACATTCAGTGTGGCATCATTTCGATGAGCTTCTGCAATGTCACAGCATTCATTTCTGTCCAGAGATGCATTAATTTTCTACCAAGATCTTATACTGATGATGGGAGTCAGACTTCTGCGCAAAGTCTTCTCCAGAACATCCCAAAGATTCTCAATGGGGCTGAGGTCTGGACTCTGTGGAGGACAATCCATGTGTGAAAATGATGTCTCATGCTCCCTGATCCACTCATTCACAATGTGAGCCCCATGAATCCTGGCATCATCATCTTGGAATATGCCCGTGACATCAGGGAAGAAAAACTCCATTGATGGAAAGACCTGGTCATTCAGTATATTCAGGTAGTCAGCTGACCTCATTCTTTGGGAACATAATGTTGCTGAACCTGACCAACCCCAGATCATAACCCAAACCCCCACAGACTGGTAGGTACTAGCCATGATGAGTGCATCACTTCATCTGCCTCTCTTCTTACCCTGATGCCCCCATCACTTTGGAACAGGGTAAATCTGGACTCATCAGATCACATGACCTCCTTCCAGTTCTCCAGAGTCCAATCTTTATACTACCTAGCAAACTGAAGCCTGTTTTTCCAATTAGCATCACTGGTCAGTGGTTTTCTTAGGGATACACAGCAGTTTACATCCAATCCAGGGGTGAAAGTAAGCCAGTACGGTCCGGAACGGCGTTCCGGTAAGAGTTTAGGTCCCGGAACGGCGTGGTACGGAGATCACGGGAGATGAGCTGCCAGCTCAAACAGTGAACCGGCCGCGGATCCCGCGACCCGTGCGAAACGTACTCGTGAACACAAAAAAGTGATGCTAAAGCATGAAGCCTAAAACATTAAGCACTTTATTTCCTACGTAAATTTCAAACACGAGATTATTTTTGCTTGCAACCGTAGGATAATAAGCCATGACAAAGCGTTCATTCTCCGTGGGCGTCTGTCTCGCTCACACACGAGAGTGAGAGGCGAAAAGCCAAACCCGGCGAAACTTTTCCTTTACTCTAAGCCGAGTAGCCGAGAGCAAATTGAGCATGCGCGGTCTGCAAAGGGGTGCGTTTGATTTGATGTTCGGGGACGCTTGCTTCTGTCAAAACCAGTCATTCACACAATAAATTTGAAAGCGGGCCAATGCAAATAATAAATGAAATGACAAATAAATGTGTATGTTTTGATAGGGTAATTTAAAAGACGAATTTTTGATACTTTGCGAGGATCAAAACTAGAGAGAAAGAAAGAAAGATAGAAAGAAAGACAAAAAGAAATAAAGATGCAGAGAAAAATTGATCAAATATTTAAGCGGAAGATTTCTACTGAAAAGGAATATATTCAGCCAAAGAAAAATCCCAGAGAAGATGTGAGTCAAATAGATCAGATTCAGGATGAGGACAATGAGGACAACAGAAGAGAGCCAGCAGCAGCAGCAGAATCAGAGGCAAGCCCAGGTGATGCCACATCCAACTTTCCATCTATATGGACTAAGGAACAATACCACCAGTTCAAGGATAAAAATGAATGGCTCTTTGCTAAAAATGGAATGCTTGGTTGCACATTATGCCACAATGTTAAAGACCTTGGTGTCATGTCCTCCCGTGGTGTGAATATTGCTGCTAATTGGGCTGAGGGAAAAATATGTTTATTTGGACAAACAAGGGAAATTCAGCTTACATCGCTAAGGAAAAAAATACATGAGCACAAAAACTCCCTTGCACACAAAGAGGCAGATAAAATACTGCAAACAGCAAAGAAAGACATATTGATGAATATAAATGCCACAAGTCAGGAATTTGCCTTTGAGACAACTGCCAGAGTCTTCAGAACAGCTTATTATGTGGCCAAATCTAACAAACCTTTCACTGATTTTGAAAGTTTGATAGACCTGCAGGAGGCAAACTCAATGAATTTAGGCCATGTTTTACACAGCAAAACTGTCTGTGTGGACATTGTGGATCATGTGGCTTCACAGATGAAAAATGAGATCTTGAAAAAGATTATCAAAAATAAGAGTAAAATCACCATACTGGCAGATGAATCCACTACAGTTGGAAACAAGTCCACGCTGATTGTGTTTCTTAAGGCTAGTGTTGATGGAGCCATGGAGCCAATAGCTTTCCCACTGGAGCTGGTTGAGTTGGATAGTTTGAATGAAGCTCACATCAAAGAGAAACTCCTAACCTGCTTGCAAAAAAAATGGTTTAAGCTCTCAACTGCTGCAAGAACAGTTAATTGGATTTTGTAGTGATGGAGCAAGTGTGATGCTGGGAGTGAAATCTGGAGTCGGAAAGCTACTCAAGGATGACTTTCCATCTATTGTGCTGTGGCACTGCCTTAACCATAGGTTAGTGCTTGCTGTGGACCAAGCACTTGATAAAACAGGAGGAACAAAGGACTTTCATGCTTTCCTGGATTCACTGTATGCCCTGTACAGCCAGTCTCCTAAAAACACGAGAAAGCTGAGCGAATGTGCCCACAATCTACACATCACCCTCAGAAGAATAGGGAAAGTGTTTACTGTTCGCTGGGTGGCTTCTTCATGGAGAGCAGTCAGTGCAGTGTGGCAATCATACCCAGCCTTGGCACAACATTTTCGTGAGGCATCAGAGGACCACAGCAGAGACAGTAAGGAAAGAGCCAAATTTAGTGGATTGTTATCCAAGTTGTGCTCTGTCAGTTTTGTCAAAAGTCTGGCACTGATGGTGGATATTCTGACAGAGCTGAAAAACTTGTCTGAAATACTTCAGAGCAGGAAGACCACAATCCCTAAGGCCCATGAGATGATGACCATCTATGTGCAGCGCATTGAGAGCCTGTGTGACTACCCAGGGAAACATACAGTGGAAGCAGTCCAGAGTGAGCAGAAGATGATTTTCAAGGGGGAACAACTGAGAGTGGGAAAGTCCCCCACCATTGATTCTGTTCAGTTTATACATGCAGTTGTTGAAAATATGAAGCAAAGATTATTTACAACGACAGCAAACAGAGCACAGAGCAGTGTGGTAACTAGCCGCAAAGAGGCTTACAACAGTCTGATCAATCAGATGGCAGTCCTCAACCCAGACAGTTGGGTGCAAGACAATCCTCACTATGGAGAAGAGGAAGTCAAAGGTTTATGTGATGTCCTAAGCATTAATGACAAGGAGGCACATATTTGATTCATTGAATACAAAGCAAGTGGTGGCAGAAGCATCCCTGACAAGTTGAAGAAGTTGTTCACAGCAGTGAACACCCTCTCTGCAAGTAATGCAGATTGTGAGCGTGGTTTCAGCACAATGAACAACATCCTGACTGAATACAGAGGACGTCTGACAACAGTGAATGCATCCAATCTATTGCTCATTAGTTCTGTGGGCCCCCCCTGCAAGAAATGGGATCCACTGCCCTATGTGAAAACTTGGCTGGGGAAAGGCAGAAGAGCAGCTCATGCAACAAGTGGCATGGCACGCAATGACCCTACAGAAGATGACTATTTTAGCCCACTTTGGGATATGTTGTAAGCTTCAGATTATTTTAAGTATGTTGTTCTTTTTCAAGTTAGTTCTGCCATTCACAGTTTATATATTTTCATGTTGTTTACATTGTTGCATTGTTGCACTACAAATAAAAGCCTGTTTACATAACTGACTAGACTTTTTAAATCAATAAATGTATTTGATGAATTAAAATTAAAATTAAAAAAAAAATATAATATATATATATATATATATATATATATATATATATATATATATATATATATATATATATATATATATATATATCATGATTTTTCAATTTATCTACAGTACCAGCAAAAAAAAAATCTACTTTCACCCCTGATCCAATCCCTTGAGTTCCATTCGCATTATGTGTGTGGAAATGCTCTTACTTTCACTATTAAACATAGCCGTGAATTCAGCTGTTGATTTCCTTGGTCATCCAAGAGTTTGTCCCGACCATATTTACTCCTCGAAGATGATGGTTCACCACTAGCCTTCAGGTTTTAATAATGCATTGGACTGTTGTTAACCTGATTTTAGTAGTTTCAGCTCCTTAGTTGTATTCTTTGCATGATGCAGGCCAATCATTTGACTCTTCTGAGACAGATTGACATCCTTGACCACAGGCTATGTCTCCCAACATGGTTGTTTAAGAAATGAGAAGCTCCTCACTGCATCAGCTAGGGTTAAATAGGTTGTTGCAGCTGAAACGTATTCATCACTGCAGTAATTATCCAATGGAAGGCTTTTACCTATTTGCTTAGTTAAATCCAAGAAGCGACTTTTTTTTGGACAGGCAGTGTATGACTGCAAATCAACACAGTAAGACAAGATTGACCTACATTAGTCCCCAAGAAAATTCTTTGACAGAAATTGCTCACAAAAGACAAAATTAAAGTGATATGAAAAAAATGCAGTTCCTAATAGAAAAAGCAGCAGAATATGAATACTACAATTGCTAAAAAGAAAACTAAGTAAGCTGAAATAAAACTCGTGCAAAAGTAAATGGCAAAGATCTGTTCATTAGAAAAATAAAAATTGGGAAGGCAGTTTGCTTCTATAGGTACACATTTTTTAGGACACAAGACTTCTTTAACAAACATTTCTTCCATTAGTTTTTTTCATTTACATTTTTATTGGAAGATATGAGACAATAACAAAGCTTATTTGACATTTGATGTTTCTACACCTTACGAGGTGTTTATAAAATCTTATAGGAGGAGCGCGATTCTTAAGCTGCCATCAGGCTCGAGACCGGAACCCTCTTCCGTTAGTTTTTGAGTCTAAATATGAATTAATGCTGCAAACAGCATAGAATGGGTCATCTCACACCCACACACGTTGGAACGTGGTGCACATTAAGGTGTGGCGTGCGTTGGGGTGTGACACAAAGTGACGGTGTTGAGACATAGCTGACCAATTTCGGGGATTATATCACAAAGTTTTTAGATGTGGTATGTGTGGACATACAGCATTTTCAGAGTTACAGTGTGCGTTAAAAGGAGGCAAAATGACACAGACAAGTCTTAGAAATATAGTAAAGCTCAACTTGGTGTTTAAAAATTAGGGCAAAATAGATTGAAATCAGTGTAAAGAGGTTGAAACATATTCAGAACCAATAAAATGAGTAAAATATACTTGGAGTCAGTTTAAATAGGCTGAAAAATAGTCCTAGCCAACAGAAAGAGGATAAGACATACCAGGAAGCAGTTTGTAAAAGTTGAAAAGCACTGGGAGCCAATGTAAAGATTCAGAATTAACTGGGAGCCAGTGTAGAGAGGATAAAAGAATAATGAACAGGAATATGGGCAACAGGCTAGCAGTAGTACATCAAAGTGTAAAACATGTAATTTACTCTCCAGAAGGTGGCGCTATGATTGTGAGTGGATATTGGCATATGGATGTCATCAGGCAATCTGTCATGAGGCAGATTGCAGCATATACAGGGGATTTCCACAGCACTTCTTCTTTCATGGCCAAGCATCAAAGTTCAGTGGGCCACCATGGCCACGCCTTTTGCCTGATGCGGACAATTTTCACAACTTTTCAACCTTAGTGCATGTTGTATAAACTGGTCAAATTTGAGGTCTTTTGGAGTCATCGCCTGTGATGAATTATTCACTGAAAATGACCAAAAACACCCAAAATCTGACTTTAAGTCAAAATGATGGACTTCCTGTTGGGTTTAGGGTATGGGTCCAAGAGACTTTTTTGTTTGAACTGATGTGCTACATATGCATACCAAATTTCGTAGACATAGGTTAAACCTCCTGTGCAGAGAGTATTTATTAAAATGCTGCAGGGGGCGCTATGGCACATGATGTGAATGTATTTTGGAATCTGGATGTGATCACAGCAGGACTGTGACTAAACATGTAAAGTTTGAGACAGATTGGAGCATGCAGAGGATAGTTACACAGCAGCTGATGTTTCATGGCAAAGGATCAAAACTCTGGAGGTTACCATGGCCACGCCCTCAGACTTTTGCAGAAGATTTTGATAACTTTTGATCACTAATACCTGCTGGCCAAACTTGAGGTATCTTGGAGTTACCCTGGAAGAGTGTATAGCTCTTGAAAATGGCAAAAAATATCCAAAATCTCTCACATAATTCAAAATGGCAGACTTCCTGTTGGGTTTAGGGTGTGACTCCAAGGGGCTTTTTTGTGCATGCTGACACCCTACATATGGCTCCCAAATTTTGTGGACTTAGGTTAAACATGCTGTAGGGGCTATTTGTTAAAAATACTGCAGGGGACGCTATAGCACATGCAGTGCCAAGATGCATACAGTGTCCTTCCTTGGGTCGATTGTAATATGTGGGGTAATTTTGGTGAAGTTTTGAGTATTCTTAACCTGTCAAAAAATACTTGCCAGACTGGGCTTGGTGTCCAGCATGTGACGTTTGGGACAGACAGGATTATGAGCAGCTGAGATACAAACAGTTCAGTAGTCATGGCGAGACATCGAAATTTGTCGCGCCGCCACAGACACACCTTTTGAGGACAAATCACCATTTTCTTTATAATAATAATAATAATAATAATAATAATAATAATAATAATAATAATAATAACAATAATAACAATAATAATAATAATAATAATAATAATAATAATAATAATAAATTTTATTTATAAAGCGCTTTTCCAAAAACTCAAAGACGCTGTACATAAAATACAATAAGATAAAACAAAACAGTTAATTAAAATCAGTAGATAGTAAAACAAGTTCAAGATAAAATACAGAATCACTTAAGGAAAGCAGATCTAAAAAGGTGAGTCTTTAAAAGGGATTTAAATGTGGTGAGGTTGGTGCAGTCACGGAGGGCATGGGGGAGTGAGTTCCAGAGTGTGGGGGCGGCGATGGCGAAGGCTCTGTCCCCCCAATGTCGCCGGCTGGTCCTGTGCGGGATGGAGAGGAGGTTTGTGTGGGAGGAACGGAGATTCCTGGGGGGGGTGTAGGGGAGGAGCAAATCGGTAAGGTAAGACGGGGCAAGATTATGGATGGACTTGAAGGTGAGGAGAAGCAGTTTGTACTGGATGCGGTGTGAAATGGGGAGCCAATGGAGGTTCCGCAGGACAGGGGTGATATGGTCGTGAGAACAGGTTCGGGTGAGGAGTCGGGCAGCAGAGTTTTGAATGAGTTGAAGTTTATTGAGAACTTTGGAGGTGGAGCCGAAGAGAATGCTATTGCAGTAGTCAAGGCGGGAAGTGACGAAGGCATGAATGAGGGTTTCAGCGGCTGAGAAGGAGAGGAAGGGGCGGAGATGGGCGATGTTGCGGAGATGGAAATAGGCATTTTTGGTGATCTGATTAATGTGGGGTTCAAAAGTGAGGTTGCTGTCAAATATCACACCGAGGTTGCGGATGTGAGCAGAAGGAGTTAGGGTGGTGTTATCAATGGTAATGGGGGAGTGGGGAAATGGTGTGAGTGATTTAGGTCCAATAAAGATGAGCTCAGTCTTGTCGCAGTTTAGCAGGAGAAAATTTTTCCTCATCCAGGATTTAATGTCGGCCAGGCAGCTGGAGAGAGAGGGGAGGGTGGTGGTGGCGGTGGTGTTGGTGGAGATGTAGAGTTGGATATCGTCGGCGTAGCAAAGGAAGTGTAGGTTGTGGCGGCGGATGATGTTGCCGAGGGGGAGGAGGTACAGGATAAAGAGGAGGGGGCCAAGGACTGATCCTTGAGGGACACCATGGGACAGGGGGGCGGTGGGGGATGTGCAGTTGTTGACCTTGATGAATTGTTGTCGATTAGTGAGATATCATGTGAACCAGGTGAGGGCGGTGCCGGTGATGTTAATGGAGGATTGAAGGCGGGACAGGAGGATGGAGTGATTGATTGTGTCAAATGCTGCAGAGAGGTCGAGAAGAATGAGGATGGTGAATGAATCATGAATCTATGAATCATCATCAATGTCTTTAGGTTTATGTCACCACATTTGAGATGAATGTGGGCAACAGCCTAACAACAGCACATCAAAGTGTAAAAAATGACATTTCCTGTTGTCAGCAGGTGGCGCTATGACTGTGAACGTATTTCATCATATGGATGTGATCAGGGCAGGACTCTGACCAGACATGTAAAGTTTCAGGCAGGAGATTTTCCAAGCACGTCCAGCTGGGAGGAGACCCCGGGCTAGACCCAGAATCTGCTGGAGTAATTTTGTGTCTCATCTGACCTGGGAATGCCTCGGGATCCCCCAGGAAGAGCTGGAAAGCGTTGCTGGTGGGAGAGACATCTGGAATGACCTGCTTCGTCTGCTCCTTCCGCGACCAGATCTTGGATAAGCGGAATGGATGGATGAATATTTATTTGACTCAGATGATCTCTCGTCTGAGCTATGTTGGCAGAACAGCAGAATAACAATAGTCCTTGGTATAAAAAAATTATGTCCTTGATTGCCTCAAATGTTTTTGTTGGAACTCAGCTGGTTAGAACCAAACAAAGCAGATTTCCCACTTTGTCCATCAGCTGTTCTTCTGCAGAGGCTGGATCTGACTGATATCCCTACATGTCAGACTCATGTCTCATTGTCCTCGTTGTGTGTTGCTGCAGGTGTCCAGGCCGATCAACGGAAAGGATGTGAACCTGAACCTGGTGCTGAAGAGTAAGAGCAGTGATGCCAGACCACTGTCCATCCACATCTCCGTCCAGGCCATGAACCACAACGGCAGACCAACTGGGAAAATCCTGGCCGAGGACAAGGAGGAGACGCTGCTGCCTGGGAAAGGTGACTCATCTTCTGGAGAAATGTTGGCTTTTAGAAGCAAACATCTCAGAGTGTGGCCTAAACTATCTGCATGTCTAGATTCAGTGAATCTTCATCACTTCCCTGTCTCCTCCAGCTCTGTCTGTCCCCATCCTGGTCCCGTTCTTGACCTACCATAAACCCATGGTGGAGAGTGAGAGCATGAAGATTTCAGTCGTGATCACAGACAAAAATAACGGAGACCACAAATACCTGGCTACGCATGATGTTGTGCTGCTGAACCCTCAACTCTCCATCACTGTCAGTGAAAACCTCCAGCTTTCTCTCCGTCTCTAAAATCATTTGTCAAACAGCTTTGTGCAAAGAAAATCTGCCACATTAGTTGAGTGATTTCATCCTTCTTAATAAAACTCAAAAGTACGTTTTACATGAGTCTATGAAGCTGTACATTGAGCTAAAAGCTAAAATTAGCATGCATACTTGCTCGCAATGACATACCAATAAATACATGGATAACTTTACCATCTTATAGTGTGTCATCCTGCAAAATCAGTTAATTAGCACCAAACACAAAGTACAGTAAAGGAAGCTTAGTATTTTCTGTGTATTTGACCTGATGCTGACACTAAATGAAAAGTCAGAGAATCACCAAAGTTATTACAGTTCATGAAATGTCTACTCTGTGGGTCATCGTGTTGTAAGGACTTGGTGCTTTCTTGTTTTTCTGAAGGCTCTCAGTAAAATTGCACATTCAGAAGTTTTCTAAATGGTTGCATTGGAATAAACTGTTTAAATGTGTGTGTTCCAGGCTCCTGCTCAGGCCAGCCTGAATACACTGAACAGTGGGGAAGTGGTTTTCATGAACCCTGTCAATGAAGTTCTGACAAACTGCACTCTGACACTTTCCGGAGGCGGCCTGTTCAAGGAGGAGTTTGAAAAGAAGTAAGAAATATTAATGTGATTTCATTTGCAAAGCAGATGAATGACACTGCCCGAATAAAACTGTCTAAAATGTTTGTTTAAACCACAAATTATCTGACCAAAGCCAACACAGTTATGACTTTGCAGGTTTGATTTTAACTTTCGATACTTCACATTTTGACATCTTCTGCTTTGGTTACATTTCAATAGATACCAAAAAAAGTACTAAACTTTGACAAACAACTGGCTGCAATACTGAGAACTTTTAATTGTCCATAATATACATAATGAATATGACACTCTGCAATGAAAATGTAGAGTTTACCCCCAAAGTAAAGCTAAACAAAACAGTTTCTTATAATTGTTTGTGTCACCTGCAGGATTCAAGATCTGAACCCGAACGACACGATGTCTATCAAGTTCGACTTTACTCCCTACAAGAAAGGAGAGAAGACTCTCACTGCCGACTTTGACTGTGACACCTTCAGGGACATCAAGGCCATCTGCACTGTCAACGTCGTCTAATAAATTCTCAAAATCACAGTTATGTGCTCAGAAATGAAATGGTAGAGGCAATTATTCAGTTTCTTCACAGTTATTTCCATGCAATGATATTTTTGTTGGATTTAGAGATCCACTGTTGTGAGATTTAAGATATGAGGGTCATTCGAGAACTGAAGGACATTTGGGCTTCAAAATTTTTGAAAAATAAACCTTCTGTTTTACAATTTTCTGCTACATATTCATCAATAATAGGTATAAACCATCAAAGGCCTGATTGGCTCAGCTTACATATCAATGGTACTATTTTTATTCTGTGTTTTGTTGTATGCTAACCCTAATCACAGTAACGGGGTTACTAATCCATGCTAATGTTAGCCTTTTCTCAGTAGAAGCTAGATATTTAGTTAGCTGTTACTGTTGACCAACAGGACAAACTTACTGATGGAAAACAGTAAAGAAAAAAGTAAAAATAATTTGTCTCATCCTGAAAATATGAGGTAGAGTGAGACACTCAATCAAGGCTGACAATGTTCTGAAAATATGAAAAATAGAAGAGGACATAGCTTTGCTCTACCCATTCTTTTGGACAACTGTTTGATGATGTTAATTCCAGTGTATCATGTGATTCACAGTTTACTTCTTCTTCTACCAGCTAAGAAGGTTATGCTAACAGGTTCCACGCATAATAATTATTTAAAATATTTTGTTGATTAAAAAAATTGTTCCCACAATTACAAGAGACATCAATGGAAAAAAAATCCAAAAGGAGATTTAAATTTCATTTTAACAGTTTTATTTGACATTCAATTTGGTCATCAGGAGGGTGGGACAAGAGAAAAATAACATTTTAGGGGAACTCCAGACTTATTTGGTGTTTTTAAAAATATACTTCAAACATTCTTGTCTGTTTTTTGTTTTGTTTTTTTTTTAGATTTGGTCTCAGGACAAGTAAATTTACACAACTGCATACTTTAGTATTTTGTTCACGGATTATTTGAAATTTGATGGGTGGGACGTAAAATGTCCAATTCTGGAATGACCCATATAGGGTTTGAATAGACATACCTTCCTGACATACATCTGTGCTGGTAGTATACTTGAAAAAAAAAGAAAGAAAAAAAAAAAAAAAAAAACAGCTTGCAAAAGGTCCAACAACTATAAACTTACAGCAGTGCATCAGTAGCATTGCATTTATTCTTAATGAGGGAATTAAAAGACAGAGAGAAATATTTCACTCAAATCTCAATAAAAGTCATGGTGGTTTCACAGCTAATCTGCTTGGTTTATTTAAAATGAACCTTGGTGTGGTGTTTTGGTGTGGAATCAACCACAGTAGCTTTCCATGTGATTTAAGTCTGATTGTAAAAGATAAACTACTATTAAAGCCACCACTTGATTGTGAACTGTTCCTAAAGTGATCTTAAGCTACCAAAAAGACTAAAACCTTTAAATCATTTTGTTAGTTCAACTCTTACAGTCAAGACAGTGTGCAGCACAAGGTTAGGGTTAGAGCTAACCCTAACCTTGGTGTCTTGTGTCAACAGTCATTTTTAGCTGACGGTTGCTGGTTGAAAGTGTGTGTTTGGGATGATTCCAAGGGTGTGTGTCAAAAAATTCAACTCAAAAATGAGGCATCTCGGGGGTTAATAACAATACACTTGACAATGAAACTAAAATCAATGGAGGAAGCGCAGAAGAGGGATTAATGATCACACGGGCCTCAATATTTAAGTTTGCTTATAAAAATTCTTTGTTTAAAAAAAACAAGCAAAAAGGCTATTTCTGTCTGTTTTACATGATTACATGTCACATTATTATTTAAATCATTATTTGAACCACTATAAAAGAAGCCAGTTGACCTTTTTTGCCATCGTTTTTACTTAATATGAAGTATTTACTTAATATTTGAGTGTACAGTGGGTCCTCCACTTAAATCAGAGATCCGTGCCTACGGCCCGACGTAAGTCAACTTTCACCGTAAGTCGGAACTCCACCAGAAGAGTCTGACTTACACTTGGGAGCCATAATGAAGGGCAAAGAGTTAGCGACTGTAGCACAGTCCAAGGTGGCGTACAACCAGTGAATGTAAACAAAGCCATCTCATAGCACTGCATGACGACGTATTCGTCCACTCTGCTTGCCAACTAGTTCCACGTAAGCCAGTTCCAACGTAATGATGAAACGGCATACGTCGTAAATCAATTACCCCTGTAGTATGAATACTATCCATTCACTGTTTGTTAAAAATCAAATGTGGCTAATCCATATTTAGTCTACTGGGAAGAGTAAGAGTGTACACATACTTTTTGGAAACCTATTCCTTTAAAGATTTCCATATCTGGATTGGAGAACGTGGGCATTTCTGTCATCTTATTGTGCTTGACGTTTTGCCTATTATTTAGGAGACATTGTATGGGACATAGAAAAACAGGAAGCAAAAGTTATCGTTTTATTCTACACAGAGCTCAACAAGCCATTTTATTTCACATTCTGTGTCTCTGTTTGATAGGAAAAACTGACATTTTATATTTAAGGTTTGGTATGAATGAATGAATGAATGACCAAAAGAACAAGATCGCGGATACAAGCGGCTGAAATGAGCTTCCTCCACAGGGTGGCTGGGCTCAACCTTAGAGATAGGATGAGAAGCTCGGACATCCAGAGGGAGCTCTGAGTAGAGCCGCTGCTCCTTCACGTTGAAAGGAGACAGATGAGGTGGTTTGGACATCTGATTCAGATGCCTCCAGGGAGACTTCCTTTGGAGGACGATCCAGAACTCGCTGGAGGGATTATATATCTCGTCTGGCCTGGGAACAACTCGGGATCCCCTAGGAAGAGCTGGGAAGGGTTGCTGGGCGAAGAGACGTCTGGAACGACCTGCTTCGTCTGCTACCTCCACGACCCGACCCCAGATAAACGGAAGAAAATGGATGGATGGATGGATGGATGGATGGATGGATGGATGGATGGATGGATGGATGGATGGATGGATGGATGGATGGATGGATGGGCAAACAGAAAAGCCGGCCAGTTAAAAAATTAGAGCAAAAACGTTCTTGCCGTGTTTATTTCCATTACATTTTGCTTCATAAAAGAGCAGATAAATCAGTACATCAGTGTGCCATATCCCTTGAGACAAGCCTGGTCCTGCTCACGGTAGATTTCAGGTTTTGCTTTTGGCATCACCTGCATGACAGGCAATCTGTTGTCTCCGACAGAAATATAGTTTTCTCCCGAGTTCTTGGCTGCTGCAAACATCAGTCACCACGCCGAGCTAACAGACGGAAAGGGGAGTTGGTGCCTTGTGTTCACCCTAAACATTATTTTGCTTTGTACACTGTAATATTCAACACCAGTTCTTTGAGACACGATATGCTAAATGATGAAATTCAGTTAGTCTTCATGACCCAACAATTTAATCAGGAGCGTTCGCTTGCTTTACTAAACCCCTTCGATAGGTTGTGACACAACAGTTTAAAAAACAAGTTGTGTGTTTGACAAGCAGTTGAGTGTTTTTATAACTGTAGCTACCAAACAAAATTAATGTATGCAGTTACATAATGACGCTTGTTATTGTGGAAGAGTTCATGTAAGTCCATGTGTTTATGTTTTTGTTGTACATTTTTGTGTTTTTGCACAAATTCACACTGCATTCATTCCTTACACCACCACATAAAAGCACTCCTCACTGCACAGAAACACTAGCTGTCCTGCTGAATGAGGTCTTTGGCTTTCTGCAGGTTGTGGTCGACGGCTCCCTCTAAGAACTGAACCCAGGTCAGCTCTGATTCGCCACACACATGACTGGACCTGGAGGGTCAGAGAGGAAGGGAACTTAAACATTTGAAATGTGGCATCTCTGAGCAAGCCATGTCGAGTTTCGCTCTAACCTGATAATATCCACTTGTTTCTCAAACATCCTCCAACACACCCAAAAACTTCCCCTGAGGAAAACTGGCGTTCTTGGTTCCTAAGAAAATTTCTCAGCCCTGGGATTTTTTTTTTAATCACTAATCCACTTTCCCACAACACTGAAACTCCTTCAAGATTTGTCGCACTTTAGGCATCATTCAAGTGGATTTTTACATGTTTTACACTAGTTACGGCTACAATTAATACAGCAGATGTAACCAATCCTCACCTGATAATCTCCAGAAATTTCTTTAAAAGTGCTGCCAGTTTAGATACCTGCAGAGAAAGACATGTTCATTATTATTTTGTTGTTTAGTTTTTAAATTCACGTCTTTGCAAATGTGGAGAATACATAATTAGGTGAGACCATTTAAGAAACCCTAAAGCAATAAACTGTTTTGAAGGTGGCAAATAAAGCTGTTTCTTAAAGCAGACTGAGACACGCAATAGCTGCCTGGTTCTGTTCTGACGCAACACAAACAATCACAACTTTGTCTATCAAAACTGCACCATCCCATCCTCAAGTAGGACCATTTTAGCTTCAACCTAAGTTTGGACACTTTAGCTGCACTTATCTGAAAATCAGAGACCTACAGATGGCTGCTGCCGATTCTAATCAACACATCATAGATGAAGCAATGCAACAGCTGTAAAAAACTGCTTTCTACTGATGGAAAATGTCCAAGTAAAACTGTTGACTTTGTATTATGTGAATTAATCCCTTCAAAGAGCCATAAATCCCAACTCTAAATTCTTTATAAGGACAATTAAGGTCAAATTATGTAATTTTTGTGTACATAATAAGTCCAGTCCCGCCACTTTCCATGCCAGTACAAATGACTGCAGGAAAACTATCAGGCCTGAGAACAGCACGACAGCTTAATTAACGAGTTATTAGTTAATTAAACTGTAATCCAAGTCAGCTATTTAACAGTTCTGGACTTACTTAAAAGAAAGGATATACAATTATAACAAAACACTTTTAGATTTTATCAAAATCAAAATACAAAAAAAGACCTGTGAACACTTTCCTCACATTCTGAATCAAAGTCGGTTTTTGGGTGTTTTTTTTTCTTCGCTCCTGTGACTTTTTTAACCTGGACTCATGTTTCACTGTAATATGAAGTTCTGCATCTCTTTGGAACAGCAAAACCACGACTAGAAGTACAGGAACCTTTCTGCACACTATAATAAAGGGTCATAGTTAGTGCCTAAGTTATAATGATAAAAATCATCAAAAAAAGTTTAATTTTTCAATTTATTTTACAAAAACATGCAATGCTTTCCCAAAAGCTCACAGTAGTTGCCAAAACTGGAAAAAATCTGGTTAGTGTAAACTGTTTTTTAATAAGACATGTAGAATAAAGTGATTTTTTCCTTTCCTTTTTCCAACACAACCGAAAATCCCACATTTGTTAAAGGACCACTATGAAGTTGAAAACCTGATGATTCTTTCTGGGTTTTACAGTTTCTTGCCTATAAATAGTATCATTTTGGTGATTTTTTTGTAATGATAACATGCTTTTCAAAGATGTAGGCGGCTTCTGGGATTCAGAAGAATAATCTCAACTCTCTAATTGTGTTTTATTAGCAGCCATGGTATGTGTGGGCGTGTGTCTTACATTGTTTTCTACTCCACTGTAGTCCATGGGCGGATACAGGCAGAGGGCCAGATCATCAACGCTGAAGAGAACAGACAGCAGCAAAGAGAGATTTGACTACATGTCTGATGCTTAATTTTAAAGACCCTTCAACAAAAACAGTATATACAACAAAATAAAGAAAAAAAAGGCAAATTGGTGCATCAAGGAAGCAACTGTTCCTGAGGCCTGCTTAGGTTTTCAACTGTTTGCAATGGGAGCGCCACAAGCTAAAAATGATATCAGCATGAGAGTTTAGGGATCGAGAAGGGGGGATATCAATTAAGAGGACTTCAAAATTAACTAAATCTGTACAAATAGAAAAAGATTCTGCATTTCGTTCTGTGGGGTAAGACTCTGGGACAGTCTGGGTGAGGAGATCAAGCAAAGTCCAACAATGCAGCAGTTTAAAACAAACTATAAAGAGAATGTTTTCACAGGATACAGGGATGAAGTGGGGGTGCGCACAGGCTACTGTTATTAATGAAATATTTCTTTAATGATTGGATTTCTATATTTATTAATCCATATTATTAGTTGGGTCTTTTCTCTCCGCTGTGTTTTGCTTTCATTAGGTCCTTTAGTCTTTGTCCTTTTTTGTAACTGTAGATGGACATAAAACATTATATATGTATTACTCCGTCAGGGAACACAGTGGAGTTATGTGACAGTCAGCGTTGGTTTGTCTGTCCATCTGTCTGTTCGCAACACTACTCAAAAACAGACAAACGGATTTTGATAAAATTTTAAGGGAAGGTCAGAAATGACACAAGGACCAAGTGATTAGATTTTGGCAGTGATGCAGCTTATAGTCTGGATCCACAGATAAAGATTTCTGTATCATTGCGAGATAGCGGCACGGCGTCACTGTAACTATGACAACAAGTGACATACGTCAGCTGCCTGCTAATGATCACATGATTGTAACTCTACAAATCCACTGCTGTGGACTTATCCATCTGAAATCATACAAGGAATAATTGATTAAATTGTGGGTGTGTGTCCGAGTCCCATCAATTCCTGCCACCCGTTACATATTTAGCTCATGCGATTTGGTATCTGTCAGGTTCAATGTCTCTTTTGTAACAGAAAGCCAAATGCAATCATTCCTTTTCTGCAAAACAAATCTACCCATGGATATAAATAAAGTAACCTTGAACCTAATTCCATTTGCCTAAACCACTTCTACAAGGGCAGCATAAGCTACAACAGTGTCTCTATGTGTTTTCTTACCCAGGGCTGATTTCCTTGCTGATGTCGGCCAAGTCATCAAGCTGAGCCACATTCTGGGGTGAGCCTGAGTCGCCGTTAGCTTTGACGGCCGACGTCAGTTTCCTCAGACACGCCGTCGATGCTTTCATCAGCCCTTGACACGGAGCAATCACTCGGCGGTCCTGTTCTGACCAGTACATGTCCTGGTTGCCCCGAGGATTCTCCTCTTCCTGGTCATCATCAAGTACGTCGTTGAATGGATCCTCAGCCTCAGATAATGCCTGTGGGTGTTCAACAAGCAGCGTTAGGACTTCACAGGTCGCACATAGGAAAAGAAAAAGCTGAAAAATTATTGACAAGGCTGCTACTGATGATAAGCGTCAATAGTGGTTAACATGTGGTGATATTTTAGTTTTTCATGTTGTTGACGAATCCTTTCATCATCATCAGTCGTTCAGGATCGGACTCACACACTTAAAGGTTATTCTAACTCGCTGCTTCAAAAGACGAGAGAGCACCGTCCATTAACCCAACTATTATTTATATACCACTTAATCCTCATGAATCCAAACATTTCCAAATTACTTAAGATGTGTCCAAATGATACAAAATATGTTCTAAATGACCTAAATGTATCCAAAATTACACAAAAGCTGTCCAAAATGACAAACTTAAGCAAAATTACTTAAAACTTGTTTAGTGAGCCTGGAGTCCACCCCAGCTGACTTAAGGTGAAGGCAGGGGACACCTGGACAGGTCGCCAGTCTACCACTGGACTACACATAGAAACAAACAATCACACTCGCATTCACACCTAAGGACAATTTAGAGTCACCACTTAACCTCAGCGTGTTTTTGGACTGTGGGAGGAAGCCGGAGTACGCATGTACGAAAATCCACGCATGCACAGGGAGAACATGCAAACTCCATGTAGAAAGATCCTATGCTGGGATGTGAAACGGGAATCTTCTGGCTGTGAGCTGTGAGTCTCTTGCATGCTGAACTCTTTATACATGCTTATATTCTTATTAAACAGAACAAAGCTATCAGATAGCACATTAAGAGGTAGGGTAGCAGATTGGCTGCGATTTAAAAATGTCATCATTGACACTATAATCGTTAAATGACATAAACACAGTAACACATTCCATCAAGTTGATCCACAACATCAAGTATAGCACATGTGGGTGGCTCTTGAAAGACACCGGTGGAGAAGTGGGTTGATCCTGAAAGCTGAACAACCTCAAATCCTTGAGGTTGAAATGTTTTATGCAACATGCTAACCACCGAGCCACTGTGCAGCTCCTAGAGAGCACCAATCTAGTATTAATCCATGACTGAAAACATCCAGGATTACATCCTGTTGGGGGAACAAATCTAATTCAAATCTGCAATATCTACCTTTTTTTTTAAGGAAATCAATGAAGCAAAAAAGCCCAAACATACAGTCAGAGTGACATATGGTTGTTTTTTTTCAATGTACTGCACATTTTTTGAAGATAATTCATGAACAAAAAAAACTGGAAAGTACTGAGATGTGATCTCACGTTGTTTTGATTGTTTAATGGGATTTACTGCAGATTGGTTAGAAGCAATCATTTTTCTGTACTGATAATGTTGATTTTATCAAGACAACAGATGGATAGAGAGGACACTGGGAGACTCATGAAAATATGCTTCGACAACTATAAAGATCTGTGTGTTCTCTTTCGTGTGTTTACCTGTTCGATTTCCTCTATGGCGTCTTTAACAACTGCAATCTGAGAGGACAGAACCACCAGCACTGCTGCCTTATTATCTGTGGAACACACGTGTTTTTAATCAATAATAATAGCAATAATCTTGCAAAACTTCAAGCCAAAATATAAGAAATATGTTCTAAAGGCAAACACTTTTGTTCTTTATCGTATCTCTGTACAAAATAAACAAACACTTGATCAGACTGATAACTCCGATTGAGATATAGCAAGAAGTCGACACAACAACACCTAAACACATATTTTCTGTCATTTTTTGTCTTTGTTCATGTGAGGTGAGGGTCTGCACAGAAAGACTGCACATGAAAACCATTTTCATCGGTCATTGCACTAATTACGATGGTGATATTTTGCATAAATACTCCATAAAATATATAACACAGAAAGTACTGCTCTATTGCAAATCCCCAGAACCAAGGATGGTGGAACTTCTGTTCTTCAAACAGTCCAAAAACTTGGAGCAATTCAGTTTAAAATTATAAGTGAACATTTAAAAGTATCAAACATTTACATTTGAGAAGCAAGAATTATGTAATATTTTGATTTTGCCTTGATAACAGACAAAGAGGGGACTTCACAAGTCTGTCAAGCGTTTTTTTTTTGTTTTTTTTTTTGACTGTGCAGGATTGCAGAAATGATTTGTGATGATTACAAAGTGTCACTAGTGGTAATAAAACCTCTATCAAGTCCACACTAAGGCATTCATCTAAAAGGTTCACCTCCATAATAAAAAGCAAACATGTCTTTGAGATTTGATGCAGGCATCAGCTGTTCTACTGGGTTTACGAACAAGCAGGAAGTCACCATAATTTATACAATTCAAAAATTTTAAACTGTAAAATTAAAATGATTTGATGCTTTAGAAAAGTAGATGAAAACAATCTTTAAGATGGCGTCAAGTTGACAATGCACCCTGCAAATATAATGCTGATTTTATGCCCAGAGGATGCACTTAAAGCTACATTTGGTGGCGAATAAAAGCCTCTGTTCATTATTTTAACAATACGTTTTAAATTTAGATTTCAAAATGGGCGACGTCTTCTTTCAGTGGAGGTTCTTCCCCACAAGGAGAGACGATAGATCGTAAAATCAAGATTTAAACCTGTCAAATTACTGGGTGGTTACACGAGTAGGCCTACTGCAGGTACAAAAATGTCTGGCAGTGTGTGTTTCTGCCAAACACAGCTGATCACAAGTCTAAACGTATTTAGCTCTGGAAAGAAGCCAGTCTATTTTTTAAAACCATGCACAGCCAGTCTGCATACTGTTGCTGAGAACAGTTTGTCTCCTTTATTTGACCTATATAATTAGCAGTGCACTTAAAAAATAGAACACCCTGGAAAACTTTCAAGCACTTTACTTCTTACATAACAGATGAAAATTATTAAACTTTTTCACATTGTTCTAATTATCTGAGGTGAACTAATGAAGCTACTTGTTCTTCCTACCTGCATCTTACTCCCTGTACTTGTTCTATAACTTAGCATCATCATACATGACCGTTAAAAAGTTTCAGGTCACCTTTTTTTTTTCAATGAAAATAACAATAAATGAATCAGAAATCCAGTCTACACATTGTTAATGTGGTAAATGACTATTCTAGCTGGAAATGGCTGATTTTTAATGGAATATCTCCATAGAGGTACAGAGGAACATTTCCAGCAACCATCACTCCTGTGTTCTAATGCTACATTGTGTTAGCTAATGGTGTTGAAAGGCTAATTGATGATTAGAAAACCCTTGTGCAGTTATGTTAGCACATGAATAAAAGTGTGAGTTTTTAATGGAAAATGTGAAATTGTCTGGGTGACCCCAAACTTTTGAATGGTAGTGTAGGTTTCCCAGAAAGTATGTTTACACTCTTATTCCCAACAGAATAAACCTGGATCAGCCACGTTGGATTTTTAACAAACAGCAAATAAATAGTATTCATATTAAACTGTTGAATTTAAGTTAAAATGGTGGCAAAAAGGGCAACTGGCTCCTTTTAAAGTGTTTTAAATTATGAAGTATAAAATAATGTGATCTGTAATCATGCAAAACTGAGACAGAGACAGAAATAGCCTTTTGTTTCTGTTCGTTTTTTTCACAAAAAGAGAAAATTTTTAGAAGCAAACTGTTACATATCAAGGCCCGTGTGATCATTAATCTCTCTTTTGCTCTTTCTCCATTGATTTTAGTTTCATTGTCGACTGTTTGTATTGTTATTAACCCCTGAGATACCTCTCTTTTTAAGTTGTATTTTTTTGACACACACCCTCGGAGTCATCCAAACACACACTTTCAACCAGCAACCATCAGTTAGAAATGATTCAAACGTGACAGAAATTAAACGGACAAACATTACGTCATATTATACTCGGCAGTACTGTTACAACGCAGGACATCTGACACTGATATGTTAACACATGAATAAAACATGAAATTGTCTGGGTGATGCCAAACTTTTGAACGGTTGTGTATATCGGTTATAATTTTTTTTTTTTCATGTTCTAGCTAAACACTCTTACATTTAGGCCATTACTTTCTGGGTGTGCCTGATGTCAGTTTGTCTTGTCCCGATTAGCACTGTACATTTGTTATTTACCATCCTTAAGAGTAACTGGGTGGTTTGGTTTGCATCGGTTCAGTTCATCCACGTACTACTTGCAATAATCTCTTCCTTGTTTATGTCACTCTGACACACTTAGGGTGAGGTAAGGCTAAACAAGTCATCGCTTTCAAAATGGAAATCCCAATTTGCAAACAATGCAAACGAGAATAGTGTCAATTTAAGGTTTAGTTGTTAAACCATACCATTAATGCTGTAACTGAATTTTACGTAATTTGGGCAGGTTAAAATTCGATCCCAGTAACTGCCCAGTTGCTCAGCGATCACTAAACTGATCTAAGCCCTGTTTATTTAACAGCCACACCTCACACATTGTTCATGTCTTACTAAGGGTTTAAACTGTCTTGTTTCCCTGTGTGACACTTCTGATGGTATCTCATGTGACTTTAAAAAATTACATCACAAAACCCAATTTGTTATTTTCCACAAATGGTTCAGCCCAACTCACCAAATCGCTGAGGGTCAACATGCAGCATTAAAGTTTGTGTCTGTGAGGCCACTACACTACAATGGCAAAAACACGCATGTATGGAATATGTACAGTGCCATAGAAAGTATTTGCTCTTTCTTTTAAAAATCTTCCCGATGGCAGCTTGGATAAAAGCCTGGTTGTGTGCAAATTGTGCAACAAAGAGTTTTCTGATCACTGCAGCACTTCAAGCCGACGGTATCACCTCAATGGAAAACACGTTGCTGTTAGCACCAAAGCTAACGTTAGCTACGATTGTCCTGGTACCGGCAAACGATGTAGCCATCCCATAATAGACCACTTTAGAAGACACTGAAAGTGCTTTAGTTTACAAAAAGTCTGAAGATATTGAACACAATTGCTGTAATTGCACTTTGAGTTTGCAGTAATCTGTGAATGTAGTAGACAGATGAAAAATGCAGATAAATATAAATGAAACAAACATTTTTGTGGTTTAAGTTCACATATATGTCTATTCATTGATTCCGTCGTCAACCAAGTTGAAGTGAAAAACTTTACTTATTGTGTCAAATATTGCTATTTGACAAAAATGTGATTAATTAATTCCAAAGCATCAACATTATTAGATTCTTTTTTGAATTGCACCACGAATTTGTATTACACGTGGACAAAAGGCCTGCTGGTTTGAAGAAAATAAAGTCTAAAGGTATAAGTATTTGGCACGAGCAAATAAAAAGTGTGGTTTGGCTTGTATGTGCAACATCACCACCTACAGGATCAATGCAAACACTACTGTTTCTAAAGCTAACACATGATTCTCAAGCTCTGAATTACAGTAAAAGTGTTGGTTCTGATCTTGATAAGTCAACTGACCTTGAGGCAGCTGACCAAACCGATCACAGGCTGACCACACTCCTCCAGTTGACGTCAGCTGTTCCTGGCTCAGACTGGAAGGAGAGAAGAGGGTGGAGGAAGGAGGAAGAGAATAAATGAAATGCACCCTACAGAACTACAATACTCCACCTGCCGACCCAAAAGCAATTACACTACCATTCAAGAGTTTGGGGTCACCCAGACAATTTCATGTTTTCCATGAAAACTCACTTTTATTCATGTGCTAACATAATTGCACAAGGGTTTTCTAATCATCAATTAGCCTTTCAACACCATTAGCTAACACAATGTAGCATTAGAACACAGGAGTGATGGTTGCTGGAAATGTTCCTCTGTACCCCTATGTAGATATTCCATTAAAAATCAGCCATTTCCAGCTAGAATAGTCATTTATCACATTAACAATGTCTAAACTGTATTTCTGATTCATTGCATGTTATCTTCATTGAAAAAAAAAAGATTTTCTTATAAAAATAAGAACATTTCAAAGTGACCCCAAACTTTTGAACAGTAGTGTAAATTCATAAAAACATGGTTTAACGTTTACTGTAGGTGCTGCATGATGTGCAAATCTCAGAGCAAAGTCATTTTAAGGAAAGCATGAACTAAATAAACTATGAACCTATCTTAATTCACGGACTAAGAATTGACCAAGTTACTGATTAACTGATGTGTCTTATAAAGCATACTAATCATTTACATGCAGTAAAGGTAAAAACTTGTGTAAACACTCAGCATGCCAACTAATTTAGACAAATTTGATGTTTGTGTCTTTACTGTATAGTGTTCTGCTGCGCCTGTGAAAGAGACCTCCTGTAAAACTCCATGTTTGTGTGATTGTTTTACTGACCTTTGCAGCGGTGAGCTCAGTATGACCTCCAGCAGCTGTGTGACTCCGTCCAGAACCTCGACTGTGGCGTCTCTGACCTGCCGACGCAGACTCACCCCTGAGACACGGAGAATAAACGACAGAAACACTTTTATGAAATTAAGTAACAATGATGGCACATCTGTTTTAACATCAAGTAATTGTTACTGTATGTACATTATATTTATCAATACTCAACTATTAAACCAAATCACACATTATTGAGTATAATCAGACTGAATGATCCAAATATATGGACGTAGAAATGTCATGTTCTTCTAAACAAGGCACAGCTAACGGGCTAATTCCAGGACTGTGCTGGTGGTTACACGGTGTTACCTTGGCTCTTAGGTAGCCAGTAATACACTGTAGACAGAGTCAGGACACTCTTTAGGATGGACTCTGACAACTTCTCTCCATCCTACAGTGGAGCGCAGGGAAAAGACAGAAAACACATACACAAACATTACAGTAAATTCTTGTATTATAGAGTAAGCCGTGTTCTTTTGCGAGTATCTGCAGCACCAGACAAAATATGAGCGCACTGATAAGGAAGCTTGTGACTCCTCCCTCCTCTTGGCAGCCAATGCTTTCCATCTGGAAGAAGATCTTTGATTTTCTCCACAGTTTACTTGTCAAAAAGCAAAACACATTCAGAAAGACGCCTATTCAGCGCCAGGATATAAAAGGTCACTCCTGCTAGCAGCTGTCATTTGAGTGGGTCTATCCATAAAGCATTTCTATCTTTTTTTGACAATTTTTTTTATTTAAACTACATGTTTTTATACATATTTATAGGGAGCTCAAAATGGACATGTGAAAACATAAACATGATAAACAAAAACAAATATACAATTCGGCAACACGACGAACTCGTGGCATCATCTAAACCCACAAAAGGAGGATGATTTCAAACTAAGTTTAAATTTAAGAGCAGCAAGGGGTTATGAAACGAAAAAGTACACAATCCAGACACAAATATTATTACATCTCCACTTGCAATTCAAATAAAAACATGTCCCCCAGGCTGTCAAATATGTAAAATCAAGTTAAATTAAAGGAAGCAATAACAGGAGCCCATAAATTCATGAAGGAACCTAACTTCAAATGGAGTTTTGCTGTTATTTTTTTCCATTAAATGCATTTTCTTTAATCTCTCTCTCTATTGGTGGAGGGTGGGAGGTAGTGGGCTGAATCAAGACGCAGTCATCATTTTCTTTGCCACCAGTAGCAGGATGTGTAACAGATATGCCTTTTTTTATCCATCGCGTCCTCTGGAATAGAACCGATTATACAGAATGATGGCTCAAGTGGCAAATCAACACTTAAAATTGATCTTATTTCCGCCTGAATCCCCTCCCAAAACAGTTTCAGTTTTGGACAGTCCCAAAATACGTGAGTATGGTTTGCCACAGTTTCTCCAGCATAAATTGTTGTTTCATTTCTATCTATCTTAAGTGACAACACTTCTCCGGAGCTGACTTTAATCAGTTTTCTTTCATGAGCTCAGCAAGGCGTCAATAATCTGACCTGTTGTGACGGCAGAGGGGGTTTGGAAAAGGCCAGGCTCAGCTTAGTGGCTTCCAGGGATACTGCCTTCACTGCCTGGTCTGAGGAAAACAGAGACAGGTACATTATATTTTAGTTCCATTAAATGATTGCGATTGTGTTTCTGCATGGAACAAAACAATGACAGGGATGAATCTGATATTTTAAAAGAAACTTATCGACATGCTAAAAGTATCTCCAAACTAAACAGTGAAGCCATGTGGACTGTCCCTGTGATAGCTTGGAACAGTCAATAATCCAACATAAGTGCTGCTAATTCCTGTTAAGGACAGCAGCATATGATAAAATGAGTTATCAAATAAAAACAAAACATTGCAGGCACAGAAAGTAGGACATCGTTTGATATTAAAAAAAATACCAACGTGTTTTGTTTTTTTTTTTAACTATGATTTTGTCACAGAACATCCACAGTAGCAAAATGGGAACGCTATACTGCTACTCATGGGATCTCAATTCAGGAGTCTAGAAAGTGAAAACATGGTCAGAGGAGGATGATCGCGATACTCAACTCAGAGTGCCCCAGAAGTTGGAGAGGTTAAACACTCCATCTGACTCGTTCGATTCTCCATCTGTGAGAGAAAAATTAAGATTTATTTAGAAACATTTTCCCACTTTCAGGTGAAATTTATGGCCATATTCAAAGCCAAAGCATGATATTGAACACCATTTTCTTCCATTTCTTACAGCAACGTCTCTTTTCTTATTACCAACGACAAAGAGCAAAAACAGTTCAATACTACTTTTGATAACTGACTTCTAATTATCAAGCCAGCTTCTAAAATGTGAGGATTCGCTGCTTGTCTTTGTTTTAAATTATTGTAATGCAGGCTTTTGGTCTGATGAAACCAGGCACTATCAAAAAAACAATTTAAAAAAAAAATGTTAAATTACACCAATAAAAGCTGATAGCTGTTTCTGGTAGCATTGCAATGGTTGTAAGGGCTTGACATATTTTAGTATTTTGACATTTTGGCAGTAGGTATTGTGGTAATGTTACATTACTCCAGTTGTATGTTTGTCTAGTGTCAAGTATCAATATTTGTGCTTTTTTTCTTGTTCCCAATTTGCAGCTGTGTCCTCTTATATTTCAGGGTGTATTGTACACTGATGAATAAAGCTTCTTCAGTTTACCATGGGTCTGCTTCATTGAAATATTCATGCATTGATATTTAATACACTAAAAGGTTGTCAAGTATTTTGGTTTAGAAAATTAACTGGGTGACAAAATATACTGTATTATACAGGGGTGTTTCTAATGTTGTATGACTCCCATTTAGAAGAATTAAAAATAGCTAGAATATAATACAACTGAATAGCACAAAAGAAACTTTAGTTTCCACAAGAAATTAACAATAAAACCTTAAAGAAAGCTGCTCAACAAGGGCGGAGCTAACCAAGTAGCAGGACGTAGTTAGGTATAAGTTAACTAATAAACTATCAAGTGATGTTAAATAAGTAAACAATAGAGTAAACATTGAGTAAATAAACAGGACTATAACAGTGTTTTGTTGAGTTTGTTAGCGGGTAATACTACATTAGAAAACAGTTATTGCTAATGTTAGCTCAGTTAGCTAGCTTGACACATGCTAGCATCTATACTGGTGGTTAACGATGGAGATAAAAAGTCGTATTTACCTTTGGCTCGGTCTCTGATACACTGGATGGAGTTCAGCAGGTTTCGTAAAGGAACAGACACGTTTCCACCAGAATTATCAGCACTCATGTCACCAAACTTGCGAACACTTCTAACTACGCAGCGTGTTGTGGAACCACGAGAGGACCGGAAGTTGATCTGCGGACGATAATAAAAGATGCACTGGTGCCTTCAGCGGGGAAACACGTTTGAAACTGGCGGTGACATCTTGTGGTGAAACTGCAGTCAATCAAGTTTAGTGCAAGTAAATCGCTAATTTAATAGTATATAATATATTATTTTTTATTTTATTGGTTTATTTTATCTGAAGATCGCCAAAAGAAGAGAGAAAAACAACATAACACACACAAACACAACAGACTATTCATGAACAGTTTACTTTAAACGTTAAATACCAAAAACAAATTCTTAATTTCCTAAGGCTTTCCTGCCATTCGTTTATCTATTTAGGCTATATTAAATGGTGTGTCTGATGGAGAGTTTTTACTGTTTTGCACCAGGACATTGTTAGGTCCACTGGTGACAAAATCTGTAATTTCAGGAAAAATGTCCTTTTTGTTTAACAGAAATTTTGTGTATTTTAAAATAGATGAAATCATCAATAAAATTACAAATACAAACCACTAATTTTCATGTTTAATGTAACATAATATTACAAATATATGAATAGCCATTACATTTTTTAAAAAGAAATTTGAATTTATCTGATAAAAAAAATGCTAAAAACATATTTGTGAATGTGCTTTCATTTCACAATTATTTCATTTTTATTAAATAGTTTAAACAATGAAATTCAAGCTTGATTTCCTGCTGCTTAATGATGGAAACTGAAGGACAAAATCCATCCATCCATCATCTGTACACCGCTTAATCCTCATTAGGGTTGCAGAGGGGCTGGAGTCTATCCCTGCTGACTTGGGGCAAAGGCAGGGGACACCCTGGACAGGTCATCAGTCTATCAAAGGGCTACATAGAGACAAACAATCACACTCGCATTCACACCTAAGGACAATTTAGAGTTACTAATCAACCTCAGCATATTTGTGGACTGTGGGAGGAAGTCTGAGTACCTGGAGAAAACCCACACATGCACAAGGAGAATATGTAAACTCCATGCAGAAAGACCCCAGGAAGGCTGGGGTCTTCAAGCTGCAAGATGAAAGTGCTAACCACCAAGTCATTGTGCAACCCAAGGGCAAAATTATTTCAAATAAAAATCATTATTTCCAACCTTGTCAATGTTCTGACTATATTGTCTTTTCATTTTGCAACTCATTGGATGAATGAAAGTGTGAATTTTCAAGGAAAACATGAAATTGTCTGGGTGACCCCAAACTTTTGAATGGTGTAGTGTATGATGTTAATTATGTTTTACATGGTAAGATTGTACATATAGTTTTGCATATATGGGCTGTTCTGTTCCTTGGCTGTGTATGTTTAGCTCTATGACAGTGCTGTCTGTTGTTGCACTGAGCTCATTTTGTGGTTGCCCAAGACAGTAACATTTATCTTGATCTGGTCAGAGAGGAAACAATCCAAATGTCCCATCACTGACCTGCAGTTAACCTTGACATAAACTCCATTCTCCACAATCTGTAATTTCTCCTTTTTTGGACTAGACTTTTGTCAGTGAAATGTCTACACTGCATGTTAGTGTCTTTTAGATGATGCACATACAAATGTCTTTGCACCATTTGGCACAATGACAGCAAAGCTTTCTGATTCAGATTCACTGCTGATCACAAAAAAAAAAAATCCAACACATTGTCCAACAATGATTTCTTTATTAAACACCAAAGAACGTAAATAACAAATCATTCAGGTGAAAAACACAATGGAAACGGACACCCACAGTGAACATTCATTGAAGTCACAACAAACAGTGATTCACTTAATACTAATAAAGTAAATATAACAGTTCACAAAAGCCTTTCATATAATGTGCTTGATAAAAATCTGTTATGATTTTGGCTATATGTTTGGTTGACTTGTACATATAAAACCACCCTCAGCGAAGACAGCAAAAAGATCAAACATTTATAAAAATATCTTTATGATGGGTGAACTTCTCCCAGTAAAATCCCAAAATGGAAGGCATCAATTTGGCTACTTCATAAAAAAGAAGACTCCAGTTCCGATTCCCATCAGGCACAAAACGAGGCTCACGATGAAGAACACAGCTGCAGGACTCACACTGGTCCTCTTCTTCTCCTTCAGCTCTGTGGGTTCAACAAAAAACAGTGAAACTTATGTGTGTGTTTTAAAGGCCTCTCGGCTCCAAAATGCAATGTGAAATATATGCGAAGTGCTCAAATTTTAGCTACATTATTGTGGTACAAGCTTTTGTCAAAAGCACTTTAGAAAAACTGCTTTCATCAGTTGCATGAAAAAGAGCTAGAGATTTTTAAAGAAGCTGTTTGTTCTGAAGTAGATTTTTCCCAGTCAAGCAAGTGTGCACATTACAAGAGTTCCTTGCTTGTGTTGCATTTACTCTCAGATGCACATTGCTTTGGATAAAAGCATCTGCTAAATGAAATTGTAGAATTGTAGCGTAGAGGCTTCTGAAATCTACACTACCAGTCAAAAGTTTGGGCACTTCTTCTCATTCCATGCTTTTTCTTTATTTTCATGACTATTTACACTGTAGATTCTCACTGAAGGCATCAAAACTATGAATGAACACAGATGTAATTATGTAGTAAACAAAAGTGTGAAATAAGTCAGAACATGTTTTATATTTTAGATTCTTCAAAATAGCCACCTTTTGCTTTGATTGCTGCTTTGCACACTCTTGGCATTCTCTCCATGAGCTTCATGAATTAGTCCCCTGAACAATTCACAGGTTTGCCTTGTCAAGGTTCATTTGTGGAATTTCTTGCCTTCTTAATGGGGTTGGGACCATCAGTTGTGTTGTACAGAAGTCAGGTTCATACACAGTTGACAGCCCTATTTGACAACTGTTAGAATCCATATTATGGCAAGAACCAATCAGCTACGTAAAGAGAAACGACAGTCCATCGTTACTTTAAGAACTGTCAGTCCAGAAAATTCCAAAAACTTTGAATGTATCCCCAAGTGCAGTCGCAAAAACCATCAAGCGCTTCAACAAAAGCCTCAGAAATCACAAGTTAACAGCAGCTCAGATTAGAGCCCAGATCAATGCCACACAGAGTTCTAGTAGCAGACACATCTCTACATCAACTGTTCAGAGGAGACTGAACCAATCAGGCCTTTATGGTCAAATAGCTGCTAAGAAACCAGTAAGGAAAAGCAACAAGCAGAAGAGATTTGTTTGGGCCAAGAAACACAGGGAATGGACAATAGACAAGTGGAAATCTGTGCTTTGGTCTGATGAGTCCAAATTTGGGATCTTTGGTTCCATCCACCATCGTTGGTCCTATCAGGATTGAACTCACATGTTCAAGGTTATTTTGACTTGCTGCTTCAGAAGACTAGAGAGCACCATCCATCCATCCATCCATCCATCCATTATCTATACACCACTTAATTCTCATTAGGGTGCCTGGAGTCTATCCCAGTTGGCTTAGGGTGAAGTCAGGGAACACCCTGGACAGGTCACCAGTCTATCACAGGGCTACACACAGAGACAAACAATCACACTCACATTCACACATATGGACAATTTAGAGTTACCAATTAGCCTAAGCATGTTTTTGGATTTTGGGAGGAAGCCGGAGTACCCAGAGAAAACCCACACAGGCACAGGGAGAACATGCAATCAGGGATTTTCTAGCTGCAAGGCGAATGTGCTAATCATCAAGCCACTGTGCAGCCCCATTTTGTAGACAGTCAAGAGAAAATGATTTACAAAGAAGAATGGACATTTTTGGTCAACTGATACCTGAACAACTGATTCTTGTATAAAAAAAAAACAAAAAACTATTTTTTTTGTTTTAGAGAGAGTCTTCTTCCTGAGGAGGATGTGGACAGTATCAGCACAGCTGCTTTTAAAGCTACAGACGCTGAAACAGCCTGTTTAGAACAAGACTAAAACCAGGAGTTGGTCAGCCATGGTGAAATGAGCCATCTTTGCAGAATTTTGAGCTGTAACATTAAAAGCCGCTTGAGGAAGAGGTGAGACTTTCATTACTTCACTGAAAATGTGGGACCTTCATGGCATCCATCCATCCATTCTCCATCTGCTCTATGTGTATTGAGACCTGGACAGGCTGCCTGTCTGTAACAACCACAAAGTGGCTTTCACTGTTTCTGTCAGCAACAAATAAATAAGTATTGTACATGTATGTTTTGCATTGTTTTTTCTGGTAACAACACACCCTGGCTAGTCAGAAGATGCACTTGGTGCAGCGATACAGGTTGTACAGGTATGCAGACGGTGCAGGAACTGTAGTGAACTCTATTAAACACAAAGACCAGGACGCAGAAGAAATGAAATGCGTCACAAACCTGAAGCTAAGCATTTTGTCAGATGACTGATTTTACAGTGTTATTCCCAATTGAAAACCAAATTAACTATTTTTATCAGTTGCATTGAGGCTTAATTCAGACTACATTCACCCCAGCAAGAAGTAAAACTACACAACTCTCCCTATTTTCAACACTCTGCAGTTTAACTTTCAGTTTTCGGCTTTCCCACTGACACGTTTGAAATTAAAACCTACAGCAATAACTTAAAGTTAAGCATCATGCATCTAAATTAAGCTGTTTTGACACTAATGGGATACTTTTACTTCCCACAAACAACAACTGAGCAAGGAGACTCTGATTAAAGCTGCAATGAATGCCTTACTTGTTGCAGATACAGCTCCAGTAGATATCAGTAGTATGATCGCAGACAGAGCCATCTCTGATCAGTCAACAGGTTTGATTTTGATCAGCAGCTCCAACCATAGCCGTGGATTTTAAGCAGCCAGTCAGATTGGATTTCAGCACCGTTTCCAGGTAGATGAACAGGTTTTGGACAGTTTAGGCCAGAGGAAGTGAGGGCATTGAACTGCAAATAAAAGTAAAACATTAAGTATTTAAAATTACAAATTACCCATTACAAAAACACCCTTCAAAGAAGTGTGTTAATTCTAAATCACATGCTCCACATGATGTCATTTCCTCCTGAAGAAAAGACTGGCAAGACTCCAAGGCTTTCTTAGTTATTTAATATAAAGTAGTGTGTGAGTCAAGTGTGGATTTATTGTATGTCAACAGGTTTACTACAATATCTTAATAAGTAACTTTCAGTGTTATTCAATTGTATATATAATATTTAGAAGAATCTTTCTCTAAAAATGCCATGTGGTGTTTGGTTATAGGCGGCCATGTTGATTTTAGGCCTGAAAACAGCAAAAATATCAACTATGATACCTGTCAGCTATGTTACAAAGAGACCCGCAACTATATATTGACCCATAAAAGAGATGGATGGTACTACTAGCTAACTTTATCTTATTCTTTATAGGAGCTTCCTTAAGAGTCTTTACTGGAAAGCTTAAAAGATATTAAAACCTGGACTCTTTTAAACCTTCTCAATCTT
This sequence comes from Amphiprion ocellaris, assembly GCF_022539595.1. NCBI lineage: Eukaryota > Metazoa > Chordata > Actinopteri > Pomacentridae > Amphiprion > Amphiprion ocellaris. The sequence continues at coordinate 9,232,604 of NC_072770.1, read as the reverse complement.
AATGAAAGTAAAGTCAACCAGACCTTTTGGATGACTCTGATGGCACTTTTGGCCCTTTGACCTCATGCAATCCATTTTTAGTAAAAACAAACTTTGGAGTGATCTAGGACAGGTCAGCTCAGTGGTCAAAACTAGCTCTTAGGTGAAGGCCTTTCTCTGTCCTTAAAACCTTGAGAAAGTCACCCATGCTTTTTATTACCACTTGATTAGACTATTGCAGTTCTTTGTATTTGGTGTAGAGCAGTCATCTCTTCAGCATCTGCAGCTGGTAGAAAAATTCAGCTGCTTGTCTTCTAACATGGTTTCCACTGGTTTCCTGACTGTTATAGGAATTTTTTTGAGGTTTTATTATTTGTTTTAAAGTTTTTAATGGGTTGGTTGGTGGCACCTTACTTAGTAGAATTCTTGAATTGTCATACCCCATTTAGTGCACCGGGGTGATGTTCCAAAATCTAGGCACAAAAATAGAGGTGACTGAGGCTGCTATTAATCTCTGGAAATGTTTATCTTTCCATGTGAAAAGTGCCCAGATTTTAGAAACTTTTAAGTCACTGCTGAACACCCAACTCTTCTCTTTGGCAATCAATTCAAGTAGAGCTTGAGATCCTGACTTCATTCCTTAGGAGTTTTATCTTTTGGGATTATTATTTTATTGTCTTTTTATTCACATTTGTCTTATAGTAATTATGTTTGCTACTTTAATTGTGCAGCTTGTTGGCTCAACTGCAGTTGTTATTAAATATGTTTTATAAATCAATTTAATCCTGAAGTTTGCTGTTTCTTTGCTTCATTTTTTTCTGAAAACAGGCTCGATCGCTTTGAGAAAACCAGTGAAATGCTGATCAACTTTAACAGACAGTCTAATGTGCGACTGCAGCAGATGAACGAGCGCTTTCTACTCCACACTCGCACACTTGTGGAGATGAAGAAAGATCTGGACAGCGTGTTCAGAAGGATCTGGTGAGTCACTACTCTCCCAGTGCAAACACACAAAAACATAAATACTGGTCACTTATTACTGGTCTCCTCTGTTTCTCCAGGACACAAAAAGGGAAGATTGCTAAACAGTACTCAGAAGCTTTCAGCAGTGAGTTTGCTTTATTCCACTTCATGATTTCATAACCACCATAAACTTCCCCATATCAGCGTACCTAGACAGCAACTCTAATCATACTTTCTGCCACGGGAGTTCACTGTGATCGTCGCCATTGTTGTTTACGTTTTTCCTACTGCAGACGCTGAGATTGGAGAGACCAGGTCGACCATCTCCTCCAACCCAAACTTCTCTTCAACCCAAACTTCACCTCACCTCACTCCTTCTTCTCTGCTCTCTGCTGTCTGTTGTCTCAGTTGTCTGTTAACATGCTGCTGTTACAAATTAGTTTCCTATTAAGGATAATAAAGTATATATATATTGTTTTTTTCCTGACAGATATCCTTGGAGGAGGATGATGATGAGTTTGACCCTGTTCCCACAAGTGTTGCCACAACTAACAGCCACCTCTGAGCAGAGCACAGAGTCCTGTGACACAAGTCCAGATGTGATCTCACCCACGGTAAGCAGATGCTCTGAAGATCTCTCACAAGAGCCGCCCGACACACCAGCCTTCGACGTCCTAGAGACAGCGGTCCTACTGGATGAGGGTCCCGACTCTGTGCCTGCAGTACAGAGAGGACAATTTGTGAATGGATTTCTGTCACTTGGAGCTGAGCTTCAGGCCTAAAGTGAGGTCATGTTGTATATTTGAGTGTTTGTTGGCCTCTGTAATGTTTTCAGACTGTTGTTGGCCATTAATCTGTTTGTTGGAGATCAGAACGTTGATGTTAGAGGCGGCTCTGAACTGTGTATGAGGACACTGGATTTTTGTTGTCATGCTTCCATGTCCTATGCCTGCACAGCACTAAATCAATACAGAAAATACTTGAAGTTGTATAGTAGTTCACTATAGATATATGTACCTGTTGTGCTGACAGAACCTGAGCAAAAGCCCTCGCTAATTATGTCATTTTAAGCATATTTATTTTATGTTTTGTTTTACTAGATGCTCACCTGAAGACTGAGGAAAGGAGTTCCTCACAGTCTACACGAATAAAAGACACCAACGTCGATGCTGTCAATCTGAACAATAGTAGTTCAGATTAACAAACATTTTCTACTGTTAAAATACTTTACAGTGTTGTTGTTCTCTTGGCTCCTGTTAGTCACCAAATGTTGATGCAGTTCTGTATGACTTAGGAGTCACAGTTGCAAATCTTACATCAAAACTGTTAATATTTGTGTGATTATAAGGAGAGAGATGTATGTGCACTGAATCCTATTGAAAAACAGTGTAATAATATACATTTGCTTATTATGTGGAATTTTCCCTAAAGTTCCAGCTAATGTGAAAAATGTGATTGTGTTTTGAAAAGTGTTTCTGGCTCAATTCTATGACAAAGTAGTTTTGACAAATTATGTCCTTTCATTAAAACAACAGCAGATAGAACAATTTTTTGGGGATCATAAACTCAATAATAAATAAAAGGTAGATGCAAAGAGAAAGATATATAAACAGTATTTGAGGAAATTACCCAGAAAAATGTAGGCCTCTCAAAAGGAAGGCAAAGTACATTTAATTTCAAAGAACTGTGGGGGTGGGATTTACAGAATAAGGTCTCCTGCAACAAAATATAAACAGAGTCAAAAATTCTAAAACTCGTTTTAAAAACAACATGATGCCAGTCTGGAAAATATCAAAGATTAGCAAGGAAAACTCACACTCTGCCCAAAAGATTTTTCAAAAAATGAGAATCAATAGGAACCAGTAGAGGAAACAATTTGAATTCCTGCAGAGATTAGAACAACTCCCATCTTAATTGATGTAATTAATCTTTGAATTCTTTAACAGCCCGACTATAAAGGTGCCATGTTTTCTATCTACTAAACTTTTTATGATCTTTCTTATTATCTTTCAATCAAAGGGCGATTTTAAAAGAAAAGGTTCATATTGTTTGTTGGAGATAACTTTAGGGCTCCATACATTTCTGACAGCGGTGATGGAAAAGCACATGGGGGAAAAAATCCGCTATAGAACAGATCAGTATAGAGCATCCATTCAGCTCCATAGCAACATCTCTACGTGCGTTATTTGGAAGTCATGGAATCAGAAGCCGATCGCCTATAAAAGGCCCGCAGACCTCAGTTCTGTCATTTTGCACTTGGACTTTGAGGACTTTTGCAACACGACCTGTTCGCTGGAAAGCTGCAGTCTTTGGAGATCTAACGCTTGAAAGCATCTCAACAACCAACCTGTTGAAGAAGAAACTCGTCGGATACGTGGAAGAAGAAGGAGAAAAGAAGAAGAAAAGAAGAAGAAAAGAAGAAGAAGGGGCCCAGCCTTCAGGAGAAACACCCAGACGGAGAGGATCATCTGCTGTTCGGAGGCCAGCAGACCCGAGACTCAGCATGCCGGTAAGAAAATGTAATTCCTGCTTTTCATGGGCCTAATTCACAAATTTACCCCCGTTAACACAACTAAAAAACAAAATTAGATGAATATAGAATGTGTTAAATAGGTGGATGTTTGATGATTTGTTCGATAACCACAGTTTGAGTGATTCTGATGTTTTGTTGAGGTAACATTGCTAATTGCTGAAATAAATTTAGTCAAAACTGTCCTTAAAAGTTTTGGAAACAAAATGGAAACTGGGACATTTTTTAAAAATGCCTGGTGAATAACGAGAAACTGTAAAGTGACCGAATATTAGACATGTGTGTGATTATTTGGAAAGATAACTGTTATTGATTGTTGTTGGTTTAGCATGACTTCACACCAAATGTTCAGCGTAACTGCGCAGTTTTGTAATTTATAGCAGTGACATTAAGTAATTACTAAAACTGTCGCAGACAAGTGCTTGTTAAATAAAAAGCGAGTGTTCGTTGACTCTTTGAAATAACCCAGTTTGAGAAATACTGACATTCATGTGGTGTAAAATTGTTATTTCTGAATTTTCTTGTATGCAAAGTCCTGGAAATGTGAAGAATGTAGTAACACAGCTGTAGTGACTTCAGGGAGACAAAACAACTTATTTTGACTGTTTAAGGTGAATAATTTTGTTGAAATTTGGGTTAGAAATTAGTGAAACAAGATGGCGACTGGGTCATTTTTCAAAAGATACTCAAAAATACAGATTTTGGTAACCATGGAGAAGCTGGAACTATGAGGAGAACCGTGAGGAGGAAACGTCACGACGTCAGAACGTGCAGGTGAAAACAAAGCAGCTGAGTTTAGCAGGTTGAAAATGCTGTCGGAGCATCCAGTTGTGATGATCCTGTTTGTGAACTTATGTTGAGATGTTGTTTAAAACACGGTCAAATTTGTGTCGTTCTGAGCTCAGAGCTGAACTCAACTCAGTGTCTGTTAGCGGACAAACAGCTGTTGTGTTGAATCTGTCATTTATCACTGAGTCCACATGTCGCTATTTGATCACTGTGTAATGTGTTTTCAGTCCGAATCAAACACAGGGCCGTTCTGCTGTTGTTCCAGTTTGTAACCTGTAGAATAATAAGACACTGAACACATTTGTGTGCTTATTTCGGAGACGGGCTGCTGTTGGTTAAGCATGACTTAGTCCAAGTGCCCAAGGTTCAGCGTGCGTAATTACGCATGTGGTTTTGTGCGCTGCATCTGGATAACTATCGCTGTTTTATTACAGTGAGTGAGAGAATGAATTATAAAGTTTGTGAAGAACTACTATCATTTTACTGATTTTTTCTGGAAAAGTTGCAATCAAACACCGTGAAAAAATCTAATAGACTTAAAAGTTATATTGTATTATTCTAAAGTTTATGTGTAATTTTACAGACTTTTCAGTAATCAGTAATATAAACCGAAAACTGCAAATTTTCTTTTCTACCACCGCAAATAAATATTAGTCCAAATGACAGACTACGATCGACTAAAGCTCTTTCACAATGCAGGATGGAAAATGTAATGTTTAATTGTGTATTTGAGACATTGAGAAGTCATAGAATTTAGTGATGCTCAGATGTTACATCAAAATCTGAAGTGTGTTCAAGCTAACAGTAATGATGTCTGTCACTATCAGCTGTAGTATTAGTGTGAGGCAGACTCTGTAGGAGACAATTCATTTGATTTATCAGCGATTGAGCCCTACAAAACCTTTTCAAAACATACAGACACCACTCACTTCAGTCATGTTGCTTTCAAATCCACCGAAAATAAATTGAATGTGAGAAAAAGTTGATATTTGTTGACTTTGTCATCTAACCTGACTGCTCCATCTCTATCTCTGTGATGATACAGATGTTGGCAGCTGCTCCAGTCATGAACTTTACACAGTATCTGTTAATTTAATAGAGCTGTCATTACAAATCAATAGTTGAAATCTCAGTTGCTATTAATCAATTTTGCTTCAAGTATGTGTAATGTTTGCTGCATTGTTTTCATTCAGTCTCTATCTGTGGTGCTCTTTGATTAAGGTGTCTGGTGAAGTTAACAGAAGCACAGTGTCCATGTCAGCTCCAACAACACACTGTGTACCACAACACTGCATCTGACAGTCGACAGTCCCATTCTCTTTGACTTTGAACACAGTTTTGATGAGTTTTTATCATTTGAAGTTAATGATGTGATGACCAGTAAATCCTCATGGTGATCTGATGTATGTTCATGAAACAAATGTTTAAATGTTCTCTTGTTTCTGTTATCAGAGTCGTCCGCGCCACCTGCCCGAGGGCCCCCCAACTCGCTGGGCTCCAGCTCCCAGGCCCCCAGTTCGCAGTCGCGCCGCTCGCAGGCTTGCAGCTATCCAGGTTGCAGCTCGCAGTGTCGCGACTCTCTTGCGCCAACCTCCCTGGAATGCGGATGCCCGGCTTGCGGCTCGCTGGCTCAGACTCGTCTGGTTGGCAGCTCGTAGGCTGGCGGCTCTGCGGCTTGCCGACGCTGAGCAAACTCTTCGGAGGTGCTTAGTTCGCCAGCTCGCAGGCTTGCTGGGCGGAAGCTCTGAGGTGGAGGCTCGTAGGGTGGCTGCTCACTGGTTTGTATCCAGCCTGGCCCAGGCCCGGTTGGTTGCAGTTCAGTGGGTCACAACTCAGTGGCTGTCAGCTCGCACGCTTGCAGCTGACCACTGTCCCGAGTCACTGCTGCCCACAAGTCCTCCACCTTTGCGCTTCTAGCTGCTTTTAGCTGCCCTCCGAGCACCAGGGACTTGGGCAAGATTTCTGGGGGGGGTAAAACTGGTGGCTGGAGAGAGGTAAGTATTAGTGGTGTGGTCTCCTCTCTGTCAGAGGAGTTTGATGCCACATTTCACTCTCCACAACCTGGCTCCTACACACCTCACTGAATTTTCTTTGATGTTCTTTGAGGGTCTTAGAAGCGCTATGTAAGTATTTTATAGGGGAAAAAGGTGAGTTTCATACTGATTTCACATTCTTCATGCTGTTGGCTGTCTGACTGATACTATTGTCAGCAGCCAAACAAGCTCCCAAAAAAATACTGTGCTTTAAAAAAACCTAGATCAGATTCTGCTGTGTTGTTTCTTTGTTTTCTTTCAGGAGAGACGTTGAAGGACTCCAGGACTCCACGACTGTAAAGAGAGGCCCAGCTGAGGCAAAGAGATGTGACAGCTCCAGAAGGTACATGATGACGAGGGACGGAGGCCACCACAAGTGAACGACACCCAGGGACTTTATATATATGTGTGTGTGTATATATATATATATATATAATGTAATAAATGTTAAAAATGTGGCATCTAAACTAACCTGAAGTCCTCTATGTATGTCATTATATGAGTGTGCACACAAATGCAGAGATTCTTGTTTTTTGTCACAGGAAATATTATTAAATTGTGGATTGTGTCAAACATGATTTATATAGTTTGTACTTGGGTAGAGGTCAAGAGAAGGCATCTGTTTTCACAGTTTGTAGTCAAAGTTATGTAAATTATATAGGGGAAGACCATTTTGGAACATGGGTGTTTTGCTTGCACTGATTTTACCATCTATTTGGTGGGTTTTTAAAAAAAAAATGTCTTCTTATTTTAGAAACCAAACCTATTTAATTCATGGCTACACTTGGGCTTCTATACTAACTTGTCTAATGGATTCTGCCAAGAAAAAGGTGCTTTGACATGTGCAATCATGTGTCATATGGACTTTAAATTCCATAATAGTAGCAGATTGTTCTCCCCAGGAACCCCACAGTTCACCTTCACCTGCCTTTGTTCAAATATTTTATTTCTTATGTTTATTCCTCTCATCTATTTATTTATTATGTCGATGTAATTGTTGAGTGAAGACACACTCCTGCAGTGCACTTGCTGAACTCCAGGACTTTAACTGCTTTATTTAGAGTCTAATGATGAGGACTGCAGGTGTTTCCTGTTTCACTTTTTACTCAGACAGATAATTGTTTAAAGAGATTTTGGTGCCAAAGTGAAACAACAATGAATAACACAATTTAATAAACTTACATCCAATGTAAATCCACAATCTGTACACAGTGTTCCCAGGTGTTTTGGTTCATTTTATTATTATTTCATTTAAACATGTTAAAATGTACAGGAACAAGATTTGTTTCCCAGGTCAGAATAAATGACATTATTCATTATAATAGCAAAGATAGACCTATGATTAAAAAAAAAAAAAGTCTATAATAAATAGAATCCATAAGAAACAACCAATAAAGTGGCATGTAAATGAATTATGATTAATAAAGTTGTAGTATTTGTTATAGTTGTAGCAGTAGTAGGAGAATTATTTCAGTATAGTTGGTTTTTATTTCATTCATTGGCAAAAGAAACAATTCAATACAAGACATACACAAAAGTTTCCAACTTCTGAATGAAAAAGCAGAAAGAAGAATAAACTTATGTAATCTGCCCCTTTATATCAAACAATCAGTTCACAGTGAGCATTAAAAACAAACAAAATGATTCTAAAGTCTGAGAGACCTGCAGCCGCTTTTCTGCCGTTTTCTCTCATAACAAACACTATGAAACTCTTAATTAATTTCTTGTATTTTAATATTGTGCTGGTTTTAATTGCATTTTTAATTTGTAGCTTCTTTTGAATCCTTGTCTAGATTGCTCCATAAATTGAACCTTTTCTCTTTTGCAAATCTGTTCTGGACATTGACTGGTGGAGTTTCTTTATGAGCTTTATACATAATTTTCAGAATACTATAATCTACTATGTTGTGAAATTTCAACAGTTTTAACTGAAGACATAATGGGTTTGTTGGATTTCTGTGTTTTTTTCATCTTATTACTTTCACGGCTCTTTTCTGTAAAATGAAAATTGACTGGATGTTTGTCTTACTGCGTTTCCCCAAACTTCAATATAGCAGGTCAGATATGGAACAATAAGAGAATAATATAACATGTACAACGCTTTGTTGTCCAACAAATCCTTTACTTTGTATAATACAGCAATTGTTTTTAATATTTTCACTTTTGTATCATTTATATGTGATTTCCAGTTTAAATTCTCATCAACCATGACACTCAAAAGTCCCTCACTCTTAATTTCAATACTGGCATCTATATGAAATGAATAATCAATGTCTTTCCCTCTGTTACTAAACATCATAAAGTTCCATTTTCCAGGATTTAATGACAATTTATGGACATCAAACCATGTTTTTATTTTTTGAAATTCTGTTTGGACCACATCGAACGTCTGTTATATTTTCCCTATAATAAAATAGGGTGGTATAATCTGCAAAGAGAGTACAATATAGTTGTAAGACTATTAATATATGAATTATGAACATGACTGTGTGATCAGTCTTGTACAATGAGTTTCAATTTTGTATGCAAAAATAAAAAATGTGTGTAGTACAGCATCAGACCAGTAGGGGGCAGCATAGACCTGTTACTTTTGCTCCATGCTGGATTTGTATAAGGCGATGCTAGAAATTGTCATGAAAAGTGTACAGATTGGGTGCAAAGATGAACTGAAAAGTGGAAAATTAAATGGCAAAGTTGAGCCAAGTACACTCAAGTCCAAAGTAATTCAGACTTCTTTTGCCCATAACTTAATTACATGCATGGTTGCAGGACAGAAATTCAATTTTTTTATTTAGAAGTTGCAAACATTATGTTGAGCAGCTGTGTTGACCTGATAATGTTGGTGATTGCATCAACTTAATGTAGTGTGTAATCTAAATTCAGATTTCACCATTCATCAATTTAATGTAATTTTGTAGTCGTGACTTGCCAAAGTTATGTCAATAACCTCATTTTTCTTCACCGTGAATCCTACATTGCAAGTCTTCTCTCCTGTCTACCAAACATACCCATGTAAGGAATATTTCAAGATGTGGATCATATCTTTTACAAGAAAATTCTACTAATGAAGTTGTGAGTGATTTAAATTAGGATGTATTAGCAGGAAGCCTTCAATCAATCTTTATGGCCAAACTTGATCAGTGTACAAACTAATGGAGTCGGGGTAAACCTACTTCAGCTAAAGTTCCTAGCAGTGAGAATGGAGACATCTCTGGGTCCAACAGTGAGACCGAGCTTTCACCACTGGATCTGGTTTGGGCCAAAAGCAGAGGATATCCATCATACCCAGCAATGACTGTTGACCCAGACATGCCCCAGGAAGGGCTTCTCCATACTGGCATCTCCATTCCCGTGCCTTCTGAAGGCGAAAAGCTTGTCTTAGGGCTCTGCTTTGACGTCAGAAGAACTTGGCAATGACTCCCTCGCAACAAACTACTGCCGATGGGAATGGACAACACTGTAGACAAGCTGCGCTTGTTGGAAGGAAAGAAACCCAGTGTTCGCAAGTCTGTACACACTGCTTCTTACCGGGCTCTTAAACCAGAGGAGAGGAAAACTTAACTTCACTCCCTCCACTCTTATATAAATTTTATTCAAAGATTTTATCATCTTAAACAAGCTCCTTTGTTAAATGTGTAGAAGCTTCTTCAGTGCTCTTAAAAAATAACAATAGGACAGTAAAACAAAGGAGATTTTCAACATTTGATGTTTTTTGAAAGGTTCTTGTGCAAAACTGTTGCTCTGACTTTTGACTTTCATTTATTACTTGGTTTATTTATTGGTGTCATTTTCTCAAAAAATAAAAAAGGTTTTACACAACCATTGTCGCTATGTGTTCTTAAGTTTTTATTTTAGGCCAAAGTGAGTCAAGACTCTAGTGAGAAAGTCTAATTATTTAATTGTCAAACGGACTATCTTGATTCAAAACATATTCAGATTGTATTAACCATTGAAATGTAAGTGTGTATAATGATGTAAACACAATGAAGGAGAGGTGTTACAAAAGGAAGACTTACTTTTTGAAATGGTTGCCAACTTTAAAAATTGTGTTTGAATATAGTATTTAGGTACAAAACACTTTAAATTCCAAAACGCTATTGTTTAAGTGATCATTTAAAATCATTGGACATCGCCAGAAAGAGTGGTGCGAACTGTTGGGTTAATTTTCCTGTTGCTGTTTAGCCCCAACATTTGCTTTTACAGTGTAGGCAGGGTCCAGCTTTGTGTTCAAAATCCCCAATTTGTTCACTAATTCCCAGTGTAACAGACCTTGAGATTGAAGAGTGGCCCACTTATGAATCATCAGCGTCTTATGTGATTAATGACGACTGTAGTGTCGCACTTGCACAGCTTTATTTTCTGCATCTTTTAAACTATTATGGAGTGGTTAGCAGACTGTAGTGTGCATGCTATGGACCCCCTTGTTTCACTGAGTTATGGTGATTTTTGTGTCCTCATGAAGATACATCTCAGACCAAAACAAATGAACCTATCAGTCAAAAATTCCCACTTACTTCACTTGCATTTACAACTAGAATAATAAAAATAATTCAGTCACAACCATTAGCTAGCGCTGTAAAAGAAATTGAAATGTCATAATGAGTAAGGTTTTCCTTCTTTGTCATCTTCTTCGTAAACTTTTTGGCTGCACCAAGTGTATTCTATTGACGACACTATTAAAATAATAAAAGTACACTGAAGACATTTTAAATTTCTTTGTAGAAATGTGCTTTGAAGTTGACATTGTAGGGTATTTTTGTGTTGATCTGAGTCAAGAAGACACATAAAAATGTACTTTTAGTGCAGTAATACAATAAAACATGAAAATGAATGTGCTTTAGAGACATTGTATGATGTGTAGATTGTCATTTCTCAAATAAATTGTAAAAATAGTCATATCAAACATATATTTTCTTGACAACCAGCGGTGAGTCCAGAAAGTTTTTGTACCTGTCTATACTCAGTAACCATTACAGCCTATAACTATCTGCAAAACTATAATTTGTCATTTTAAGTTTTTGTTTTTGTATATAGACTTTTTTTTTTTTTTTTTAAATCAGATGGAGTAAGTTAATAAGCGCACTCTTTGGAGGTGCTAGTGCTGATTTGAGTCCAAATGCTGAGTTAATCAATTTCTGGTTGCAATTTCTGGAAAGAAAAAAAACTACATAGAAGTTTACCTTCTAACTCACCAAGAAAACTATGTTTAGTATATATATTTTTTATTATTTTCCTTGTATCTCAGATTTTTCCTTTAACATGGACATCCGAACCATCCTCAGGAGGAAATCAGGATAATATTGAGCTGTAAAATCAATGTATGGAGGAGGTTGGGGTGGATGGATGGGTCAGACTCTGTAATGGGACATAGAAATTTAATACTGACAGTCAATACTTACAAAAATTGATCATTTACTGTAGTTATTATTGAAATCATATTGACAATGGTCCCCAAAACCCCTTATATACACTACCAGTCAAATGTTTTAGAATGCCCCAATTACTCCATTTTTTTAAATTGAAATTCAAGTACTTTAAGTCCAATGAATAGCTTGAAATGGTACAAAGGTAAGTGGTGAACTGCCAGAGGCTAAAAAAAAGTTACGGTCATCCAAAACTGAAAAATAATGAAAAAACATTTCAGAATTATATAAAAAGCCCTTTTTCAGTGAACAAGAAATGGGTTAACGACTTAAAGTTGTTCTGCAGCAATGGAGGTTGATCAAGCCTTGAAAGTTGGTGCTACCAAATCCTACAGGTGTCCCAACTTTTCCTGATTACTTCCAACCCCCTCTGTCTGCATAAAATAGTGTTGGAACACATCGTGGCACCATACCCTCCAGAGCATTATTTGAACAGTACTGTACTGCAGAAAGTAGTGTGTTGCTATAAAAACAGCATAGAAAAGGCAATTCATCAATGAGAGACAGACCATTATACACTTAAAAATGTAGGTCTTTCCTACAGAGAGATTGCGACGAAAGTCAAGGTGTCAGTGAGTACAGTTTTCTTCAATATCAAAATTAGTTCTATGCTTTCATTTCACAGTACAATGAGTGATTAACATTCATAATTTCCAATAAAAACCGGAAAAATTGAAGTGTTGTAAAACTTTTGACTGATAGTGTATGTGTAATTTTGCTCTTTAACATTTTAGAAAAGGTTTTTGTGCCTCATACTTTACCCACAGCTTTGTCACTTCCTCATTTTTTACAGTGGCGTCTGCAGTGGTTTTGGAGGGCACAGACATGATGTCATCCCACAGAGGCATCAGAGCAAAAGCTGCAGTTCCAAAGGGCCAGATAACAAGTAATATATTTTGTTGTTTCATTTAAAAATAAAAAAAAAACTTGCTGGATGACTAAATGCGGACTGCACATTAGCTATAAAAAGGGTCAAAGTATCCATCTGAATATCCACCAAAGTGATCATCATAAATACAGAGGTACAAGACCACATAAACACAAACTCTGCTCGGAAAAATCAACCAGTCTAGACTGCAGTGAACACAACTAATGACTGTATTTCATATCGTCCATCTGCAGTTTCTCGGAGAGCCTGTGTGTGTTATACACTTTAGTCTTTTTATTGCTCGCCTCCCACCCTCTTTCTTTTATCTCTCTCCATCTCCATTCCTTCTCTCTCCTTCAATCAGCCTGTTTCATGTGTCAGACGGCTTCGAAACACTCGGAGGATTCAGCAGACGAAAGAAAAAAAGGCAAATCATTTTATCACCTCTTTTCTCCCTCTCTTCTGTCTCGTTTCCTTTTTCATCTGTTTTTTTCTGTCTCTGCTCCCTCCATTCCTCTCTCCCTCTCAGGTGTGATCTGTGTGGGGAGTCACTGTCTAGACAACCGATTATACCAAATAATGAGGGGGAGAGAGAGAAGGAGGGAGGAAGGGGAGAGACGGAGCATTAAAAGGCAGAGGGAGTTGGATGTGAAGGGAAAGAGACGTGTAGTGTCAGACAGAGACAGAGAGGTGTAAAGAAGGAAAAGTAGGAGGAAATAGGCGAGGGAGTGGAGATGAAGAAAAGATGGAAGGAAATGGAAAATAAAAGGAAGGGATGAGACATAAGAGGTGAGGAAGCTGAAAGGATGAACCAGAAAGAGGTGGAGAGAAGCAAAGGAAACAGAAAAACAGAAAGATGGGAAGAAAGACAAAAAGATTCACAGAAAAAGATGGAAGTACAGACAGACCGGAGACAGAAAGATGAAAAGAAACAGACGGTTGGAAAGACAATGATGGAAAGAGACAGATGACGAGAAAGAAAGAAGAGACGGCTGACAAGAAAGAAGAGACAGACAGATGGAAAGAAAGAGACAGACAGACAGAATGATGGAAGGAAAGAAAGATGGAAAGAAGGAAAAACAGACTGATAAGGATCGAAAGAAAGAAAGATGGAAAGACAGGTCAAAAAATAGAGAAGAAAGACAGGCAGACAGACAAGTGGAAAGAAGATAGAAAGACGGAAAGGACAGACAGATTGAAAGAGACAGATGACAAGAAAGAAGGAAGAGACGGACAGAAGGATAGACAGAAATACAGACAGATGTAAAGAAAGAGACAGACAAATAGAATGATGGAAGGAAAGATAATGATAGTAAGATGAAAGAAAAGAAAGACAGAAGGAAAGAAAAAAGACAGACAGACTGATAGAAAGATGGAAAAATGGAAGGAAAGAAGAAAAGATAGGCTGACACAGAAAGAAAGATGGAAAGAGGAAATGAAGACAGACAGATGAAAAGGAAGAAAGATTTGCAGACAGAAAGAAGGAAAGAAAGACAGACAGACGGAAAGAGAGACAGTAGGAAAAAAGACAGAAGCGAAGATTCAAAGACAGGCTGTCAAGGAAAGAATGATGGAAGGAAAGAAATATAGATAGAAAGAATGATGGAAGGAAAGAAAGACAGAAGGAATAAAAGACAGATGGCAGGAAAGAAGGAAAGACAAGCTAATAAAGATGGAAAGAGGAAATGAAAACAGACAGATGAAAAGAAAGAAAGATGGCAGATGGAACGAAACAAAGAAAGACAGACAGACAGAATGATGGAAGGAAAGACATACAGATAGAAGGAAAGACAGACAGATGGAAAAAAGACAGACCAACAGAATGATGAAAGGAAAAAAGGAAGATGTGAAGAAAGAAGGAAAGATAGACAGATAGAAAGAAGGAAAGACAGATGTAGGAAAAAGGAAAGACAGGCAGATAGAAAAACAAAGATGAAAAGAGGAAATGAAGACAGACAGATGAAAGAAAGAAAGAAAGAAAGAAAGAAAGAAAGAAAGAAAGAAAGAAAGAAAGAAAGAAAGAAAGAGACATGAACAGAAGGAAAAACGAGCACATAAAGACTGTATGAAAAGAAACATTAAACAACGGAATGAGCAGAAAACACGAAAGAAGACATGTCAGACTCACACACACACACACACACACACACACACACACACACACACACACACACACACACACACAAAACACCACTGAGCCAGAACAGAGACACAGTCTGATCTGCTGTGTTAGGAAACCCTATCAGTCACACAGGCTTTACTCTGTGTGTGTGTAGGTGTGTGTGTGTGTGTGCGTGTGTGTGTGTGTGTGTGTGTGTGTGTGTGTGTGTGTGTGTGTGTGTTTGTGTGTGTGTGTCTCAGCTCGGCGATGACTAATTAACGAGTCCAAAAAACCTCCCAGACACACACACACACACACACACACACACACACACACACACACACACACACACACACACACACACACACACACACACTGTAATAGGCTTATCCACCGCTGCAGTTTCAGCCTTTAAACTGGGACTTTTTTCTTTTGCTGTTTAGGATGAAAGAATATTCTCTATCTGCTGGAACAATATTGACTTCCAAAGAAACCTTCCTACGCTCTTCTGTCTGTGTGTGTGTGTGTGTGTGTGTGTGTGTGTGTGTGTGTGTGTGTGTGTGTGTGTGTGTGTGTGTGTGTGTGTGTGTGTGTGTGTGTGTGTGTGTGTATGTGTGTGTTTTTATTTTGTCCGTGTTCATAACTGAAACCAGGAGAAGACAGACGATCGGGCAGTGAGACAGTAAAACGCTACAGACAGAAACGGTCTCTGAGCCATGACACGGACACGACAAACATGAGTTTTTTGGGGTTTTTTTAGTGGCAATGAGCCTACAGTCAGATCAACTTTAGCCTCATGTTGACAGAAACGTAGCTGTCTTTATTTCAAGTAGGTAGTCGTGCAGCAGGGATAACAGCGAATACGCCTCAAACACTGCGTTGTCTGTCAAAAAAAAAAATAAATTGTCGAACCAGGCTCAACTTTTGTTGCAATGCAGTGAGTTGACCAATCAAATTCAAGAAAATGTCCTTTATGTCTATTTTTGATGGGATCGAACAACAATATCCGCAGAGGGAGGAGGTCAGGGTGTGCGAATGGATCAACAAAACGCCCAACCTACACTACCATTCAAAAGTTTGAGGTCACTAAGAAATGCCCTAATTTTTTGAAAGAAAAGCATTTTTTTCAATGAAGATAAAATTTAATGAATCAGAAATCCAGTCTAGACATTGTTAATGTGGTAAATGACTATTCTAGCTGAAAACAGCTGATTTTGAACAGTATTGCTTTGTACAGCATCTACAGTAAAGGGTTAAGACTGTGGTAATGGTTAAAAGTTGTTAGGCTCCCACTAATGTTGTGTTGGGATTTTTACTTGAACAACCCCTTTTCTAGGAGGACATCCTTGAGTAGTAGGGAGGCTAAGCCCAAAAAATAGGCCTTTGACTTCAAGTCATGATGCAAAGGTCCCCTTTAGTATGGAAGTACCGTAGGGTCCTACAAATAAATTTATCCTAAGACACAAGTGAGATCACACTTTGTATTGGAAGTAAACACATTTTTTCAAAAATGGCCACCAATGTGCCAAAAATACTCTACAGGCAATATCTTTGCTTCTGTAATAGGTATAATGACATATTTGGTGTCAAAGTGTACATTTTTGGGGTCAAGGAATCCAATAAAATAGGTTTCAAGTTCAAAAAACCAACAGCTTTCCCCTTACCATGACAACTGGGGGTAAATATGCACATTTCACATAAAAAAAAGTCTCATCAGAGTGACTTTACTTATCTTTTCCTTCAAAAAGTTTTGCATTGAAGCAGTGCAGCTACTTCTGTACATTACATTTGTCCTAAGTAGCATGAGATTTCAACTAGTCAGGAGTAGCATATGCCTAGATGCACCAAGGGTTGTGGCAGCTGTAGCAGCTGTTGAAGGTCAAAGGTGACAGGTTGACACTTTGAGGTTCGTATGACTTTCTCATTGATTAGAAAAATGTTTTTATGGCTAGATTATTAATAACTAGCTAGCTAGTAAATAGTTAGCTACATTATAACTAGCTAGCTAGTAACCAGTTAGCTTCACTATTATTGAAGCAAGCACATGGCCTACATTTTACTAGCTAGTTACTTAGCTTCATTATTATACATAATATACACAAATGAATTGCACTTCAGCTTATTGCACATGATAGTTGCTAACTGTCATTAAGTGAGTGTGTGTGGTCTGTTGGGAGCTGATTATAAAGTCTGATACCAGCATGAAGGAAGGACCTGTGGTAACGCTCCTTCACACACCTGGGGTGATGCAGTCTGTCACTAAAGGAGCTGTCCAGAGCCCTCAGAGTGTCATCATGGGGTAGGAGATGCTGTCCAGCAGGGATGCTAGCTTGGCTAACATCCTCCTTTCTTCCACCACCTACACTGGATCCAGGGGAGGATCTTCTTGCCAATGGATCATCGCTATGCTCTGACTTTGGTTTCCAAAATGTATTTTTATGAGCATTTTGAAAGGGCATGAGAAAATGTTAATGGGAACAACAAAAACTTGCCCAACTTTGAAAATAAAAACAAAACTTAAAGTACAGGAGATAAAAAGACTTTCTTTCGAATGAGGTCCTATGCAGCAAGCATTCAACTCACATGACTGATCACTTCTTTATGCTTCTTTCGTTGTCTTTGACAGCATGAAAAAATGGCCAGCTGACATGAAAGAATTTTTGTTTGTTCTTTTCTCTTGTGACAATACAGAAACACAACCAGTAATTAAAATAATTCCCAGTGAAGTCAACTAAAAACCTTTTCTGACCACCTTGAACCCCCAACATTTGCACATACAGTTACCATTGAAAAGTTTCGGATCACTTAGAAATGTCCTTATTTTTTAAAGAAAAGCATTTTTTTCAATGAAGATAACATTAAATTAATCATAAAGTCATTCTAGACATTGTTAATGTGGTAAATGACTATTCTAGCTGGAAACGGCCGATTTTTCATGGAATATCTACATAGGGGTACAGAGGAACATTTCCAGCAACCATCACTCCTGTGTTCTAATGATACATTTTGTTCGCTAATGGTGTTGAAATGCTAATTGATGATTAGAAAACCCTTGTGCAGTTATGTTAGCACATGAATAAAAATGTGAGTTTTCATGGAAAACATGAAATTGTCTGGGTGACCCCAAATTATTGAACAATAATGTATGTTTCCTACAGCCAATGATGGTTTCTTCTGACCACAACTGCTCCATAACCTTAACAAACTGTAATGTTAAGTAAACTTTCCAAACTTTTAGCTTTATTTTGCTGGTGAAACAAATGATGTTCTGTTGGGCATCTGATCAGAGGACACATACTGTTCATGATTTGTTCTACTGCACAGAAAAATCCTGAGATGTATCTTTTTCAACTACCTTTCTTACTTTCTAAACTTTTTTTTGCAGTTTGTCATTTTTAGAAAAAGCAGTCATAAACATGCTTTTTTGAGGCGATTGTTGCAAGAAATCAGCCTCAAGTTATCATCAAACAAATTAAAAAATTGTGTTGCTAAAGCACATGAGTGGGTGTAGTTCTAAAAAGCCATTTGACAACATCAGCTATCGCAGCAGGGTGTGCTAAAGCACCACCACTTAGCTCGATTCAATTCTATTAAAACCATAATGTGCCAGCTATCAGACTATTTGAGTTAGATGAGGATTTGCTAACAATATTATTAGTTCTGTGCAGATGAAATTGAATTTTTTGTTTTCATTATGGCGGCTGCACTCCCCTGATATTGAGGAGTTTCTCTCGGCTTTTCTGCAGTTCCAGTCAAGTAACTAGCTGTTTAGAGGAGCAAGAGTTGGTACCTGTGTTTTAACATGGCTATAATATGCAAAATTCATTTTTAAAATTTTTTTAATGTAATTGTGTGCCTTTAGTATGTCTAGAGATCATCAAAATATGGCAAAAAAGGCTATCCTCTCATTTCTTTCCCTTCTGCTTTGGTCAGAAAGTTGCTTCGAAATGACAGTGACACCACGGTTTGTGTACTTGGTTTGTGGGACATTGAGTAATTTTTGTTGGTCTGACCTGAGAGCTCTGTTCAGGGCCTAAGGGCGAAGAAGGGCTGCAATGTACCGGGGTGTTAGACCACGCAAAGCCTGAAAAGTTCGTACTTTAAAATGAACAGGAGGAGCCAGTGATAGTAGTGCAAATATTTCCAAACAGCAATGCACGCTTGATTTTGTCTGTTTGTTCTGGGGCTGGGACTTTAACGCGTTAATTTCGATTAATTAATTACAGAAAAAATAACACACCTTTCTCAGTTTCCTCATTTCTGGCACACTGGTAACACTCCAGCCCAGTAGGTGGAGGTATTGAACTTAAAGTTTGGTTTGCTAGCCATGTAGAAGATACACAGGATGCACTGAACGATGTTAGCGCACAAGAAAGTTTGGTGAACAGTGAAGGAAGACGAGATGCATTGAGCTTGTTGGTTGGAAAGTTTTCTTTTAAAAATCCTCCTGATGGCAGCTTGGATAAAAGTGTGGTTGTGTGCAAATTTTGCACCAAAAAGTTTTCTGGTCACCGCAGCACTTCAAGCCGACGGTAAAACATGTTGCTGTTAGCACCAGAGCTAACGTTAGCTGCGACAATCCTGGTACCGGCAAATGGTGTAGCCATCCCATAACAGACCATTTTAGAAGACGTTGAAAGTGTTTGAGTTTACAAAAAGTCTTAAAATGCTGAATATAATTGCTATAACTGTACTGAGTAATCCATGAATGTAGTAGACAGATGAAAACATTTATATCTATTCATCGATTCAGTTGTCAGCCGACATTTATTTAAATTGAAAACATTTGCTTTCAGTGTCAAATATTGCTATTTGCCAAAAATGTGATTAATCAAGATTAATTATTTTTTAAAAAAGCCTCTAATTAGGGTTTTGTTTTGTTATTTTTTGTTGTTTTTTTTAAATCGTGTCCCACCACTAGGCTAAATCTCAGAATAGTAACCTGCTGCCCTCTTCCTGAAAGGGATATAAAAACAGCAGCTCAGTTGTATTTAACCCTCAGATGCATAAATAGTTCAAAAATGACCTGGTGAGGTCGTTTTCTGGCAATATCTTTGTAATGAAAAGTTTTTATCATTTCATTTTCCAACTATTCCTCAAAAGCAGGCTTTTAATATAATTCTGTGTAAATTTTTAAGTTACTTTTTGTACTGTAAACTCAAGTGCCATGGAGGACTCAAGTAGTTGACGTTTCCTGCTGCAACCTTCTCTTTTTCAGCTTTCTTCCACATCCGATCACTCTCAACCCGGTTTTTGTTGACGTTTTTGACCCTTTGGCGAGCTTTGACCAATCTGAGAACATGAAGTACATCACTGGCATTGGCGGCGTAACCAATGGAGGGAAAACCACCCTCACCAACCGCCTGATCAAGAACCTGCCCAACTGCTGCGTGATCCGTCAGGCTGACTTCTTCAAGCCCCAAGATCAGATTGAAGTTGGTGAAGATGGCTTTAAGCAGTATGATGTCATCACTGCTCTGGACATGGACGCCATGATGAGTACGATCTACGCGTGGCTGGAGAACCCGGTGAAGTTTGAGAAGTCTCATGGCGTTAATAACACCCTGGACACAGAGATCGTCCCGAAGTCCGACCACAAGGAGGAGGAGGAGACTCACATCCTCATTGTGGAGGGCTTCCTGCTTTACACCTACAGGCCTTTGATCGACGTGCTGAACCAACGTTACTTTATTTCCATCCCATATGAAGAATGCAAAAAGAGGAGGTGCTCTAGGAACGACATGGTGCCAGACCCCCCCGGCCTGTTCGATGGCCACGTCTGGCCCATGTACCTGCAACACAAGAACATCAGTGGAAAAATGTCAACAGAATGGAAATTAACTTTCTTCTATTGTTGTTCTGTGTGTTATTCTTCTTTTATAATCATCAAAATGTTCAAAATGTCTTATAAAGTGAAAAACAAACATGTTTCAAACATGAAATCATTCTTGTGTGGGCAAAAATAGAATATAAACAATAAAACAAATTATCTTTCTTAACCAAAATGACAATCATGGCATAAAAACACATTGATTCTTATACGGGTCATTTCTTATTCACTTATGGAAGAGTGTAGGGTCAATCACTGCATCTCTGTTTTATTTTACTGTTTTATTATTTTGCTTTTATTGTTTTCTATTGTTGATGATTAATTTTTCTGTAAAGCACTTTGGTTAGCTATAAGCCTGTTTAAATGTGCTATATAAATAAATCTGACATTGACATTGACATTGAAAACTGCAGACACTAAAACAACTCATTTGGAATCAGGCCAAACCCAGGTGTATTATAGAGATTCTAGAAATAACAATCTGTGCAGGATGGTGAGCTGAAAGATGAAATATACATTCTGGGGACATATGAGACTTAATTAACTTATTTAAAAAAGGGCTTTGATATGTGACCTTTAAGAAGACTCAAAGATGTGTCCCCCTCACTTCAGTGGAAACTGGTCACCTGGTGCATGAGTCAGAAAAGTTTGGAGTTTGCAGGTGTCCTTCTGCACATTTAGTTACACTTTCTCAGCACTCAGGTGGTTTCACATATACAAAAATACAGTTTAAATGTCTGTATAAATGGCATCAGTGGATTTTTTTTCTCTGCAGTGCTGCAAATGACCACTGAGAGAAAAATAACTCAGCGCTCTTTATCCCCACAAGTTAATTACATGCATGATTGCAAGACAAAATTAAAATTTATGGCTTTAGATAACCCTCTTAAGTTGCAAGCATTATTTTTGATGAGTCGTGTCGAGCTAATAATGTTACATCAACTTAATGTTGTGCGTAATATAAACTCAAATTTTGACATTTTTCAACTTAAAACTAAATTGGAACCAAAAGAAATCGTCTTTAACTTCATTTTTCTGCAACAGGAGTTAAACATTTTCAAGACCTCTCCAGTGCACATGCACAATATATGACAGTTAAATCTGCTGCTAGAGGATGTGTAGGCTAAATAAATATTATACAAAGAGCATTTTGAGATGATTATCATGCTTTTTGCAAATAAATTCCACTAAAGCAATGAAATATTCTCAAATGTAGTCTTATGTATGAAGACTTGAATGCATCTTTCTGACAAATGCACCCAGAAACTTCTTTAATTTCATCTGCTTTTAGCAGCATATATGATTAATTTCTATTTAAAATGTGAAAGTAATTTCTCCAAGCCTGTCAGACAGACAAAAAAAGACAGAAAGCTAATTTAAGTTCTTTATCAGGCAGTGAGACACGCAGTAAGCCTGCACCATAGACAGGTGTTTCTGAGCAAGAAAGACGCAGACAGACAGGAAATTGAGAGGCATCGAATCTGTCACACTGTAATCAGATTAGTCTGATTATACAATGACATCATTAAATCCAGCACACACACACCCTAACACTTACACACACACAGAACCTACCAGACTCTGTGTGGATAACTCAATGTGCCTGAAAATGTTGTGTTTATGTGAAGTTGTCTGTGTTTTTGTGTGTCTAAATTTGAGTGTGTACTTTACCAGGCTGCCTGCTGGTTTTAATTTTCAGGATTGAAATAAAGCATTCATAATGTGTGTGTGGGCAGCCCGACTGCTTCTTTTTATTCTTTTAATTTGTCTCGCCTGTTTCCCTCAGCTCACTTTGTGTTGCTGCCGTTAAAGGGAGATTCCACTTTAAATCGGCAGCTTCAGTGCAAAATGAATGCATATCTCTAACATTTTTGCAAAGAAGAGAGTGAGAAGTTTTGCAAACCTTTTTTTTTTATCACAACATGCCTCTTAATACCAGAGTTTACCTCCCCATTAAGCATTAATCAGTTTACTGTCAGCATACAATGGACATCTCATCCCCGCGAGCCTAAAAAAATAAACATTGCTATCAAGCATTAAGCTTCACAGACAATGAACTCAGGCGATCATCAGAGCCGCCGTGTAGAGACGGAGTTCATTTAGACGAGATGTGTCATAATCTGTCTGATTCAGAGGGGTGTAATACGAAGAGAGATTAAAGGGTTAGCAAGGCAAACTGAGCCTAAAGCCAGAGTTTTCTGTGTCACGAAAGGTGGCTGTCTTTTCCCATTGCCATGGTAACTGATGCTGTACATCAAACCTGCTCTGCAATTGGTTCTGTTCGCAGTCCGAGGTTTAAAGCAGCTCCATTTCAGCAAATCATTTTTTCTGACTATTTTCTCCATGAGATTATCAGCTGAGGGAATATGTTTTGTCTGCAAACCTGTTGAGCTGAACAAAGTTGTGTAATTACAGTTGGCGAACTGTACTCAGTTGCCGATGCAGAAAATTATTTTCCTCTAAGTCTATTTTACACTGCTAGTTTTGCAGCTAGTAGAACACACATTAGAAAACGGTTCAGTGTATTGCTATTTAAACAATAGAAGCACTCGGAGAGCTCAGTACTCCGCCAAGGCTGCTCAGTCACTGTATGATTTCTGATGGATGAAATCTTTTAAAAAATTTGTGGCAGAAATCACGGCGCTATAGAATGTGTCCATTTAATATAGATGTACCCACAAACAAAATGACCTTGCGCTGAGCACAAGCATGTGTTATGCATGTGTATGTTATGTATGGATACCGAATCACGTGACCTAAATATGTAGCAGGTGGCAGAAATTGATGGAACTCAGAAACACCCCCACAATTTAATCAGTTGTTCCTTGTATCATTTCTGATGGATAAGTCCTGATAAGTCCACAGTGGTGGATTTGTAGCAGGATCACAATCATGTGATCATCAGCAGGCAGCTGACGTAGCGTTCACTTGTTGTCATAGTTACAGTGACGCGGTGCCGCTACCTCGCAATGATACAGAAATCTTTGACAAATCTGTGGATCCAGACTATAAGCCGCATCACTGCCAAAATCTACTCATTTGGTCCTTGTGTCATTTCTGACCTTCCCTGAAAATTTCAACCAAATCCATCTGTTTTTGAGTAATGTTGCAAACACACACACAGACAAACAAACGTACACCAATCGCCACATAACTCTATCGTTCCTTGGCAGAGTAACGAGAGAATATTCAATCAATACCATCTGACAGCGTTGCACCTAATTCCTCTTCTTGTGTAGCATGTTAAAAAATAAAGTTTAAGAGCTCTAAAATGTTATTTTAGAAATAAGCAGCTGCACTGAGAGTGAACTGAGTGGGAGAATAAATCAAAAACTTACACAATTAACAATTTTCTACCAGCATTTCTCTCTTGCATCATTTAGAATTAACAGCACTTTTTCCCACTGTGGATTTTTACATTGCTAATAGCTTTCCATGAAAACAACCTGCTTCTCTTGACTGAAGTAGGTGTCCGCACGACACACCAAATGTTCTCGTCTGCCTGCAGAAACTCTGATGAAGAAAACTTGATTAACAGAGAAAGTTGATAAACATCATTGTGATTATCCTCGACTGGAGTTTTAGGTTTTGCTGAACTGACTTACACTACCAGTCAAAAGTTTTAGAACACCCCAATTATTCCAGTTTTTTTATTGAAATTCAACTAGTTCAAGTCCAATGAATATCTTGAAATGGTACAAAGGTAAGTGGTGAACTGCCAGAGGTTTAAAAAAAAAGGTAAAGTTACCCAAAACTGAAAAACAATGTACATTTCAGGCCTTTTTCATGGAACAAGAGATGGGTTAACAACTTAAAGCTGTTCTGCAGCAATGGAGGTTGATCAAGCCTTGAAAGTTGGTGCTACCAAATCCTACAGGCGTCCCAACTTTTCTTGATTACTTCCAACCCCCTCTGTCTGCATAAAAGTAATGTGGGAACACAATGTGGCACTATACCCTCCAGAGCATTATTTAAACAGTATTGTACTGCAGAAAGTAGTGTGTTGCTATAAAAATGGTGAGCAAAAGGCAATTGACAATAGAAGAGAGACAGACCATCTTAACACTTAAAAATGTAGGTCTTTCCTACAGAGAAATTGTGAAGAAAGTCAAGATTTCAGTGACTACAGTTTTCTCCACCATCAAAAGGCTCAGAAACTGGAGGAAACTCTGACAGGAAGAGATCTGGAAGACCCAAAGCCACAACAGAATCAGAAGACAAGTTTGTGAGAGTCAACAGCTTGATGATAGGAGCTCACAGGACAACAGCTTCAAGCACAGCTTCATAGTGGTCGTAGTAAGAAGTCTCAGATTCAACTGTGAAGAGAAGACTTGGAGTTGCAGCAAGAAAACCATTGCCAAGACATCAGAATAAGAAAAAGAGGCTTGCCTGGGCCATGAAACACTGCCAATAGACTACTGAAGACTGGAAGAAGGTATTATGGACTGAAGAATCAAAATTTTAAATCTTTTTTTTTGTACACCGTCGAGTAGGAGAAAGGATGGTTCCTCAGTGTGTGACATCAACTATCAAACATGTAGGAAGAAGACTGATGGTCTGGGTCTGTTTTCCTGAATCCAGGGTTAGTAACTTGTACAGAGTGAGAGGCAACCTGAACCAAAACTGCTACCACAGCATTCTGCAGCACCATGCAGTACCCTCTGGTATGTTTCTAGTTGGTCAGGGGTTCATCCTACAGCAAGATAATGACCCAAAACATCAGTCCAAGCTATGCCAGAACTACCTTAGGAAAAAAAGAACAAGATGATAAGCTTGAAAACATGGAGTGGCAGCACAGTCTGCAGACTTAAACCCCATGGAGCTGGTTTGGGATGAAATGGACAGAAGAGTGAAAGCAAAGCAACCTACAAGTGCCACACATTTATGGAAACTTTCTGAAGAATATTTGATTTCCATTGTGGAAAGAATGTCATGAGTGTGTTCAGCTGTTATATCTGCCAAATGTGGTACTTTGAGGAGCCAAAAGTTTAGAATCAATTTTGGTTTCTAAATAGATTTTTTTTAAAACTTTGTTTATTTATTTGTTCTATGCATTCATTTTGGAGTACAATGATATATCAATATACATAATTTCCAATAACAAATTAAACTGCAAAAATTGATTGGGGTGTTCTAAAACTCTTGACCGGTAGTGTACACTGCAATAAAAAGTCCTGCAGCTGTAAGGAAACAGCACAGCCATGACTTTAAATGTCTTCCGTGCAGTATAAAATGGTTATTTGTTTTTTAAAATTGTAATCTAAATTAACAAATAAAAAACATGTTTTACTACCTAAATTCTATATTTATGCCAGTACTTGTCTCCTCTCTGCTCTGTGTAAACACAGCCTGCAGTTCAGTCCAGTTAAGCTGGAAAGTCCCTGAGTATTTGTTGTGCATCTGAGCAGCTGAGTCACTAAAACCTTCCCGGTTGTGCCGAGGAGAATTTTTTTTTCTGTTTTACGGGATCTGATGACTGTAAATGTTTCACCTCTGGCAAATGTTTATTCGAGACAGTGATATTGATGAAATATCATCATTTTAGACTAAAAATTGGATCCAACAAAACAATACCTAGCAGACAAGTAGTTTGAGGATGGCAGAAAAGTTACAAATCTATTGAGTTTTTTTTTCTTTAAGGACAGCATGCCTGCAGGTTAGCGTTAGTTCAGAGGGTTTATATAGAGTGTTTTATTACAAGTGAAAGTCCTGCAGTTAAAAAGTGATTAGAGTCGTGTTTTCATCCACCTGATAAACAAACGTTCAGTTTCTACTTTCCTTTCAGCAGCTTTTGGTCTCTTCCAGCTGTTAAATACTTCAGTATGTCCAAATGCATTAATTTTGATTAATTACTAACAGAAAAAATAATGTGTTTAAAATAATAACACATTTAATCGCACCTTTCTCAGTTCCCTAATTTCTGGCATACCAGTAACACTGATGAACACTCCAGTCCAGCAGGTGGCGGTAATGAACCTAAAGACTGTTTGCCAAAAGAAGAAGCACAGGATTCACTGAGTGATGTCAGCGCAAGACAAAGTTTGATGAACAGTGAAGGAAGACGAGACCACATTGAGCTTCTTGGGCGGAAAGTTTGCCTTTTAAAATCTTCCTGATGTCATCTTGGATACAAGCGTGATTGTGTGCAAATTGTGCTGCAAAGAGTTTTCTGATCACTGCAGCACTTCAAGACAATGGTATCATCTCAATGCAAAACATGTTGCTGTTGGCACCAGAGCTAAAGCTATGTGTCCACAGGGCCGTTTTTTCTCGCACGGAAACGCATCTGAATATTGCCTGCTTGTGGATGGGCCACTAGGTGGTCACATGACAGACTTTCAAACCTTCAGTCCTTTAGACACGTCGGACCAACATGGCCGCTCAGGCACAAACTTTGTCTTTGTTACAAAAACAGTTCAGCAAAAAGTATTTCTGACAGCATTTAAGGCACGAAATAAGCTGCTGAATCTGTGCTTGTTTTAGTTCAAAAACGGCCAGTTTAGACGTTTAACGAAAGTTTTGCAAAACATCAGAACTCTGCTCCCCACGCCTCATTTGCATAAAATAGAAATAAAACTACTTTATGCAAATGAGCTCTGGGGTGACGCACCATGAAGAAACCAGCATGCAAAGTGATGCGTTTCACATAGACAAAGAATGAGATATGAGAAATTAGCTACGAGAGTCCTGGTCCAGGCAAATGGTGTAGCCATCCCATAATAGACCAATTTTCAAGACACTGAAGTTGCTTGAGGTTTCAAAAAGTCTTAAAATGTTGAATATAATCGCTATAATGGACTTTGAGTTTGCAGTAATCTGTGAATGTAGCAGACAGATGAAAAATGCAGATAAATATAAATGAAACAAACATTTTTGTTAAGTTCATGCATGTCTATTCATCCATTCAGTCGTCAACCAAAATTTGAATTGGCCTGTAATTACTTAGATTAATTTTTTTAATGGCGTCCCACCACTAGTTTGTTCACATAGAGAAGTGTGTCAACAGTAGGAGATGTGATAATAGTGAGTTGGAGTGTCTTTTCACTTTCACTCCTGTACCTCTATTTGGGTTTTCTTCTATTCCTTCTACTTTTCGTTTTGTGATCTAGCTCAACCCTCCCTGCCTCAGACCGGCTTCCCTCATCCTCTCTTCCTTCTCTTTGTTTACAACACAATCTCTTCTCGACAGAGGACATTTTTAATAGTCTGCTGCGTCTAGCTTCAAACGGCAGTCGGAGGAAGGGGAGGCGGGCGATCGAGCAAGGAAAAGACAAGTGTGGAGGGAGGCGAGAGAGGGAGGGGGAGGGAGGTAAAGGTGGGGGGCAGACGGTGAGACAGACAGAGGGTGAGATAATGAGATAGAAAAGGGATGAGAGAGGGAGAGGTGGATTTGTTATTCTTGCAGGGAGTTACACAGACAGACGCAGACAGACATTACCTCACACAGCTGCTGCAGTGAGCGCAGAGGGTGACAGTGTGTGTTTGTGTGTGTGCGTGTGTGTGTGTGTGTGTGTGTGTGTGTGTGTGTGTGTGTGTGTGTGCGCACCCAGGTGGGAATCTGTTTATAATATCCTGAAGCACAGATTTTTTAGTCAAATGTCAAGCTTTTATCAGAGTGTTTTCTCACAGAGCAGTTCCAGTTCACTCCAACAACACGGGTTTTATTTTCAAGCTTTTGTTCTTTTCTTTTCTCTCTAATAAGATTGAAATTTTTACCCAATTTTGTTACTTAAACCCCCTTTTCACTGCACTGGCTTCCTGTTAGTCAAAGGATAGAGTTCAAAATCTGACTCCTGGTCTACAAAGCACTGAATGGTTGTCTCCATATGAAGCATCCAGAGCCCTGTTTACTGTGTGTTCCCAGAACCAGAACCAAGACTAGTGAAGCAGCATTCGGGCTATTATGCTCCTCACCTGTTGAACAAACGTCCTGAACACCTGTAGTCTGCTCAAACTGTCAGCTCTTTTAAATCAGGCCTGAAAACCATTTAGTTTACTGCAGCTTTCTCTTTTATGCTCAAACTATTTTCTTGACTTTTAATGCATTTTTATGGTCTTAATTTCTACTTTGTTTTATTTCTATGATTTTAATGTACACTACTATCTATTAATTGAACTAGTTTAAAGTTAGATGCACTCTTGATTCCTTTCAAATGAACAGTTTGCATCGCTGCAACATCATTTTAATAAAACCAGAAGTTTTCAGTTTTTACAATTGAAATATTTACTGAACAAAAATGTGTTTTTTGTGTGATTTTGTCACTTTTCTTTGCTCTGTAATGCTACTTGGAACAAAACCTGAAATGAGTTGCAGCCAAAAAATCTGAAGAAATGTTGTAAAGCTGAAGGAGCAGTAAACCTCATTTTTGCACTTTGGCTGGAGTTAGAATATCAGTTTAAAGGTACAAAGTAGAATTTCAAGTTGATAGAATCCACAGAAGTAAACTTAAGTATTTTACCTTAACTGCAGCTCAAATACAGTTTTTATAGTGTAAAAGATTTATATGCATTACCGTTGAAAAGTTTGGGGTCACCCAGACAATTTCATGTTTTCCATGAAAACTCACACTTTTATTCATGTGCTAACATAACTGCACAAGGGTTTTCTAATCATCAATTAGCCTTTCAACACCATTAGCTAACACAATGTAGCATTAGAACACAGGAGTGATGGTTGCTGGAAATGTTCCTCTGTACCTCTATGTAGATATTCCATTAAAAATCAGCTGTTTCCAGCTAGAATAGTCATTTACCACATTAACAATGTCTACACTATTTCTGATTTATTTAATGTTATCTTCCCTCAAAAAACTGCTTTTCTTTCAAAAATAAGGACATTTCTAAGTGATCCCAAACTTTTCAATGGTAGTGTACATACATATTATTTTTTGCTGCTATTGTAGACTTATTTTAGCTTTCCTGCTGTATTTCAGTAATGAAATACAGCAGTATTATCTGTCATTCAAGAAAACATAGAAAATCTGTCACATAACATTTAATTGACCATTAAAAATGTGTAATTTTTTACAGTGCAATTTAGCTCCACCGTTGAAAGAACAGCTGGTGTTTAGGGTCAAATCGATGGCCATTTTTGATGCCTCACTTCTCATGTAGTTTGATTTTAAGCAGATAAGTAGGTGTCTATTTTGTGCTAGAGACAGTTTTTTATGATTGTACTCAATGACTTAGAATACTTGAAAAAAATAATAAATTAAAAAAACACAACAATTTAGCCCTTGAGATTAAAATCTCCTTTTCCAGGGAGACCTGGAACACCATTATGAAGTTACAAAAGATTAAAGAATGGAGCATGACGACAACAGACACAGGACAAGTGCATTAAAACAACCAAGGGACTAAAGACTCACAAAACAAAATCCAGCTTAGAACAGCAATTGCACTCTTCAGTTATCTTTTGTTCGGAGCTTTAAAGTCTCTCAGGAAGACAAAATCATTAAGCTGCAGTGTGTTATGAAGGTTATTCCAGGAGCAAAGCAGGAGAAGGACGCTCTACCAAGTTCAGAACAAATATCCTGTCAAACAGACATTGAGATGAGTGAGATTTATAATACACTCTACGAATTCATTTAAGGGACCAAAAGTTCAGAATACATTTTGGTTTCTAAATTGATTTTTTCTAACTTTATTTGTTTATTTGTTCTATGCTTTCATTTCAGAGTACAATAAGACATTTATGTGCATAATTTCCAATGAAAAAAATAGATAAAATGGTGTGTTCTAAAACTTTTGACCAATATTGTACATCTAAATCATCTAAAGTTTGAGTTGGCTCAATATATGTTTTACTCTTGAAGATGAAACAAACACATCTTTAGCATATTTTGATGCTAAAGATGATGTGTTCGGTGCTGGATAGTTCCCCGTGAACACTGTAAAATCAAAGCACTTTGCACATGCTTTTCTTTCATGCATCATGTCCCCACAGTGAAAGCAGCATGTTAACGGTGCAGAAACAGCCTCAGTCCTTCATTAGTGTTTACACGGGATGTATTCAGCTGCAGCGCTGCTACGGATGTCACCTGCATTTCAGCCAACACACATCACTGCACGAAAAATGGAGCAAAACAGGCTGGAGGCCAATAAAAGAGGCTTGGAGTCACAGATGCGCAAATAACAACCAAATTTGCCTTGAAAATGCATCTGAAAACACCTCCCGTGTGAATGAAAGTCCCCAAAAGTAAAACAACTCAAATAAGTATTTTCTGCTGATTTGTTTGACTCATTTTGTCACAAGTTTCTTATTCTAAACCAGAATCATCTTTGACAGTTCAGTTGTTTTTCTGCTAATACTGCTGAAACAGTTGGTTATTGGGGAGAGGTTGTCATCGAGGTTAAAGAAACAAATATTGGCTGTTGATAACTGTAAACCACAATGCCTGATGTCAAATTATTGTTCCTTTATTAAAGTGCAATCTTTTTTTAAAAATGCATATGTCCCATTATGCTTTTGTGTTCTTTTATTGATGCTGCTAATTCATAGAGCTGCTAAACTGCCTTGACAATGACAATAAAGATCTATTCTATCCTATTCAATAGTGAAGCCCATTGAATAGAATAGAATAGAATAGAATAGAATAGAATAGAATAGAATAGAATAGAATAGAATAGAATAGAATAGAATAGTCACTTTATTGTCAACCAGAACATACACTAGCTGGTGCACATTATGACTGAAATTCCGGTGCATCAAACCCGCCATCGGACAGACAAATACAAAAACAAACAAAATTTTTTCTAAAAAACAATTCCAATATATACATAAGCTATATAAATATATATATAAATATGTATATATAAATATACACATACACACATACACACACACACACACACACACCTGTAAACATACACATCCGCACATATTTATTTTACAGTGAAGCTGTGGCATCAGTATTGCACGTGCAGTGAAAAAAAAAAAAAGTAGCAGCAGTTATGTTTTCACAGTGACAACGGGTGCCCAGAAGGGCTATTTTGAGTTCAACAGTCTGATGGCTTGGGGGATGAAACTGTTACAGAACCTGGCTGTTCTTGTTCTGATGCTGCAGAACCTCCTCCCAGAGGGGAGCAGGGAGAACAGTCCATGGTGGGGGTGTAGAGTCTTTGATAATGTTGCGGGCTCTGCTGAGACAGCGCTTGTGTACAACATCCTGGATGGATGGAAGAGAGGTCCCGAGGATCTTCTCTGCCGTCCTCACCACCCTCTGCAGCGACTTCCTATCCGAGGCCCTGGAGCAGCCAAACCAGATGGAGATGCAGCTGGTCAGCAGCTCTCTATGGTGCTTCTGTAGAAGGTGGTCAGGACCGGGGGGGGACAGCTGTGCTCTCTTCATCCGTCGCAGGAAGTGCAGACATTGCTGAGTCCATTTGAGAAGAGATGATGTGTGTAATGACCAGTCCAGACTGTCCGTGATGTGCACCGCCAGAAATTTGGTGCTGCTGACCACCTCCACAGCTTTATTGTCAATGATGAGAGGTGAATGGCTGGGCTGCTTCCTCCTGAAGTCGATGATTAACTCCTTGGTCTTCTCGACGTTCAGGAGCAGATTGTTCACGCTGTACCAGTCCACCAGCCGCTTCACCTCCTCTCTGTTGTGTCATCTGCATACTTAATGATGTTGTTCGAGGCAGATGCAGAGCAGCAGTGATGCGTCAGCAGCGTGAACAGTAGTGGGCTCAGAACACATCCCTATGGGGATCCAATGGAGACAGAGATGGAGCTGGAGATGGTGTTTCCCACTTCACTGACTGTGGTCTGTTAGTGAAGAAGTCTAGCAGCCAGTTGCACATGGGGGTGCTAATACCCAGTGGACTCAGTTTGCTTACCAGCTGCTGGGGGATGATTGTGTTAAATGCTAAACTGAAGTCAGCCAGCAGCATTCGCACGTAGGTGTTTTTGTCCTCCAGATGTGCCAGGCTCAGATGGAGAGCAGAGGAGATGGCATCCTCTGTAGGGCTGCTTAGATACTTGTAGAACTGGAGTTACATCCAGTATCTACTATTCTGCTTTTTTGGGGGGGGGGGGGGGGGGGGGGGGGGTCATACAGATGCATTTTAACAGTTTGATCTCCCCCAGTTTGAAAGGTCCTGGTAATATTTACACTGGATTTGTTCTCAGTTTAGCTTTGGATTAAGTTGAAGCTCTTGTACAGACTTGTAAAAACTGCAGGGATGCAAAATACTTTGGCGGGAAAAAAATGTAATATTGACTCAAAACTTGGAGTTACGACAAAGAAACAAAAGGGCTTATGTGATTACTCTGCCAAGGAACGCAGCTGAGTTACATGACGATCGGCGTTGGTTTGTCTGTTCATTTGTTAGCAACATTACTCAAAAACGGACTAAGGGATTTGGATGAAATTTTCAAGGAAGGTCAGAAATGACACAAGGACCAAGTGATTAGATTTTGACAGTGATGCCGCTTATAGTCTGGATCCACGGATTTGTTAAAGATTTTTGTATCATTGTGAGATAGCAGCACAGCATCACTGTAACTATGACAACAAGTGAACGCTACGTCAGCTGCCTGCTGATGATCACATGACTGCGATCCTATTACAAATGGACCACTGCAGATTTATCAGGACTTATCCATCAGAAATGATACAAGGAACAATTTATTAAATTATGGGGGTGTTTCCAAGTCCCATCACTTCCCGCCACCTGCTACATGTTTTGGTCATGCGGTATCCGTGCATAATGTACACATACATAACACACGCCTGTGCTCGGTGCAAGGTCATTTGGTTTGTGGGTACATTTAATTACAGTTTTTCTCAATTGATAAGACACTAAACATTCACTGCACACAGTCACCAACTGACTGCACACATTTCTCAAAAACAGAACTCTGCTGTCAAAATTTTGAACACTATTCATGGTTTGCACACAATTTCCGAAACTCTTGCACTCTTTTTGAAAAAGACAACACGTTTTTTGCTAATTTGAACACACTTTTCACTCACAGCCCACATTTTTCAAAAAGTGAACACTAGGAAGCAGAATTGGGACACTGTTCCAACACTGCTGTCACAATTACAGTTTTTTTTGATTGCATAAACAGTAAAATTAAAAATATTACACAATTATCAAAATCTTACACTCAAGGAGCAAAACACCGGACCAGATTAGGACAACTATAAGCACAATGTCAGCTTCACACTTTTTGCAAACCAATGCACACAGTGAATTGCAAAACACTGAACATACTTGTATACATTAGACACAGATGCATATCATGATGTCACTTCCTTGCAAATTCCAAAGCACTGACTTTCACTCATTAGCCAATTGGTTAAACACAACACTCAGGTGCACAAACATATGATTGCTTAATTGTAGACTCACCAATCAGGTTTAAGCACTATAAAAAGGCAGCAGGTGAGTTTATCTGTCTTCAACCAAAATGGAACGAGTAAGAAAAGGAAGAGTGAGAATGAGAGGAGGAATACAAAGAGAAGGAGAAGGAGGTAGAGAAAGAGGTGGAGGGAGGCTATGCCAGAGGTCAAGGCCAAGGTGGAGGTAGAGGAAGAGGCAGAGGAAGACCTGAAGCAGGAATACATGGTCTAAGAAGGAGAGGACCAAATTTGTCAAATGAAATTTGGGCAACATTAGTTGACCATGTGGTGAACCACGGACTGACGCTGAAGGAGGCTGGACTCAGAGTTCAGCCAAATCTTAGCAGATATACAATGGCATCTGTGATCAGGACATTTCTACAAGAAAACAGGTGTAATCCCTGGGTTATTATTTTTATTTCATTTCTTTCTGTAAATGTTCATTTGACTAAGTATTATCTTTATTTCCTCATGCAAACGTTCGGTTGACTTAGTGTATTTACTGTACTTTGTGTATTCCTGTGCCAACATCAAGATCCAGTCGTATGTGTTACTTAGAATGTAGGTGTTGGTGAATAATAGTTTCCGGTTCACCTTGAACGCACCATGAGAAATGGGGACTTCCTAACTTTTTTTGGACTTTAACTTGATTGGTTTAGTCACGGGAACTGGTGCAGAGACTCTGGAGGTGAAGAGGAGAGAGAAGAACGGGAGTTTTTGGCCGGGCAGAACGGGAGAGGAGAGACGGCGAGGATCCAGGGGAAGACCTGCGCTTTTCGAGCTGAGCAGCACGCGTCGGTGAGCCAAGGCAGCACCCGAGGCTGGTTCCCGTGTGCGGCAGAGAGACGCTACCCCTGTCGGCTGCGAGAGGAAAGTTGTGGGGAGGAAACGGCCCGCGCCTGCCGGCCTTTTCAAAAGACAAACTGCGAGCGAGAGCCGGTGTCGGTCTGCCTCGGTCCGGGCGGCGTTTCTGGGCAGAGCGGAGGAGACCGTCTACTCATCAGGTTAGACCCATCTCGCTGTGAATTCATGTCTCCAGAGGAGTGAGTACTCCTGCTCAAAGAACCGCCATATTAACTTCTACTGTGATTGAGTACTCTCGATCAAGTAGCCGCCATCTTGTCTTATACTGCGCGGAAGTCCGCCATTGCGCTCTCCTCGCCTACAGGCCTACCCGGGTGACTGTTATATTAGCCGGCTTTTTCTTTTCTTTGTTCGGTTAGCAGTATTAATTGAACGTGGGCCCACTTCACATATTAACTGTATGTTGATGCAGTGTTTAATAAACAGCAACTTGTTATTAAAGTTTGATATGTGTGTACACGTGATTTCCTCTGAAAAGTCCCACAGTCACTGTTATCTTTGGGGTCGCAAGATTTCCAGGGAAAGCATAGTAGTTACAGTAGTAATGAACCTAAAGCACTGTTAGTAAGTCTTCAGGAGCAAAACAGGGCTACACAAATGGAGGCACTGCTGGGATGACTGTGTGACATTTCATTGGAAATAAACATGGCTTTTTCTTTAACTCCTCAGTTATTGTCAGGGTTTGAGTCATGGTGTAGTGAAATAGGAGTAACTCCTGTCAATGCTTGTGTGTTACTGGGTGTACCTGCAGATATCAGCATAGCTGATGTTGAAGAGACTGTTGAAACTGTAAAAACTTTTGGGCGCGTGCGCCTCAGAGCCAAAAAGTTTATTGCCCAGTTAAAGGAGGAAGTATTGTTATGTGAGTGTCGAAATGTTATTGATCCAACTAGGACCCCTCTGAAATTTTCCCCCTTAATGGTGGAACACCCTGGAGGTTGTCAGTTGTCACTCGTGTGCCCAGCACAATTAATGAGTTTTCGAGTTCATCTGACGAGTTTTCACAGAAGCTGCTCCAACTTTCAGCGAGTGAAGGGAAATCATTAAATGATCTCCACCCCCTATTGGCTAAGGACACTACAGCATCAAAAGAGGACTCCCCTGTTACCAATATACGCACAGTAGGGGAACTGTTAGAAAAGACAGCTCGATCCAATACCCAAGAAAACAATGCCTTCTGCAGATTACGAATCTTCTCAGGAATACTGCCGACTCCTGCTGGAGAAGAGACGTGGGAAAACTGGTTGGAGCAAGCACAGCTCATGATTGATGTGTGTGATTGTTCTAGGCGAGAAAAAAAGAAAAGAATAGTAGAAAGTCTAAAAGGGCTGGCTTTGGAAATCTCACAGGCCATACGAAGCAATGATCCGGATACACATCCTGAAGATTATCTAGCGGCTCTGGAAAATGTATTTGGAACGTCCGACTCAGGGGAGGACCTGTATTTTGCCTATAGATCCCTGCAGCAAAAGCCAGTGGAGCGCCTTTCCGACTTTCTGAGGAGGTTAGAGAAGGCGCTAGCAAAAGCAGTCTAGAAAGGTGGGCTTTCCCCCAGTAGGAGGGATAGGACCAGAGTGGAACAATTGTTACGGGGTGCAGTTGATTCTGACTTATTGCTGTTGCAGCTACGTTTAAAAGAGAGGTTGAGTAACCCTTCCTCTTTCATGACCCTCTTAAGCGAGGTTAGAACTGAAGAAGACCAGAAGTTGGCTAGGCGGAGCCTGACTACAGGAGTACGGCAGGTGTGCGCTACTGAAGAGCCTGTTGCCAAATCCTCTGAGATTAGCAGCCTCAGAAACCAGGTTAAAGAATTACAGGCTAAAGTACACCAATTAACTATTAAAGGGCAATTAGCTCAGCGACAGGGCCCAGATATTTCACCAACCCCGGTCCCCAAGATGAATTCAGAGGTATGGGCTTTAAAAGAGAAGGTAATTAGCCTACAAAACCAGTTGAGACAAAGACACACCCCCCACAATTTTTCTGGGGTGCCGGAAGCACATCCAAAGAGCTTCCAGCCAAAATACACCCCCGGCAGAGACAGAGCAAAGCAGTCTAAAGATGGGCTGGGTATTTTCTGTTATCGGTGTGGGGAGGATGGGCATAGGGCTAGTAAGTGTACAGGTACTGAGAACTCATCCAAAGTTATCAATAAGCTCATTAAGACAATGCAACATCTCCAGAAAAACCAAAAAGGAACTTCTGGTAACACTACCAGTCAGGAGGACCAAGGTGGGTGGGTCACCCGAAGTACCACGGGGCCACGTTAGTCTGCCCATATTCCACAGGGTTTGATAGGAAAACCCACAGTTGGCAAAGTAATCATAGAGGGCCGACCATGTGATGCCCTGATGGACAGTGGGTCTACTGTCTCTATTATTTTTGAAGGCTGGTACACGCAATATCTGTCCCACCTTCCACTCCAGCCTATTTCTAGTTTAGACCTGTGGGATCTAGGTCAGACAAGCTACCCTTATAAGGGTTTTATTGCAGCTGAGGTTCAGTTCCTGGAAGCTATTGGGCAAGGGAAGCCTAAGGTTATCCTAGCCCTCATCTGTCCAGAGGCTAATGGTCCAGACCGACTGCCTGTAATCATCGGCACCAATGCTCGAAGTTTCAGTCATGAGCTTTACCTCCAGGAGGGGGAGGGGCAACACAGTGTAGCTCAGAGCATGCGCATATGCCCCCAAACAGCACTTGACCCAGTCGCTGTGGTGCAGTGGTCGGGGCCCAGGCCTTTAACCCCTCAGGTGTCATGCCAAGAGACCTTAAGTGGCAGCATCCTCATGATGGAAACGCCCTCTATGGGGGCGCTCCCTGCTGGAGTGTTGATGCCCCCTTGTGTTCTAATGGCTTGATGAAGGGTAACAGACTGCCAGTGGTGCTGAAAAATGAGTCAGTCAAACCCAAACTGATTCCCAAGGGGACAGTTATAGCCCATATCCACAAGGCTGATATAGTCACTCAGCCACGGCTGGCTGAGATACCTACTAAGCGGCTTGATCCTGCTATTTTCAATCTGGATGACTCCCCCATTCCTGCCAGCTGGAAAGAGAGACTGTCTCGAAAGTTAGCGGCTCGGCCTGGAGTTTTCTCCTTGTCTGAGTTGGAGGTTGGGCTGGCAAAAGGAGTAGAGCATCACTGTCAGGCTGGCTGCTGCCAGGCCTAGGTAGTGCTCTCTCCCTCTCTTCTCCAGCTTCTTTCCTTTTAGGGCAGTCCAGCAGTGCAGAAGGAGCGACAGGTGTTCCCCATCTGCCACAATCAGCCAGCGCAGGAACAGGTGGAAGGCGACCAATCAAGCTTCATCCATTCTACAATATAACCAGACGCCTCCCATCTCTCAGTGCCGGATCGTGACACAGGTCGTAATAGTTCACAGCCTGAATTGCCAGCCATTCTGTTTGTTGCTCTTCAAACCTGTTAACCACCGTTGTCCTCCTTTGTTCCAGTTCCGGACCCACCTGTTCCTGCCGTTCTGCCGTCAACACTGGACCCTGGTTATCACCTCAGAGAAGAGGAAACACTCACCTGAGCTGACTCCCTCCTTCTGGCGTCCTTCCCCACTAACCTGTTGCTGCTTCATGCCAACCACCACCTGGCCCAAAGCACACTACTCCAAACCCTGGCTGCCACCGCTGTGAACCAGTTCTGAGCATTCCTAGTTTACTTCGTGAGTTTGTAGTCCAGTGATAGTTATAACTCTTGTTAAGAGCACCGTATTTTGGAGTAGACTTCTTTTGTAGTTACCTCTCGCTATCCTCGTAGAAATAGCCTCGTGTCTTGTTTTAGTATTCCTGAGATTGGCCTTTCTCGCCTAGGTGTTACCTACCGCGAGTTAGAGTTATTATTTAGTCTTGTTACAGTACCTCCCGGCCCCTAGGTGCCGCCGTAAGACCCAGAGCCTTTTGCTCCCTATTTCTGTTTCCTGTTGAAGTCCTAGTTTCCGCTTGTAGTCCTAAAACCTTTGTAAATAAAATCTGTGTTGCATTCTAGACCGTCTGTTCATTTCCTGCACTTGAGCCACCCTGAACAGCGTAACAATCACATTAGATTGAAAGATCCAAGCCCCTTTCGGGAGAGGGTATGGCGTCTGGCGCCGGCTGATATTGATGATGTCTGCCGCCACTTACAAGAGCTGTTGGCAGCTGGCGTGATAAAAGAATCCCGCAGTCCTTACGCCTCCCCGATAGTGATAGCTAGAAAAAAGAATGGAAAGATAAGGATGTGCATAGATTACCGCACCCTTAATGCAAGAACCGTACCTGATCAGTACACGTTTCCGCGAATTGACGAAGCCCTGGCCTGTTTAGCAGGAACCTGCTGGTTTTCCGTGTTGGACCTGCGGAGTGGCTATTAGCAGCCACGGCAGAGGAAGACAAGGGGAAAACGGCCTTTGTCTGTCCTTTAGGCTTTTATCAGTTCGAGCGTATGCCACAGGGCATTACTGAAGCCCCAGCCACCTTCCAGCAACTTATGGAAAGAGCTGTGGGAGATATGAACCTATTACAGTGTCTAGTCTACCTATGTAGCAGGATGAATGCTGCACTCTCCTTGGGTTGGCTGTGTTATGCTCCTGTGACATAATGACCGTGCCTTGCTTTGACCAATCATGACACGAGGATGCACTATAAAGCTGGGCAAGGGTTACTCACTGTTCTCTTGCTGCAACGTCAGGGGCACGCCCCGCTTCCCGTTTGCCTCACTTCCTGTTTGCCTCACTTCCTGTTTACCATTGCTAACAGGTATGGTAGCAGTTGCTGCATTGTTTGCCCTTGCTTTAAGGCTGTGTTCATGTCTAGTGGTTATAGAGGCTGTTTATTTTTATAGGGTCACTGTTGGGTGTCCATAGCCAGAGAGCTGAGCCGCTCGCTGGCTGCTGTATGTCCAGTTCGAGCCGTGAGCCGCTCGCGAGCCGTTACTGGTAGGTTTCCTTTGCTTGCGATCCCATAATGTGTTTATGTTGCATGTGTGTAACAGCTTGTCATTTTAGGTTGTTACCGTGGCTGCCGGTTGCTCCCCGTTCCCTTGTGGTGGACAAAATTTACTGATTGGTGGGCTGCCGTTTGTCTGGAGCTGTGCTGGCTACACGGGGTCCCAACCGTAGGAGACGCTGCTGCTTTGCCTCCGTGGGTTTGTCTCGCAGACGTGGGTCTGTGTTGCCGAACGCTTGCCGGTCGGCTTCGTCTTCTTCCAGTCTGTTATCTGCTTTTGCGTTGGTGCTGTGGGTGTCGGGCTGCTTCCAGCTTGTCTCTGTGGCTGCTGACCAACCGTTGTACATACTGCTTCTTCTAACGTCCAGAGTGCATGTGTGAAAATAGGGTTTAATTTTCTTTCTTTTCCCCTTGTTTCTTTTGAGTATTTACTGCAGTCACGTGGCTATTTGTGTTTGTTAGGTATTTTCTTTGTCTGATTTTAGGATTTGTGTCACGTGACTGCACTTGATTAGTCATTTTGTATGCAGTGGATTTTGTTTAAGTATAAGTTAATGTTCATTCATTCAGTTAATTGAATCTTTCAGTTTTGCTAAATTTGTTTTTTTATTATGTTAAGTAGTTTTCTGAAGTGTTGGTAATTGTTCTTTTGTCAACTGATTTATGGAACCCTGTTCATAACTGTTCCCTTTCCTTTGTGGTTTGCAGAAGCTGTGGGCCTCCGGTGGTGGGGACTGGTGTCTTCGGGTGGTGGGAACCCCTTCCTCTGTGGTGCGCTGCTCATCCCCTGGTTGTTTTTTTTATTTCTTCACTCAGGTGTGTGTGTGTGTGTGCGTGCATGTTCACGTGTGAGTGGGGTGATTTCTCCTGGGCTCCCTTGTGATGCCCGTTGGCCCAAACCTCCACCAGAGAGCCCCCAGCTCTGATTAGTCCCCAAACCCGTCATTTAACAATCTCGTGTGAATGGTTGTTTTTTTTCTTTTATTGGTTTTAAACTGAGTATTTTTAGTATTAAATAAAATTTGTATTTTTTGCCTGCACTGGAATCATGTCTCCTGCCTCATCAGTGGAACGAACCTGAGTTGCCCTTCTCGTTAGTGGTGGTTATAATTCCCTGGGTGAAAGTCCCAGGGTGGCGTTGTCTGGCTGGTGTCTACATTCAGTAATTGTAGCACGTTAGTCTATCCTCGACCCCTCCGCTCGCCACAATCTGGCGTTGTCGGCAGGATCTACTTGTTGGAGGCAGATACATGTGTTCCAGTTTGGGTTTTATTTTTTTGATGTTGTAGGTGTTTGCTTTTTTTTCCATTTTCTCGTGTTTTTTTTTTACTGTGTGTATGTTGTCTTGGATTTTGTTTTGAGGCAAAGCAGCAGCAGGTTTCCCATGGATGCTCAGTGTTACTAGGTGAGGACTTGACCTTTGTTTTTAGGTGTACGTGCTGTTTGCTCACTCACTGACCTATTCTGGTTTTGGTGTCTCTTCACTGGTCAAGGTGTAACTATGGAGGGAGAGTTACGGGATTTAGTTGCACAATTAAGAGCAGATAACGAGAGGCTGCGACAGGAACAGGCTGCGGCCGTGCCTGGTCCTAGTGTCGGGCCTTCCACTTCTGCTGCACCCCCTACTGCTCCTCCCACAGTTAGTGCCCCTTTAACAGAGAGGTTTGTGTTTGTGCCACATGATCGAAAATGTCCCATGTTTAAGGGAAAAATGGGTATAGGATTAGCTGAGTGGATCGAAGAGGTACAGGCGTGCATGAGGGTGCGTCATTTGTCCTTATCGGATCAGGCATTTTTTATGTTTGACCATCTTGAGGGAGAGGCACGGGAGGAAATCAAATTCCGTCCTAGTGCAGAACGGGGAGACCCAGCCAAAATAATTTCTGTGCTGCAAGAGCTTTATGGTTGCTCTGACTCTTATGTAGCCCTACAGGAGGCTTTCTTTTCCAGAGGACAGCAAGAGGGAGAGACCCTGCTCGAGTTCTCCCTTGCATTAATGAGTCTTATGGCGTCAGTTAAACAGCGTGCACCTGGTGACATGCCCAATGCAGAGGGCTTGCTGCGTGACCAATTTGTTGAGCATGTCATTGATAGTTCCCTTCGTCGGGAGTTGAAACAATTTGTGCGCAGGCAGCCTACTGCTACTTTGCTTGAGGTTCGGGGCGAGGCAATTAGGTGGGAGCGTGAGGGTTTGCCAGGAGGAGTTAGAGGTCGAAGTCATTCTGTCCCCTCAGTTCTGGGCCTCCAGTATGGAGTTAAAAGTGGTCCTCAGGTGGTAGCTAGTCCATCTCAGGTGTCCGAACTAAGTGAGATGAGGGAGATGCTTAGACTCCAGCAGGAGCAGCTCAACCAACTTACTCAAAGCATTTCCCGCTTGCAGAGCTCTCATCAGCGTAGTCGCCCCTCTCATCGTGGCCCGGTCATTTGTAGAAGATGTCAGCAGCCTGGTCATTTTGCTAGGGAGTGTGATGGTGTGCGTATAGCCCCTCGCACTGAGCCTTCCTTGCCTGCACAACAGTTCAGCCGGCAGTCTCAGGCTAATCAGCCTTCAGAAAACTAGCGCCCGCCGAATTGCAGAGCCACAGTTCGGGGGGTGCAGCCATTGACTCGACCGTTGTTTTCAGTGATTCTGATGAAGTTAGTAACCTTGTGTCCTCTTGTCCTCATTTAGGTGTGAACATGGGTGGAGTTAGCGTTCCTTGCTTGGTGGATACTGGTTCCATGGTGTCCACCGTAACGGAGAGCTTTTTCCGCCAACATTTTGAGCCTTGGGGTCAAGAAAAGCTTCAGTCTTGTCACTGGCTTCAGCTCAGGGCAGCTAACGGGTTGGCCATTCCTTACATCGGCTATTTGGAGCTTGAAATTGGGCTGTGTGGGAAGTTAATGCCACAATGTGGTGTTTTGGTGGTCAAGGATCCTCCTGGTGGTGTGTCTGCTCAGGTCCCTGGTGTGCTAGGTATGAATGTCATACGTAAATGTTATCATGAGCTTTTTGGGAAGCATGGCCTGGCTTTGTTTGACTTGCCATCAGTATGTGAGGCTCCTGGAACAGTTGTGGAGGCCCTGCAAACGTGCCACCAAGCCAGCGTGCAGGCCCCTCAGTATAACTTTGGTAAGGTTAAGGTGCGGGGCAGGAAGGCTTGGCGGATCCCTGGTGGCGTGATGCAAATCATTGCGGCC
Organism: Amphiprion ocellaris; assembly: GCF_022539595.1. Lineage (NCBI taxonomy): Eukaryota > Metazoa > Chordata > Actinopteri > Pomacentridae > Amphiprion > Amphiprion ocellaris. The sequence continues at coordinate 9,189,758 of NC_072770.1, read as the reverse complement.
ACCTGCTCAGAGCAACACTCAGGCAATACTGTATTGTTTGAGCCCTTGGACTCTGGCCTACCTGCTGGACTACTTGCCTCTCCTGCCTTGGTTCCAGTGACAAGGGGCACTGCCTACATTCCCATTGTGAATGTAGGATCTACTGATGTGTTGCTTTATCCTCGTACAGTTGTGGGCAGTTTGGACGAGGTAAATGTTGTGAGCCTTCCTGCTGGGGTCACTGAGGTGCCGTTTGGTCTGGCCACAGTGGCGTCCCAATCCGTTTATACTTCCGTGCCGGAGCAAATAGCGACCATGGATCTGTCTTCCTTGCCTGCTGGAGAGCAGGATCAGGTACGGGCCCTTCTAACAAAGTATGCTTCTGTCTTTGCAGCTCATGAGGGGGACCTTGGTTGTACCAACCCGATCGCCCATGATATTCCCCTCTTGGATGACACTCCTGTTCGGCAGCGCTACCGACGCATTTCTCCATCTGACTATGAGCTTGCGAAAGAGCATATCCACCAGTTGCTTGATGCACAAGTGATTAGAGAGAGTAGCAGTCCTTACGTGTCTCCTATTGTGCTGGTTAAAAAGAAAGATGGTAGTCTCCGCATGTGTGTTGACTACCGGCAACTAAACAGCAAAACTAGGAAAGACGCGTTTCCTCTTCCTCACATTGAGGAGTCCCTTGATGCCTTAACAGGTGCTCGCTGGTTCTCCACTATGGATCTTGCCAGCGGTTACAATCAGGTTCCAGTCGTAGAGGCAGATCGACCTAAAACGGCCTTCTGCACTCCGTTTGGCCTCTTCGAATGGAATCGTATGCCTTTTGGCCTTTGCAATGCCCCAAGCACCTTCCAGCGGTTGATGCAACGGGTTTTCGGTGATCAGCAATGCCAGTCATTGCTGTTGTACCTTGATGACATTGTGGTTTTCTCTTCCACCGTTGCTCAGCACCTGGACAGATTGGAGGTGGTGCTCAGGCGGCTACAACAAGAAGGCCTCAAAGCTAAACTCACAAAGTGTGCCTTTTTCCAGCGGGAGGTGCATTATTTGGGCCATGTGATCTCTGACCAAGGTGTTGCTACAGACCCTAGTAAGGTGGAGGTGGTGGCAAACTGGCAGCCTCCAACTACCATTTCTGAACTGCGGTCATTTCTCAGCTTTGCGAGTTACTACCGCAGGTTTGTGGAAGGTTTTGCTAAGTTGGCTGCCCCTCTACACAGGCTGGTGGCAGAGTTGGGTGGCTCCAAGTCTGGGAAGAGATTAAAGCATGTACTTGCTGAGAAGTGGTCCGATGAATGTCAGCAGAGCTTTGAGGCACTGAAGACCAAACTCACCACCGCACCTGTGCTGGCTTATGCCGACTTCTCCCTCCCTTTCATTCTTGAGGTTGACGCAAGTCATGGTGGCCTGGGAGCAGTGCTGTCACAGGAGCAGGGTGGCAAGGTGAGGCCTATTGCTTATGCAAGCAGAGGTCTGCAGCCCACTGAGCGCAATATGGACAACTACAGCTCCATGAAGTTGGAGTTTTTGGCACTCAAGTGGGCCATGGCTGACAAATTCAGGGAGTATCTGCTTGGTCATAAGTGTGTTGTCTATACGGACAACAATCCACTTAGCCACTTGTCATCTGCTAAGCTTGGTGCCATGGAACAACGCTGGGCAGCCCAGCTTGCACTTTTCGATTTTGATATTCGATATCGCTCAGGGAGGGTTAACAGGAACGCTGATGCGTTGTCCCGCCAGCATCCTTCTGATGCACCAGACATGAAAGCTATGCTCCCTGGCACATCACTTCCTGAACCCTTGCAGCAAGCCCTGCGGTTGGAGGAGGCTGATGCGACTCAAGCTGCAATCGCAGCTTTGCCTCATTATGCCCCTTCTAACCTCTGTCAACTTCAGCAGGCTGATCCTGTTATACAGGAAGTGTCGGTGTTCTGGACACAGAAGCGGCGTCCGAGCCACACAGAGCGCCAACAGCTTTCTCCGCGTGCCTTGGCTCTCCTCCGCCAATGGGACCGCTTGGTGGAGAAGAGTGGAATCTTGTATCGGCAGGTCTATCGTCCTGATGGTGCTGCAGCAATTTTGCAGTTGCTCTTGCCAGCTGCGTTAAAAGAGGAGGTGCTAACTGAAGTTCACCAGAGGCATGGCCACCAAGGTGTTGAGAGGACCTTGGAGCTGCTACGGCAGCGGTGTTATTGGCCAGGCATGTCCTCTGATGTGGCACAGTGGTGCCAGTCTTGTGAGAGTAGCCAGGTTGCCAAAAACACACAGCCAGCTGCTCGCAGCTTCATGGGGCATTTGCTGGCCTCTCGGCCAAATGAAATCCTCGCCATGGACTTCACTGTGTTAGAACCCACTCGTACAGGGATTGAGAACATCCTCGTCATGACGGATGTTTTCAGTAAGTATACACTGGCCATTCCCACCCGCGACCAACGAGCCCCCACTGTGGCTCAGGTCTTGGTTACAGAATGGTTTTGTAAGTTTGGTGTCCCGGCCCGCATACATTCTGACCAGGGCCGCAATTTTGAAAGCAGTCTGATTCAGCAGCTGTGTAGCCTTTATGGCATTGAAAAATCTCGCACCACCCCGTACCATCCGGCTGGCAATGGGCAGTGTGAACGGTTTAATCGAACCCTCCATAACCTGCTGCGTACCCTGCCTGTCTCTCAAAAGTGGGACTGGCACTCCTGTCTGCCCCAACTCCTGTTCTCTTACAATACTACACCCCATCAGTCAACTGGTGAATCGCCATTCTTTTTAATGTTTGGCCAGGAGCCCCATCTCCCAGTTGACTTTCTGTTGTGTCGTGTTCAGGATCCTGTTGGTGGTGATGTGACAGAGTGGATTCAGGAGCACCAGACTCGCTTACAGATTGCCTTTGAGAGCGCCCAAGAGAGGCTGAGGGTTGCAGCAGAATGCCGAAGAAACAATCATGATCAGCATGTTCAAGCTGCTCCACTGCAGGAGGGCCAGTGGGTGTTGTTGCGGGACTTCAGTGTGAAGGGGCGTAACAAGATTCAGGACCTGTGGGGCTCCGTAGTGTATACGGTCTTAAAAGCACCAAAAGATAGGGGCTCTGTGTACACCATTGCCCCTACAGGCGACCAGTCCAAGGTCAAACATGTCCATCGTACACTCTTGAAGGCAGTGGCTGGTGCGGGTGCTTCCGATTGTGCTGCTGCTCCTCTTTCACCCTGTCCTGACCAAGAAGAGGTGGAGGATGAACTCGTACACGATGGGGACTTGCTGGTTGTGAGGCATGACATCCCTCATGCAGCTCCTGGTCAGATGGTTGCTGTGACCCAAACCACCCCTCGGTTGCTGCTCCCACAGGCTGACCCCGTTCTCCCTGGGCAGGGTCCTTTAGTGACTCCGTCCTCTGCAACAGCAGACTTGCCTCCTGCCCCAGCAGTAGGACCATCAGCCGCTCGCCCTGATACCAGTGCAAGGCCAGTAAGACGGACCACACGGTCAACTGCTGGTCAGCACTCCAACGTTTATCACCTTCCTAGGTCAGTGGGACCACCGGCAGACGGGGCTGCAAATGCTTCTGGACTGGTGTCCAATGCAGTGGTTGCTGTTTTTAGACCTTGGGACTAGTATGGGGACACTTGGGCTCAACTGATTCATCGTCGGGGCGACGATGCAGAAAGCGGGGGTGGATTGTAGCAGGATGAATGCTGCACTCTCCTTGGGTTGGCTGTGTTATGCTCCTGTGACATAATGACCGTGCCTTGCTTTGACCAATCATGACACGAGGATGCACTATAAAGCTGGGCAAGGGTTACTCACTGTTCTCTTGCTGCAACGTCAGGGGCACGCCCCGCTTCCCGTTTGCCTCGCTTCCCGTTTGCCTCACTTCCTGTTTGCCTCACTTCCTGTTTACCATTGCTAACAGGTATGGTAGCAGTTGCTGCATTGTTTGCCCTTGCTTTAAGGCTGTGTTCATGTCTAGTGGTTATAGAGGCTGTTTATTTTTATAGGGTCACTGTTGGGTGTCCATAGCCAGAGAGCTGAGCCGCTCGCTGGCTGCTGTATGTCCAGTTCGAGCCGTGAGCCGCTCGCGAGCCGTTACTGGTAGGTTTCCTTTGCTTGCGATCCCATAATGTGTTTATGTTGCATGTGTGTAACAGCTTGTCATTTTAGGCTGTTACCGTGGCTGCCGGTTGCTCCCCGTTCCCTTGTGGTGGACAAAATTTACTGATTGGTGGGCTGCCGTTTGTCTGGAGCTGTGCTGGCTACACGGGGTTCCAACCGTAGGAGACGCTGCTGCTTTGCCTCCGTGGGTTTGTCTCGCAGACGTGGGTCTGTGTTGCCGAACGCTTGCCGGTCGGCTTCGTCTTCTTTCAGTCTGTTATCTGCTTTTGCGTTGGTGCTGTGGGTGTCGGGCTGCTTCCAGCTTGTCTCTGTGGCTGCTGACCAACCGTTGTACATACTGCTTCTTCTAACGTCCAGAGTGCATGTGTGAAAATAGGGTTTAATTTTCTTTCTTTTCCCCTTGTTTCTTTTGAGTATTTACTGCAGTCACGTGGCTATTTGTGTTTGTTAGGTATTTTCTTTGTCTGATTTTAGGATTTGTGTCACGTGACTGCACTTGATTAGTCATTTTGTATGCAGTGGATTTTGTTTAAGTATAAGTTAATGTTCATTCATTCAGTTAATTGAATCTTTCAGTTTTGCTAAATTTGTTTTTTTTTATTATGTTAAGTAGTTTTCTGAAGTGTTGGTAATTGTTCTTTTGTCAACTGATTTATGGAACCCTGTTAATAACTGTTCCCTTTCCTTTGTGGTTTGCAGAAGCTGTGGGCCTCCAGTGGTGGGGACTGGTGTCTTCGGGTGGTGGGAACCCCTTCCTGTGTGGTGCGCTGCTCATCCCCTGGTTGTTTTTTTTATTTCTTCACTCAGGTGTGTGTGTGTGTGTGCGTGCATGTTCACGTGTGAGTGGGGTGATTTCTCCTGGGCTCCCTTGTGATGCCCGTTGGCCCAAACCTCCACCAGAGAGCCCCCAGCTCTGATTAGTCCCCAAACCCGTCATTTAACAATCTCGTGTGAATGGTTGTTTTTTTTCTTTTATTGGTTTTAAACTGAGTATTTTTAGTATTAAATAAAATTTGTATTTTTTGCCTGCACTGGAATCATGTCTCCTGCCTCATCAGTGGAACGAACCTGAGTTGCCCTTCTCGTTAGTGGTGGTTATAATTCCCTGGGTGAAAGTCCCAGGGTGGCGTTGTCTGGCCGGTGTCTACATTCAGTAATTGTAGCACGTTAGTCTATCCTCGATCCCTCCGCTCGCCACACCTAGATGACCTGATTGTGTTTGGTCACTCCCTGGAAGAACATGAGGAGCGTCTGTTCAAAGTCCTCGACTGCCTGGAGGAGTGTGGTTTAAAGCTGTCAGTTGACAAGTGCCAGTTTTGTCTGCCACAAGTTAAATATGTGGGACACATAGTGTCAGTAGCTGGCATTGCTACTGACCCAGATAAGATCAAAGCGGTGGCCCAGTGGGAGCCGCCTAATGATTTGAAGTCCTTGCAATCGTTTCTGGGGTTCTGTGGCTACTACCGGAGGTTCATAGCGAACTATTCGGCCATAGTCTGATCTCTGACTGATTTGACCAAGGGGTACCCCCCCCCTGTCCAGAAGGGAAGAAAGTCCGACAAAAAAAGGGGAGAAGCCTATCACCAGCCGTCCTCTCCTTTTAGGGAGCGCTGGACGCCAGCCTGTAATGAGGCTTTTCATACCATCATTCATTGTCTCTGCACAGGTCCACAACTGGTTTCAGCACAATCCTCGGTTTTCTGTGCTCTACCTTCCACCATACTCTCCATTTCTTAATCCAGTCAAGGAGTTCTCCTCAGCATGGTGGTGGAAGGTTTATGATCTCCAGCCCCAGGCTCAGGTTCCCCTCATTCAGGCGATGGAGGAGGCCTGTGACCAAATTGACATCATAGCCATTCAAGGATGGATTCGACATGCATGGCAGTTCTTCCCTCGTTGTCTTGCTAATGAAGATATCGCCTGTGATGTCAATAAAAATCTCTGGCCTGATTCAGCTCGTCGAAGAGATAATCTCTAATATTTTCCCTGCTCGATTTTCTTTTCTTTTTTTGTCAGTTTTTTCCCCCATATTTTTTATAGTAATTTTTTGTTTGTGTGTGTAATTTTATTTTTTTAGTGTTATGCACACTACTGTTGTAGCATGGACATCTTTTGTTGAATTTTTGACTGATTTAGGTATGTAGAGAGAAATAAATTATATTTTCATCATTCTGTAGCATTGGTCTTGTGTTGCATTTGGTAAATTTTCTGGATTGTATATTTGCACTTTCTCTGTGTACTTTACTTGCATTACTCAAATCACTGAGAAGTAGAATTGCTAAAAGTGTTTTAGGTTACAATTTTTCTCAATTGATAAGACACCATTCCTGAAAAATAGGACACATTTCCCAACACACTGCACACTATTTTTTTTTATTTGAACACAATTCACAAAGCACTGCACACTTGTGTCAAAAGTGCACTTTATTGTCAAAATCTGAACTTTGTTTTCAAAATTAAGACACATAAAGCAAAAGTAGGACACTGCACTGCTAAATACAAAACACTCTTCTCTCACTGTGTTTTCACATGAAGTGTAAAAAAATGATACAGTCCTCAAAAATGACAACTTAAACACAAATGCATCCTATAAATGACTCAGAGGGGTCATTGCAGTGCCTGACTGTACATTATAAAATAAAAATAATGTTAGACAACAAATACAGCACTGTATTGTACACAGTACAGTATGCAAATATTTACACCACGTCTGCATCAATTCTTTCAGCCTGGTCAGACCACAGGACCTCATCATCATCACAAGCTATGTTTTCTCTGGAAAGAAGGACCTAATGTGTCTGATCCATCCCTGACATGCATCAACAGAAACATCACCACATGTCAAGACCAGTGATTGCAAGAGATTTTCCCAAAGTATGGCTGCTGCTCATATACCTTCCACCTCCATGTAGAGAAGAATTCTTCTATAGGATTCAGAAAGGGAGGATATGGTGGCAGAAAAACCACAATAATTTGAGGATTCATATTGAACTATTCCCAAATCAATAGTCCTCTATGAAAACTAACATTGTCCCAGATGTATTCATGTGTATCATCAGAATCCAACTGAAAAACTCTCTGGAACAAACGCACACCAAACAGAGAAAAAATCAGTCATGTACACTTTCTGTAATTTTACTAGCACTTGTGAACCAGAATTATACATTAGATTTTTTACAGTATTCTCAGAACATTTCTGACTGCTTGTATTGTTCCAGTATAGACATGTCACTGAAGTGACAAACAACATTTACATACCATGTAAAGTGGTCCAGGACCAGGTGCAGGGGCAGGTCCAGGTTCTGGTTCTGGCCGTGGTCTGGGTCGTCCATGTCCTCTTCTTCCAACACAACCTCTTGCTCCTCTGACATCCATTCTGAACAGCTAATTCTGCTTCCCAGCAGGTTTTATAGTGTGCAGTTCATTGGCAAAAGTGTTTTGTTTTGACCTGGCCAGAGAAAACATAGTGTGTGATGTTGATGAGGTCCTGTGGTCTGACCAAGCTGAAAGAATTGATGCAGACGTGGTGTAAATATTTGCATACTGTGCTGTGTACAATGCAGTGCTGTATTTTTTGTCTAACATTATTTTTATTTTATAATGTACAGTCAGGCACTGCAATGACCCCTCTGATGCATTTGTGTTTAAGTTGTCATTTTTGAGGGCTGTATCATTCTTTATACTTCTTGTGAAAACACAGTGAGAGAAGAGTGTTTTGTATTTAGCAGTGCAGTGTCCTACTTTTGCTTTGTGTGTCTTAATTTTGAAAACAAGGTTCAGATTTTGACAATAAAGTGCACTTTTGACAAAAATGTGCAGTGCTTTGTGAATTGTGTTCAAATAAAGAAAATAGTGTGCAGTGTGTTGGGAAATGTGTGCTATTTTTCAGGAACAGTGTCTTATTAATTGAGAAAAGCTGTAAATGGACACATTCTATGTTGCTGTGTTTTCTGATCATGTTGCATTTCTTTAAAAAAAATGTTGCATTTCTGACAATGCCATACGGGGGGAATGGGAAGCCTTGGAGGAGTACTGTGCTCCTTGAGTGATTTTCTTGTTTAAGTTATAATTATCTCACAAGCCTTATTCTAATTAGAAGAGCACAATTTTGGTAACCATTCCAGGTTTTAATCAGTTGAAGGTTCCATATAAAGCTTATTACATTGTCTATAAGAGCTCATGTACTTCCACATGGCAGTTTGTCTGCATAAGCAAATGGTAAGAGTGAATGACCAAGCAAAATGTGTATTTGTCTTTTAGCAATTTGCCAAAAATACCAATAAAAATAATGAGTAACGGTTCCAGTTTAGCTACTGCTGCAAAAATCGTCTGGTTCTGCCACTGTCCGAGTCTCGCTGCTGGTAGGAAATGAGATGTAAACCACGATCCATAACGTCGAATCCAGACACATCCGCCCGACTGCAAGAGGTTTTTTAGATCTACATTTGTAGAGGGAACCTTCTGTTCACAAGTGTGCTTGAACAAAACACTGAAGTGGCTGCTGATGCTTTGGCACAAACTGCGAAGCACGTTGTCTCTGTAATGTGGAAAAGAAACGTATAAATGCAGTCAATTTATCATTAACCACAGCAATGGGAACTGGAGATATTAGAAAGTTGATTAAAGACACTTGAATGTTGTTTTTCTGGTAAGGACAGTTTGTTGTTGTGTAACATCTTTTCGTTTGGGTGCACCTACTTTGTTGCAACTTCCAGCTTTAAGAGCGTTATGCAACCACATGGCACGACCGGCCTTTAGTTTATATTACAGACTCCAGTAGCACATTTAGGACCGCATTTAAGTGTGATTCTGAGGTATTATGAGGCAACTTTATACTGATTTACACACATACTTTAACAGAACTGAGAGGGAAATTTTGCACTTTTTAGTGTTTACAGCATTTATTGACAGTTGTTGTTACAGTAGCTGCTTTAGAGATTTAAAACATAAAAAAAATTACATAAAATATGATGCTTTCTAAGAATTATACAATATAAACCGACTCTGCCTCAACCAGCTGCAGTAAAATACCACTTATGTATCTTTCAACTGGGGCCTTTTTCTAATAAAATGTACACTTCAACTACTGGTTGGTAATAATATTCTACTTATTAATTAGATATTTTGCGTGCTTTATAATCCACTACTTTTACTTGAAGCGAAGTTCTTATATATTGATTTATTGCTGCTTTTTCTTGAGTAAATTATCCTGCTTACACTAGTGCGAGTTAAGCAGTTTAGCCATAATTGTAAAACCTGACCTGAACTGTAATCCCGGCTGCTGAATTAACTCTAAACCCCAATCCTGAACTAACCCCTCGCAGACGTCAAAGACTCACGCAACAGTTTTATTCCATCAGTTCCTCTGCCCCTCGGAGGACATTTGGTTCCCATAAACAACGAGAACACACACACAAAACACACACCCATGACATGAACACATGAAATGCAGCAGCGGAAGAGTGGGATTGTTCAAGCCTGCCGTTTTTCAGTACAGGGCTAAAGTCAGATTAGTGCTAGTCTGTCTGTGTGCTTTCACGGAGAAACATGCTTAATCCCTGCCTAATCCCACCTGCAACTGGATTGGCCACCGCCTAAGACTTTGACGGCTATTACCCCGAACACAGGCATCAGACTCAGACTAGCGCACACCTGGGCCGAGAGACAGACGTAGAAAGTGTTTATCTTTTCTCTCGGCATGTATCTGGTTTGCTAATAATGCATCGTCGAATTGAATTTAGAAAAGAGTGGAGAGGCAGACGGATAAGTGGAAAGAAAACTGCGAAGTGAGGGGTGTTGGATGAGGCCAATAAAGACAAAGAGAGAGAGCAGGAAAAAAGGTGGTGGAAGAAAAAAAGAAGAGACTGATAAAAGTATAGATTTCCTTGGGAACAAACAGACAAAAACAAAAAGACAATGAACAATGAGGATTTTAGTTCACCTAAATGGAATGTGGTCATTTTAATGTGATCGGTTACACCTGTGCTTTTCCTGCTAAGATGAGTCCAAATATCTATTGAGCATGTCGGCTCACTGTCTGGCTGTCATGCCTTTCTGGAACACTTGTATAGAGCAGAGCTTTGACAAAAAAAAGAAAAAAAAAGTCTGCAGCAGACAAAATGAAATAGCAGTCCTTGAAGTAAAGATAGAAGAAGGTGCAGGTGAGTTCCGTACGTTGAAATCGAAATATCACCTTCATTCATTGAAACATTTAAGCGTTTTTTTTTTCCGCAGGATTTTTTTTTTTTGACGTGTCATTGCAGGAAAGGTCCAGGTGAAACAAACAACACTAACAATAGCTCGGTTTCATCACGTGTCCCAGTAAAGCCGTCGCACTGTACTGGCATGCACAACGCCAAGACCCTGTAACTGGCTCACCGAAATGGAATGCAGAAAGAAATACGGATTATGTTTTAAATAAACACAACAGAGAAATGCATTTAATGTATACATCAAGTGGACGAAGAGTAGCTGCCTCCGCTGTGTTGTGTTGCAGGCGACTTGGGTAAAGTGGCAATTTGAGTGGAAACACTTGACGTTAACCTATAGAGAGCTTCCACCTGAATGTGAAAGCAACCTTAGCTGTACAAAGATTTATAGTGTTTCAGCTCATTGTTTAGCCATCAAGGGTTGTTTTCTTTTGCAGTAGGCAGCTGTTTTCAGGGAAAAAGCTCTAAAAAGCCACCGCACGTTACCTGCTCAGCACTGAGAAACAGTAAACAGACAAAGTTAAGAGACAGTGGAGCTTTTAGCAGCTGAATATTTTCCTTAGGACTAGGTGGAGACCAAAAACAGCGGAAAGGAAGGGAATACTGGATTTACATTCAACTAGTCTCGCATTGTCAGACCATTCTGCAACACAGAATGGTTTTATCAGGTGTAGTTAAGTGAAGGCTGCAGCAAACAGTGTCAGCAGGAATTGTTTTAGGGCAACATACGTAGAGGCGAGCACTGTCCTTAAAATGGCATACTGATCAAAAAACAAACTAGAAAAGCACTCAGAGAGTGCAGTACTCCGCCAAGGCTGCTCAGTCGCTGTATCACTTCCAATGGATGAAATCTTTTAAAAATTTGTGGTCCAAAGTGGTGGATTTGTAGTAGGATCGCAATCATGTGATCATCAGCTGGCAGCTGACATAGGATTCACTTGTTGTCATAATTACAGTCATGCTGTGTTGCTATCTCATAATGATACAGAAATCTTTAACAAATCTGTGGATCCAGACTATAAGCGGCATCACTGTCAAAATCTAATCACTTGGTCCTTGTGTCATTTCTGACCTTCAATGAAAATTTCATCCAAATCTGTTGGTCTGTTTTTGAGTAATGTTTTGCACAGACAGACAGACAAACCAAAGCTGATCTTCACATAACTCCATTCCTTGGCAGAGTAATAACCCATGCACAAAATACTAAAATATGCAGTTGTGTAAATTTACCAAATCTTAAAAAAAAATAAAAAATAAAAAATCTAGGAGAAAAGAATGTTTGAAAATATTTTTAAAAATACTAAATAAATCTGGAGTACATTTTCCTTGGTAGAGTTAAAAAATCTAGCAAGAGTGGCCTACTGCACAACTAAATCTTCTGAAAAGCTTGAAATCTTCAGATTGAGCCTGGATGTTTTTGTCTCTAGCAGTGAAGGGGGATTTTGATTTTCTTTTTCTTTTGTGAGTCTTCACTTCCAAGATTTTGCACCTGGTGGCAGATTTTGCAAAGTGGGGCTTATAGGAAACTAGTCTCAATGATGGTGTCATTATTCAGTTCAGTTGCTCAAAAACCCATGCTTCTCCATGCAACTAAACTGCATGTATGTTTAAAAGAAAAGCAGTTAGGTTAGGAAAAGGAAGTTAAGAGCATGACGTGGCAGAAAAGTCTTTTAATTTCAATGAAACACATAAAGAGGAAAGACAGGAGGGTTGGGTTGGTTACATTTTAGTTAGAAAAAACAGTAACATGAAACCAGGGGAAGGTAAGTAAAATGTGTGGTCAGTGGCAAGTTTAAACCCATAGTCAACATCTTCTGAGTCAGAATAAGATACACCAGGTGGCCAGAAATAAAGCTCCAAAAAATGCAATCGTTGCACCACAGCTGTTGGATGTTCCACTATGCACGTTTTCAGAATGTTTGCTAACAATTCACCATATTAGCTGTAAAGTTGTGCTAATAGTTTGCAGCTGCAGTGTGCAAGAGGCAATAAAACCTATAACTGGAGGTTTAAGGTGTGAAAACGATTGAAGTTTTGGTTAAAGAATACAAAAAGAGAGCACTGACTTGAAGCACAAGCCAGGTGTTTATACTTTTTAATCATAAAAATCAGTCTTACAAAAACCTACCTTCACCTACATATAGTAAGACTCATGAGAAAACCTTGTTCTCTTGTGGCAAAGTCTTACAATTTGTACTCCACTTTGTATTCCACCTTGGATACCAGTTGCCAGTCGACATAAGCATTCACATTTTCTATAAACATGCATTACATCTCAGTTCTGCTGTTTATCTTGAGATCATCAAGGTGGAAGATAAAACCAACACTGCTGTTAATATTTGTAAAATCCAGTGTCACAGTGTTACAGCATAAAAAAAAACCCAAAGCTGTGCCGTGTTTGGGCATCTGAACAGCAAAACTCAGGGATCTATTACTCAAACTGACCTTCCTGGATTGTGTTTCATCGTCTCACGAGTTCCCTGAAACAACAGCGTGGCCCCTGCTTTGTAATACTGCTGCCATTTTTATGTCTGAGCACCAGAAAAGACGGTGATAAATAGATACGCTCGCTCTCAGAGACAGTCAGGCAAGCAGGGGGGGAGAGTGCATCCTCAAACCAATGATTCACCCACTTCAGTCTTCAAAGGAAGGGTGTGATAAAGAGAGGCACAAAGAATGACCACACCTGGCCGTTCGTTTTGGTGACTCAGCCCCCTTAGACGGTAAATTGACTCACCGCCAGCTCGATTATCACCGTCTCAGACTGCTGCCGGTGCCAAAGCCTTTGGCAGACTACACAGATAAATAGAGGAGCTCAGTCTCTTGGGCTCACGCCGCATTTAAAATGAGTTCTGAGGAGATTTCCAGTAAACAACCAGTGGCATGCTTTTATTTGTCAACCATTCAAGACAAATTCCCCTCATATCTTGGGGAGTTATTTCACGTAGTTTGTCTCTCAGTACTAATCTTTGATGACAAGACACAAATCGGCTGTCTGTCCCCATCACACTGGCAGAGATGTGAAAGAAAACAGTTTTTTAAAAAGCCTGCAGAGTGAAGTTAAATGAAAGAATCCCTGATTGAATTCAAGGCTGTTGCAAACTCTGTATTCTTTATTCCGAGTCTTTGGTTAAGTTTAGTTTTTCTATTGCTTGCAAACGTTTTCTGAGTTTCTTTTGGCCTTCATGTCCATTTTGGTTTTTAGTGTTGTTGAATATGTATGCTAGACATTGTGCTGTCCTGTATGAAACCTGTAATGATGCCATCGTGGTCAGGGCTCTCTTGAAAATGAGGTTACTAACCTCAGTGGAATTTGTTTGGTTAAAGTTGCACAGACAACCTTCCCCTCGAGCATTTCTAAGTTGTATCGGAACCTAGCAACTACCGACAACACAGGACAGGAAATGATCACCACCTAGAAGATAAGAGAGACAAAGAAAGCTTTTATTGACTGATGGAGTAAGAAACAGTCAACCTGATGTCAGCACTATGACAGAGGCCGAGTAGAGTGAAACTTATGGTTCTATAAGTATGTAGACAGGTTTTGATACTGATTTAGTACAACTAATGCGAACAGTATGTCGATTTTTCATTTGTCCCTTGGTTTTTTATCACTCTCTGTCTTCTTTTCCTGCTTTGACCGTGAGGTTCTTTGTCTGTTGTTGGGTAGAGTTTCCACAGTTAGTCCAGTTGTTCCACTACTTCAATTCCAAGGAAAAAAGTTGCCAGTAGATACCAAGAAAAACAAGAAAGTGCTATCCTCTTCCTATTTTGGTTGCACAATTGCAGATGTATTTCTTTTGTGGCAAAAAACAAACTGTCAGGCCTGCTCCAAACAGGCATTAGATAGGGTTTTTCCATCTTCCTCTCCCTTTCTATGTTTTACAGGGGTGCTGGCATGTTGGCTGTGGTGACAGGTGTGAACAATTGCAATCAGCAGCAGCGGAGCGGGAGCAGGTGGAGCTGGACCAATCAGTAACCATCTTCTCTGCAATATAGCCTGACACTACTCATCATTCTATGTGGGACCATGAAGGATCGACAGTCAGTCACTGCTTGGTACATTCAGCCACTGAACCTTGTGAACCTCTGGTAATTCTTGTTTTTGTCCTACTAGTCTGGATCCTGTCTGTTCGTGCCCACCTGCTCCCGCTGTTTCTCGAACCAAAGCAACTCATCAGCAACGAATACCTCCGACATAAGCCCGGAACTCACCTGGTCAGCCTCCTTCGTCTTCAGATGCCAATCCCTCTCTACCAACCGCACCTCAGCCCCTGAACATTCCACCCTCTGTCCATTCGCTCTGTTCCTCGGCATGAGCAGTCCAGTTTAGTGAGTGAGTGTATTTGATAAATTATAGTTTTTTGTGTTTGAGTACCGAGCTTCTCTAATGAGTTATTAGTCATTGAATTCGTATCGAGTTTTGGAGTTATTGTTTGGATTTGCTGTTGTTCCCAGAGTTTAATGTTAAACTTCCAGTTATCAGCTCGCTAGTTTTCCTAGTCGTATTCTGTTACTTACTTTCCTACCTAGGTTGTACCTATAGTGGGTCAGTGATTGTTTTTGTATTTCTGAAATTCAGCCAGCCCTCTAGGGGACTATCTTGCGTTTATTAGTTGTCGTGCTTTGTTAGCGTCAGTTCCGGTTGTAGTCTTCCGGACTTGTTTTGTAGTCTTTTGACTATCCTAGAATCTGTGAATAAATCTTTGTTTCCTGTGAACCCATTTGGTCTCATTTCTCTTTCCTGCACCTGAGCCTCACAGAACCCGTAACACAAAACTTGGTTTTCTCAGATTTCATACCTGGTGATAGAATTGAATTGTGAAAGAAAAGATTATTGGAAAAACATCTAAACATAGATGGTCTCATTGCTCAACCATGTCTCTCAAAAATGTTCTTATACAACTAAATTTTGTTCTTGTGTATATTTTGAAATAATTGGAATTGTAGAAAGGGCTTTCAGTTTGAAGGAGTCCACAGGAGGATGTCGGACAGGATAATTCGATTAGGTTAGTTAAGTTTTGGCTAGGTTTAGACAATGAAACTACATGGTTAGGTGTAGGAAAATATTAGGCTTTAGTTGAAGCTTCTGCGGTGATAATTACTTGTTAGAAGCTTGGTTAAGTTCAGGCACCAATACTACTTGGTCGGATTTCAGAAAACATAATGGTTTGGGTTAAAATACGACATTCACACAATGTATATTCAGCTTCTCCATTTTATGGGCTACCGGGATGAGGATCTCATATATGATTGATTATCTACAAAGGAGCAACAATAAAGCAATAGTACAAATGACAAAGATGCAAACGTAGTCGAGTGGAAAACATGTTTGCTTGAAAGTGAGAATACGGTTTGGCAGTACAGGAATGCAATTTTTGGAGACAGGGACACAGTATGTTACAGCCAATAGGTTGCGCAATCAACATTACCTTCATCATAGTAATTCAAAGTAAAAGCTTGTCTGTTGGCACTGCACATAAAAGTAAAGTTACATTTTAATTGCTGAATGCCCAGATCAGTCCAGATGTATACCACCAAACGACCCAAATTTTTCCAGCTTTTTATTGGAAATTATGCATGTTAATGTATCATTGTACTCTGAAATGAAAGCATAGAACAAATAAATAAATGAAGTTTCAAAAAAATCTATTTAGAAACCAAAATGTATTCTAAACTTTTGACTCATCAAAGTAGCCACCTTTGGCAGATATAACAGCTGAACACAAGCGTGGCATTCTTTCCACAATGGAAATCAAATATTCTTCAGAAATTTCTTCCCAACTCTGTTGCAGAAGTTCCCAAAAATGTGTGGCACTTGTAGGTTGCTTTGCTTTCACTCTTCTGTCCATTTCATCCCAAACCAGCTCCATGGGGTTTAAGTCTGGAGACTGTGCTGCCACTCCATGTTTTCAAGCTTATCATCTTGTTCTTTTTTCCTAAGGTAGTTTTGGCATAGCTTGGACTGATGTTTTGGGTCATTATCTTGCTGTAGGATGAACCCCTGACCAACTAGGAACATACCAGAGGGTACTGCATGGTGCTGCAGAATGCTGTGGTTAGTCGTTTTGGTTCAGGTTGCCTCTCACTCTGTACAAGTCACCAACCCTGGTTTCAGGAAAACAGCCCCAGACCATCAGGCTTCTTCCTCCATGTTTGATAGTTGATGTCACACACTGAGGAACCATCCTTTCTGCTACTCAACAGCGTACAAGATCCTGTATGATGAACCAAGGATTTCAAACGTTGATTCTTCAGTCAATAATACCTTCTACAAGTCTTCAGTAGTCCATTGGCGGTGTTTCATGGCCAAGGCAAGCCTCTTTTTCTTACTCTGGTGTCTTAGCAATGGCTATCTTGCTGCAACTCCACCTGTCAAACCTGCAACTCCAAGTCTTCTCTTCATAGCTGAATCTGAGACTTCTTACTACGACCACTATTAAGCTGTGCTGGAAGCTGTTGTCCTGTGAGCCTCCTATCATCAAGCTGTTGACTCTCACAAACTTGTCTTCTGATTCTGTTGTGGCTTTGGGTCTTCCAGACCTCTTCAGAGTTTCTTCCAGTTTCTGAGCCTTTTGATGGTGAAGAAAACTGTACTCACTGATACCTTGACTTTCATCACAATTTCTCTGTAGCAAAGACCTTCATTTTAAGTGTTATGATGGTCTGTCTCTCTTCTATTGTTGTTCTGTGGTTATTGTATTGCATTTTTGTAGCAACACTACTTTCTGCAGTACAATACTGTTCAAATAATCCTCTGGAGGGTATGGTGCCACGGTGTGTTCCAACACTATTTTTATGCAGACAGAGGGGGTTGGAAGTAATCAAGAAAAGTTGTGACACCTGTAGGATTTGGTAGCACCAACTTTCAAGGCTTGATCAACCTCCATTGCTGCAGAACAGCTTTAAGCTGTGAATCCATTTCTTGCCTGTACATTACTTTGTACATTACATGTACATTACTTTTCAGTTTTGGGTAACCCTACCTTTTTTTTAACCTCTGGTAGTTCAATACTTACATTTCTACCATTTTAAGCTATTCACTGGATTTAAATCTCAATAAAAAGCTGGAAAAATTGTGGCATTCTAAAACTTTTGACCGTTGTGTATATCTATCACAGCTTCATTTGAATTGGCCTGTTTTAATTCTTCTCTGTGAAGACTAATGTTGTAACACGGTAGTTTGGAGTTTGTTTTTGTATAAATCTCCATACAGCAAAAGTTGATTTGGGTTTTTTTCCCACCCCTTCACTCCAACCATCACTACCATGACATGGTCCGGCCTCTGTACAGTCCTGGTGTTGGCATCCAGCAGGGGGCAGCAGAGGCCCTACACACTGTTTCACCCTGATGTATCCTGTTCATATGGTGGACAGACTGGAGCACTGCAATCCTGAAGAACTGAATGTTAATCAGATGCGCTGACCTGACTTTACTTCATTATCTTATTAAAGTTTGGCTGAAAGGTGCTGCCATCAGATTATAGTCACTGTGACCGACTTCTGCTGGTCTAAAGTAGTATCAAACTTAGGTGAACAAGAGGAACAGTTGGTTCACAAACACTACAGGAAAAAAGATTTATTTATGAATATATCTCAGCGGTGCTTCAGGTAATGGCACCTATTTAAACCCCATAGGTGATGTGTCTAATAGGATCAGAGAAGATAATCTTCATTGATCAATCACCGGGAAATTCACATTTTACAGAAGCTACATACAGAGGAAGCATATTAAACAGCAAGACAAAGAATAGAAAAAATAGTTTAAAAAATAAGGATAATAAAAGGCTACATGCACCTTTCCCATGCACAGATATGGATAAATATACCTAAAGTGTGAGTCACACATGTAAAATAAAAGTCCTAAAGACATCTAAGAGAGAAAACTAGTGCAACATTAAGCAGTCATGAACTACAGTTTTGACTTCTCTTGGTACAAAATATAGAAAATGGAGGTACAAGTGGTTCTTTATCTGGTTTGTAGTCTGATCTAGAAACAGGACTTTCACTGTAGAGCTGCTACAGTCAGTCAGTTGGGCTTAATAGAAAGAAAACCTCGGTATAATTCAACATCTCTCTCTACAGCTGTGTCACAGCGCCTCTGAGCAACACTCACTCCTGGTGACATTTTCAGCAGACTGAAACATGTCATAATCTTTTGTTTTCTTTGCAGTTTCTCCAGTTTTTTTCTTTTTTTGGGGGTGGATTAACTTTTTTTCGGTCTACATGAGCAGGGCTATGGGGAGTCCAGCTGGGCTATAAAGCCACTTTAACACACAGCCATAAACTCGCGCAGACCTAATTAGAAAGTTGACTCAGATGAGACATGCTGTTACAGTCTCACCCCATTGGTCCCTGGGGCCTGTCAATCAACGGGGTGACGTAATGCTGTCTGGCTTCTACAAAAACGTTCAACAATTTCACTCAGCTGTTACAGCACTTTTGGGATGACGAATATTTTTAAAGGTTACATGCGGATACACGTGTCTGCTGTGGTAAAATATTCAATTAAATCCTTAATGGGGTTTTGGCTGCATGTCAGTTAAACAGATTTTTCATCTGTGTTGTCATGTTTAAAGCCATATTGAATAAAATAAGATAAAAGAAGTTGAAAAAAAGCTAGTAAACAGGCTTCAGTTTTGAAGATGCTGCAGAGGGGAATGAATTTTAGCTGCTGGCTATTAAAAGGTATCTGAACCTAAATGTAGTTTGCACAAAAATAGAGTTCACTTTCACTCTGAGCAAGTTCTACATACCTGCAAATCGACTAAGTCAACAAAAATCAGACTGCATATGACAGTGTGTCAAACATGGGTAGCTTTGCAAAGTGCAAAAATCAGAGAGATGACACTGACTGATATCTTTCAATAAACGTCACTGCTAATTTACATTTGTCCACTGCAGTGCTACAACTTTTGTGTATTTTTATGTATAAATGTTTCTACATTTACAAGACAAAGGGATAAATGAACCTTCTTCCTTAATAGTTCCCATTCAGTTTGGATGATGTGGTGTCAGGATTGTTACACAGATGTGGAAATGAATGGAAATTTAAAATAGTTTCTAGATCATAAAGTGAAAGATTATATTGTTGAGTTGCAGATACAGTACATGGGACTGAATGATTTGTGCCTTTGTAGACACACTGTTGCAAAAATACAGTTTTATTTTTTTGTTATTATTGTTATTTATTATTTTTTGCTAATTTGTCTCTACATATGAGTTATATATAGACATATGTATATATACACACATAATCTGTAAAACCTATATATAGAAACAAATTAACAATGTATGTATATATATATATATATATATATATATATATATATATATATATATATATATATATATATATATATATACACATATATACAATTTTTGCTATTTTTTTCTATATTTGGGTCTTACAGGAGTAAGCTGTAATGTGTAAATGATCAAGTGTGGCAGGATATTGTTGACACTGCACTTACTGTTCTTAAGAAATTTCAGGTTCACAATGTTTTGTAAGCAGATGATTCATTAAATGTGAACATCTTCAGAATGTACTTTTTTGCACTAAAATAAGGGGGATTTTTGGAGTTATAGGTTATTATGATATGATTTTACCGGTCTGGCCCACTTTGATACTCCTGGTTTAACCTATATATTAATAATGTGCATACAAATGATGCCAAGTTTCTAGCAGCAGGAGGGAACAGAGTTAAATGTTGCTGTGTTCAGCTGGCTGATAAAACACCATAAAATGTAGCTGATAGCTACAGAAATATGAGTTAAATTTCTTTTGTTGTGCATAGTGCAATAGTTTGGATTTTCAGCAAAGTTGTAACGCTGCAGGATGAAAGCCAATTCATGGCACGAGAATAAAAAGAAAAAATCAAGGTCCACCTACTCTTGGGAACTTCAGTGAAAGGCAACTTGACTCTGAATCGGTTAGTTGGAACTGAAGATGCCTCTCTGATGAGAGGTTAGATGTCTTCAAGTACCCAAAAAGAGAGGAACAGTTGGTTCTTTGCTGAAGCTCCCGGGATTACCATGACCTGGATGACTTACTATTTTTTACTGGACATTCTGAAAATGAATGTCAGTAATTTTACATGTACTTGGTTGATAACAAGAGCTAAAAATTTGACTTGAGTCACTAAAGTTATTAGGTTTCATCCTGAGGGGGACATGAATGTGTGGACCCAGTTTCATCCATCCAATATCTGTCAAGACAGTTCATGAACTTCATATGGAGGATTAGAATTCATTATCTGGGTAAAATTGGTGATGTAGGTTCCTGATTTTTGGTTTTGGCCAGTTCAGATCAGATTTCAAACCAGCTGTCTAACATTTGCGTAGTTCCCCCTCATGCTGCCAAAACATGTCAGGCCTATGGGGGCAGAGGAACAGGACCTCTGGGATGCTGGTGTTAGATCCTGTGGGTTGTAGGGTGGGGCCTCCGTGGATAGGACTCATTCTGGCTCATCCAGAAGCTCGATTTGATTGAGATCTGGGGAGTTTGGATGTCGGATAAAGACCTTGGGCTGTGTATCTGAGCAGTTTTTGTAGTGTTGCAGGGGGCGTTGTGCTACAAGGTGAAGCTGTATTTGATCTTCAATGTCAAACTAACGTCCACATGAATGCTAGAAGCTAAAGTTTCTCAGCAGAGCAAGATGATCAATGCTTTCCATGTCACCTGTCAGTGGTTTAAATATCGTGGCTGATCAGTAGTTGATATGTCAATCATTCTTTTGGTTAGAAAAAAAAAGCTAATAAGTAGACTTTAAGATGTAGTTTTTTGCTAAAACTCTCACATCATTTAAACATACAGTACTGTTCAAAAGTTTGGGGTCACTTAGAAATGTCCTTATTTTTGAAAGAAAGGCAGTTTTTTACTCAATGAAGGTAACATTAAATGAATCAGAATTACAGTCTAGACATTGTTAATATGGTAAATGACTATTGTAGCTGGAAACAGCTGATTTTTAATGGAATATCTCCATAGGGGTACAGAGGAACATTTCCAGCAACCATCACTCCTGTGTTCTAATGCTACATTGTGTTAGCTAATGGTGTTGAAAGGCTGATTGATGATTAGAAAACCCTTGTGCAGTTATGTTAGCACATGGATAAAAGTGTGAGTTTTCATGAAAAACATGAAATTGTCTGGGTGACCCCAAACTTTTGAATGGTAGTGTATATACATTTTAAATGATACAGTCTCTCAGTTCAAAATCATAAATGTAATAATTACGGCGTATACAATGTAAAACAATAATATTCTTGAGCAGTTTTTAACTCACTTTTAGAGCAATATACAATTATTTTACAGTCAATTAAAATTACAGATAATATCTAGAGATTCACAGGAGGAAAAACATTTTACACGTTAATTGTATTGCTTATTATCTGTCAATATGAATTGGTGGTTTGAAAATGAAGGCACTGGACTAAGGGGACACATTCTGCATGCAAACCGCACCAAATTCATTAATTAGTGAGCACAGATTAGTAATCTTAAAAGTGATTTATTAATTTCTGAGCGTGCATTAGAGTAGCACACATCTTTTTGCACAAGAGCAAATGTGAAGCACCTCCATGGCACAAATGAGTCATTTTTGCACAAAATGTGTTCAAACTCAAAGCACTAAGCAGCTCCTCCTTAACAAAACAACCTTTTATTTTCTGTGCCAGTGATAAAATAAGATGCAGAACCTTCAGTGCGTGTAGGTTATATAATAATGTGAACAAAACCAGCAGGTCGGATTGGTGTGAGCTTGTCTGCTGTGTTTTTTGGGGGCTGAATAAATAAAAATCTGTCTTTGGTTGTTCCTGTTGACTTGTGATGTGCCAAAAAAGCAAATTGGAAATGGGAGACACACGCAGAGAGGGAGAGAGAGAGAGAGAGAGAGAGACACTGAGAAATCCCTAGAGACAGAAAGAGGGAGGGAGGGAAGAGGGAGAGAGGGTGAGGAACAGACAGGAGCAGACAGACGTCCCTCAGCAGTTTAGTCGCCGGTCACTCGGCGGAAAACGCGGAACGCTGATTTCTGGGCCGAAAAGTAGGAGAAAAGCGAGACTCAAACTACATTTAACAGCTGAACCGAGACTTCTGTTTATCTAGAGACAGATAGATCTGGAGATAGATAGATTTCGGAGGAAGAGGAGGAGAAACCGGCGAGAAGGAGGAGGAGAGAACCGAGCCAGGAGGAGGACGCACGGACCGGAGGGGAAGGAGAGGAGGCTGGAGAGAGAGAAAAGGAATGATTTTTTCTTTCTTTTTTAAATTTTTTTTTTAGTCTCCTCTCCTTCTTCCTTCTCTTCTCCAGCTCCACAGCCAGCCAGCCTGCCTCTTCTGGAGCATTTATGTCTGCGTTCCGGAGGCTTTAAATGTTGAACTTGATGGGTGTTTTAAACGCCACCGCCGCCAATGTCTCCTGTACTTGTAACTGCAAGCGCTACAACCCCCTCCAGAGCATGGAAATCAGTGAGTAACTTGCATTTCATGACTTTATTCATTCTCTTTCTGTGGTGTGAAGCTGCACAGCCTTTATTTGGGGCTCGTTTGTTTCTGATTCTGCTCCGTTTCCTCTATTTCTGACAACACTGACAGCGTGTGGAGTGAATATTTCCCCCTAATTCCTGTTTGTTTTGCGTTTTCTGGACCAACATGCGCATTTTAACCAAAGAAAACCAGCCTAGGGTTGCGTTTTACGGCACCCTAATGTTTTTGTCGGTGAATTGTTTTTTTTGGCGACTTTCTCTGTTTCTCAATCTCATCTGAGTTTCTCCTCATTTGTGCGCTTGATTGTTGAACTTGAACCAAACGTTTCCAACCTTTTTACGCACGGATTTGATTAAACCTTCCGTTTTCTTAGATTTACACGATTCGCAGGCTCAAGTTTTGACAGATACCGGGGCTCTTTTCTCGCTGCAGAGCCGTTGTGCCTGCTTTCCAACTCATTTTTGTGACAAATCCAGCCCCCTTTTTTCACAGGCAAAAAAAAGAAAAAAAAAGAAGAAGCAGAGACTTAAAGTGTTGTTGAAAGTGTTGCCGCAGAAGGATCGTCCTCGGTGGGGTCTGATCGGTGGGAAACGGGGGGCAGCTGGAAGTTTTGTCGTCGCTTCGTCATTCGAGCAAAGCCAGACGTCTGTCTCGCCGTCTGCCTGCCTGCCCGTGCGCGTCCGTGCTTGTGCGCGCCCCCGCGTATTTATGCGTGTGTGTGGTCGTATCAGGGAAATCCCTGCGTTTGTGTGTCTGCGTGTGTTTGTGTGTTGTGAGCGCGCTTGTATGTTTGCATGTGTTGTGTGTTTGGTTGAAGCTGCTGATACAGACATAATAACACTGTAATGAAACCTGCGCGTGTGTGTATGTGTGCGCGCGCGCGTGTGCGTGCGTGTGTGTGTCCGGCTGAGGTCACCAGCAGCACTGACTCACAGCTTCAGGCACAATTCAAGTCTCTAGAGGAGACAATGCACACAAAAATAATCAAAAATCACAATAAATGCATAATGTAGAAATTGCAATGTGCCCAAAATGCAATTTCCAGATTGCAGCAGCTGAAATTTTCACAATAAAGATAAAATGTGTCACAAAATACTGTTATAGATGAAGCATTGTGCTACAGCAAAACCCCGACCTGCAAATCATATTCTCCAGACATAAGGGACCGAGCTAGTCTAGTCAGCTGCAGCCTACAGCCCCATTATCAGTGCAATATGATGGGTCTGTTCCGCTGGGAAGAAATGAAAAAAGAGATAAAACTGTGACAAATATTGCAAAAATAACCACTTTTTCGATTTTGGCAAAATTTTACTCTCCAGACTGAAGGAATCAAGTTTGTCTGGTAGGCTGCAGCCAAAACCCCATTATCAGTGCAATATGTGTTTTTATCATCAGTGGAAAAGAAGAGAAAAAAAGATAAAATTATGAGTTATGTTGCAAAAATCTGCCAAAAAATTGCATCTTTTATTGTTTTATTTTATGCAAATCTTACTCTCCAACTGTAAGGCTTCAGCCAAAATCCCATTATCAATGCAATATGTTGGATTTTTTGCAGTGAAAAGAAATGAAAAAAGTGATACAATTGTGACTAATATTGCAAAATTTACAAAAATAGCATGTTTTGCAAATCTTACTCTCTAGCAGTAAGGAAACAAGCAAGTCTGGTAGGCTGCAGTCAAAATCCCATTATCAGTGCAATGTTTTGGTTTTGTTCCAATGTAAAGAAATTTAAAAAGTGATAAAATTGTGACTAATATTGCAAAATTTGCTAAAATAATCACTTCTTTTGATTTGCTTTATGCAAATCTTACTCCCCAGACATAAAAAAAAAAACAAGTTTGTCTGGTAGGCTGCAACCAAAACTCCCATTGTCAGTTCAATATGTTGTTTTTTTTTCAGTGGAAGAAAGGAAAAAAGTGATAAAATTGCAAAAATAATGATGTTTTGCAAATCTTACCCTCTACCTGTACGGAAACAAGCTAGTCTGGTAGGCTGCAGCCAAAATCTCATTATCAGTGCAATATATTGAATTTTTTTGGTTGGAAACAAATTTTGAAATGAATATTCCCGCTAAAATCATCTTTCATACTGCAAAATTAGCAAAAATAAACACTTTCTTTGTTTTGTTTTTTGCCTCTCTGTAAGGCTGCAACAAATATATCTTTCCTGAGTGGCAAATAAATGGAGAAAAATGAAAATTCCTGCTAAAATCTTGACTCATATTGTAGAATTCTCAAAAATAATCGCAGTTGTTTTTACACAAATCTTTTCCTCCAGACATGAGGAAAGCTGCCTGTCTGTGTGGCTGCAGCTAACAGTATTTTTTTTATTTTTCCTTGTGGAAAGTAAATGAAAAATAAAGGAAAATTCCCACTAAAATCATGACCCGTGTGGCAATATTTGCAAAAATTATTGCTGTTTTTGGTTGTTTTTTGGAAAAGAAAAATAAATCAAAGATGCTCCTAAAACACTTGTTTTTTTTAAATTTATCTATTAGTTGATAATCAATCTGTCTCTAAAATGCAACTGAAACAAAACCAGAAAGCCAAATGTGGCATCATTAATCTTTTGTTTGACCAGAAGTTAAAAACTCGAAGATATTCAAGATTATTATCGCTCAGAGATGAATCCAAAGGAGTGTTCAGAGGTTGACGCGGCTTGTGGTCTCTCAAGCTTTTTAGAAACCGATTTGACTTTTAAAGAATCGTGATTCACTGAGTCCATGGCCGTTTCATTCCCATGAAAAATCTATATAGAACAGCTTTTCTTTTGGAAGGCAGAGGAGATATTTTGACAGACTTTCTGTGATTTTTGTGGTGGAAAATTGAAAGGAAAGACACTAGAGAAGCCGGTGAGTAATGTGTTTGTTTAGTTATGCACGGGAAGAGTTCACGCTGGTGTCCTCAGTCATTTGTTGCCCATGAAGCTTTATTGACGCGACGCTTGTCCCAATTAAACAGGTTCTGTATGAGGGCTGGCAAAACAGGTTACATACAAGTAAATGCCTTCTTTTTAATTCCTGATCTTCATATTTGCATCCTTTATGTTTGCTAACGCTCTGAACTCTAACCAGATTTTTTGCTCCTGATTCATTTTGTTCTCATTCATTACTACAATTTAGAGTTCATGGAAAAAGCACAGCCACAAAAAAGAAATGAAAAACCTAGAATCAACATAAACAACATTTTTCCAAGTGCCCAGAGGTGTTTCCAACTCTAGAAAATAACATGTTGGCTTTTAATTTATTTGCATACTTGTGTCCTATGCTCTGAGTAAACACTGCCTGCAGTGCAGCTGAAAAATCCCCAATTTTTTACAATTTTTTAATTATTTTTTTCCCAGGTGTCTGTTGGTCACAGCTTACCTACGAATGGCTTCATGGTTGCAGCAAGGAGAGCAGAATTTTTGGATTTTTTACAAACTGTAGCGAGACCAAACTGAATTTTTTGGCTAATTTTGAAATGAGACAAATAGAATAAAGACATTTTAGAGAATTATCTTGATTTTAGGCTTTCTTATCGCAAACAATTTAGAAAATCCAACAATTATTTCTGTTTCTACAGTTTTTGGCTCTGGTAAACGGTGTAATTTTGATGATTTTTTTCAAAGATAACATGCCTTTCAATGCCTGCCAGCAATTATTGGGATCCAAAGGGTAAAAGATCATTTAATTACCTGCTGTAGTCGCTAGTTTTGTTGATGCAGTTATGAACAGAATGTACTGACAGCTGCTGAATTCTTTGAAAGAGACTTTAAAAGTGAATTGATCTGGACTGTAAATCATGTTTTTTCATGATCTGTGACTCAATCCCACTTCTCACACGACAGAAAAAGTCAAGTAAACTTCTCCCCTGTAAGTTGTATGCAGACGAGTTTGTACCTTCAGGCCATTTTTTAAAAAAAAATCAAAGCTCCAGATATTTTCTTTCATGCAGATCCAAGCACTCCAACCGTGAGTCACGTAGCCTTTTCTGTGGGGAAAAAAAAAATGAGCGGGATTTTTACTTTCAGAATCACGGAAAAAACTAAATAACTACACAATAGCATGTTCCCGTATGCTAATATCTGTGGCAATCAATCTATGTAAAACAGATCATTGCCTGGACTTGTAACAGATGAGAACACAGATGTACGCTCTCACAATTCCTCAGTCTGAAAACAGACGTGATGTTTAGTCTGGAAGACAGAAGGAGGAGAAGGAGGGAAATGGAGAAACCAAAGAGGGAGAACAGAGCAAACTGCAAAGAGACAGTAGAGACATAAGGGACCGCAGAAGAATATGTTGAAACTTTGGAAAATAAAAGGTGACAGCAGAGAAAAAAGAGACACAACGAGAAACAGAAAGAAGCAAAAACAGATGCTGTGGTGATTTGAAGACTGTGTGGGAGTTGACAGACTGAAACTAATTGATGCATTGGCCTTTATTATATAAAAAAAGAGAATATTTTCAGGCCGGTCCAGCTGTACTGGGCTGTATGCACTGGAGTGTGACAGGAGAGATGAAAGACACGGTGGAACAAAGTAAAACACTGAATAATCCACGTTATACACTTGAGGTGTGCTGATCAAAGGGGCAGGTAGACATGATGGTAAAAAAGGAGGGGTTCCCTATTTTTTTGTTACCTCAGAAGATCTTAAAAATAGACTTGGGAGGAAAGCTCTTGTTTAATAACAAGACATCTGATATGATGTCTGTTGCTGCATGCGTTAAAGATTCGGTTTTTGACTAGGGGTGTCACTTTAACGTGTTAAATTAATTAATTACAGAAAAAATAACGTGTTGAAAAAATAACGCATTTATTGTTAGCATTGTGTTAGCTAATGGTGTTGAAAGGCTAATTGATGATTAGAAAACCCTTGTGCAGTTATGTTAGCACATGAATAAAAGTGTGAGTTTTCATGGAAAACATGAAATTGTCTGGGTGACCCCGAACTTTTGAACAGTAGTGTATCTTTTGCGGAGATTTGTGCCTTGGTTCTGATACAAAACCCAATTCCAGAAATGTGGGGGCATAAAGCTCTGTTGTGTTCATGTTGCATTAACCAACGCAAACCGTGCATCTGTAATCACAATTAGCCAATAATAAGCACTTTCAGGAAGCCGATGAGAACCAATCAGCCTCTTTCACGTATTTACTTCCACCTGGAATTAAATGCGTGCTGATTAACAAAAAAAAAAAAAAAAAACGAACAGGTGAAAGGAATCCAAAGCAGAGCGGCGAGCAGTCTGCCTCAGAATTAATACTTAGCTTAAAGACAATAGCACCTCCACGAGCCGGGTTCTGACTGAATTAGAAATAGACCAATTACAGGGTGCGATGCTAATGCGGCTAATGTGGCGTTCCTCTCCAACCAATGCACATTTATCAGCTGGATGTAGAGCCTTTAAACACCTCCGAGTCATTGAATCCAGATGAATCCCGACTCGCTTCACGTCGCCATTCATCCGCCTCGCTCCCGCACATCCTTCCTTCCTTCCTTCCTTCCTTCCTTCATCGCGGTTCGGATTGTAATTGTAGGGTTTCGTTTACCTGTCACGCCCTCTGACATATAAGAGCACACACACACACATATGCAAAAACACATCTGTTCTGAGCGGCAGACATTGCTAGTCAAAGCACATGACATCAGCATTACACACAGGCTGGCCGTGTGTGTGTGTGTGTGTGTGTGTGTGTGTGTGTGTGTGTGTGTGTGTGTGTGTGTGTGTGTGTGTGCGGTGAAGTCATCGCTGTATCACTTCGTAAGAATCATGTCCTTCCAGTAGCTCCGTTTGTTGCTACACGTCTGGCTCGTCTGAACGCCAGCACATCCACCGTCTGCCTTCATAGCCAACATAAATGTTATCCATAGTGTGTCAGACAGTGTGTGAGTTCAGCTGCAGGGTAACGGTATTTATTTTGGTTACTGAATTCGAGGAAAAATAAGTCACGGTGTTCTCAGAGTGGATGGGAGGCAGCGACAGGAAGGCCGTGGCGTGACTGTTGTTCTGGTTTTTCTCGCTGAAAAATCCCTTTTCTGTTAAGTCACAAGTGCAGGGTTCTTGTTTTTAGAGTTTCACATAATGTGTGGATTGTTTTCTTTTCATATCAAATCTATCTGGACTCAGCTTTTAACATTTAGACCTTTTGCCGACTTAGAGGGAAAAAATTTAATTAACAGAAAACACAACCTGAAACTGCGGTGACCTTGAAACTGTAGAAAATGATGATTAAATACTTTCAGTTGCATATTTCACAAGTAACCTGATCCATGTATCGACACTTGTATTTGAGAACCATCGAATTTGTAAAGTTTATGTTATACTTACCTCCTCCTGCTGATGTTTTTATTCACCGTGGATTCATTTTTCACTGCAGATTAAAGTACACACCATGGCTCAGAGTAGTGTAGTTGATTTTCTTTCTACAAAATCGCCCATTTTTTCACATTACTGTCTAAAATGATGTTTCACCATGCTGATAGTAGCTTCCAACAACTTCCTGTCAACTTCCTCAGCTGTAAAGTGTTTTTTTTTTTTTTTTTAGCTATGCTGCATTTAATTTATTGGTTTTATTATTCTCTCTTTTTGCTTCCTATTTGCTCTGTGTGAGCACTGCCTGCAGATCAGTCGAGCAATCTGTGAATTTGAGTCAGTCATCGCTTCTCGATTGTACCAAGGAGTGCAGCATTTCTCAATTTTTACTAAATGTGGTACAAGACTGTTTATTTTTGGCTTATTGAGGCATATAGAACAAAGTGATTTTTGTGAAATATCATGATTTTAAGCGTAGATTTAGTCAGTTTTCCGTATGGAACTATCCAAAATTAGTTCACGAAACATTAGAAAGTTGAAAATCCGTTGATTCATTGGGTTTGTACAGTTTCTGCTTATTGTAAATAGTGGAATTTTGGTGATTTTTGCAAAGATAATTTGCTTATTTGTGCCATTGGCCAGCTTTGAGGTTTGAATAGCATGTTTAAATCAGATTTTAGTACAATCAGTGATAAGACTGGAAGATCTAACATGTCAACTGAATTTGTGCATACACTAAATAATTCTGTGGAAAATAGCAAACCAATGGAAGCCCATATGAAGCGACAAGACCGGAAGTTCATGCCCTCTCTTCGTCTGCACTCTGAGTTGAAACCAAGGTCACGCTGAACTAAACAGAAATAATGTTAGCCTAGCAGAAATTTAAAAAAAAAAAAAGAGGTACAATTACATCAAATATAGATCCTGATTGGGTCTTAAGACGATGGGTTGTGGCCTTCCAGAACGGAAGAGTTTGCATACGTATGTAAGAAGATGTGACGCGTTGTATGTTCAGTTCAAATCTCAAGATTTTGCTCATGTTTGTTCTTACAGTCTCTGTATTGAATAAACGTTATTCGCATCAGACTCTAAAGACTTTCTTGAAAACTTTTTGAAGACTCCAGCTTTTGATCCAGAATTGATTTTTGACTACATGTTTGACTGATCATCGCTGGCCTTTAGCAGACAGACTGAGTCACAACAGCATTAGTTCGCTCACGGACTGTCACTACTGTGCGTTGACATAATTGCCCATTTATGTCGTTGTATCGTTTGGGAGACATCAGACCTTCATAATGATTAGATAAGTGGAACATTTGTGGCATAGACGCTTCAACGAATACATGAGAAAACTCCAGCGTTAGATTTTGTCATGTTTTTAAACCAGGGTCACCAGTTATTAGACGGTGTTTGTCTTTCTTGTCTCTGTCTTTTATTTCTCATCGATTCAGAGTCTTTCTTTCCTTCTTTTCCGCCTTCGTTTTCCTTTCTGTCTCTCTTTCGCTCTCACTCAGTGAATCATGGAAATTAAATGATTGAGTCTGTTCTGGCTGGCCTCCTAGACTTATTATGTAAACCTCTCTGTCTGGCTGTCTCGGTAGTCTGTGTGAGTGTGTGTGCACATGTGTTAGTCTGCGTTTGTCTATTAATTTCCTCTCCGGGTGACTGTGTGTTTCTGCGTGTGAGTAGATACTGTGATAGGCACTTTAAGGAAGGATTTATAAAGTTTGTATCTATATCGCTGTTCTACATTTGCCTTTTCTTGCAGTAAAGGAGAGGGAATGATTCGATTTATGTTTACAGAAGCCTTCGTGGATCAAACTCTGCCTTTTGTGTTTTTTTTTCACTCTGATTGAGAGCTTGGCTCCGTCCCAGACACAAAATCACTTTAATCCTCATGTACAATAAACAGACAGTAATTTGTCTTGGAAGAGATTATTTATTCCACAGAAAGTCGGCTCAGCTGCTTCGTCTTTGTTTCCTGGTTTCGGATAAATCATGACGCCGTGGGCTGCCACAGTCTGGGTTCAATGTGGTGCTTAAAAGTACATCAACAGTAGCGGCTGAAGGCGGAAATACTGTTTTCCATCTACTGTCTCTGTACGAAAGGTAAACAAAAAGTTCTGAGCCTGTTCCAGATTTAAATTTGGTTGCTGTCTCCGTCAAAATAGTGTCACTGTGCAGCGATATGCAGCTCCATGTGCTCCTGCAACATTTGTAGTGCAGTCCTCTTATGTAAACATGTCAAACACCATCTGCAATGAGCACTGAATCCTCTAAACTGTGTGAAAACGGCAACTTATCAACTTAATACCATTTTGGGGAAGAAAAATGTGTAATTAGGCCATAATTTACGTTGTTTGCACAGAAAGTTCACCCTCAGGATGTTACAGTAGAACTTGACAGACCAAACTTTGGGCATTCATTCATGGTGGGCAACTACAGACATGTTTAAAACAACTAGCCAGACCTGAAAAGCCTTGTCCAGTTTCAGAAACTGTGGGTTCTTCCACTGTGGTTATTTCTCCTCTTGATGGCAGCCCCTCTTATTGCCAGTGATGATCTTCCTCATGAAAATTGAATCATTTCAGCTGCTGACTGACACAAAATGTGCCTGTACAAGTGTTCACAAAATACATTACAAAGATTATAATGTTACCGCAACGTCGAGTGGAATCCTAACCCGTGAGATGTTGGACAGACAGTCTCAGAACTTTTTGATCCTTCCTGGCATAGTTGATTGAGTCCTGTGATGACCTAACTTCTTTATTTCCTTTCATTTTCCCGCTTTCCTGCTTTTCCTGCTCTATTTTGCTCAAAAACAGCAAGGATTACTCACTGCAGCAAGGATTACTCAGTGAATCAACTGATAGACAAAGAACGTCCAACTGTTTTGAATTTTGCTTTAGTTATTTCTCTAACAAAAATGCTACACTACCGTTGAAAAGTTTGGGGTCACCTAGCCAATTTCATGTTTATAAAATGTTACTTTATCTGAAGGTTCCATAACTTGCCTGTCTACTAAATTCTAATTATTTCCAAATGGGGATTTTAGATAGCGACGGGGTACCATGACAATGACTTTAAGTGATGCTTAAAGACCACCGACTAGAGCTCATGTATTTCATAGATGGTGGAATCCACCAGAGCAGTGTTCCCAAAACCAAATAAGAACAGTTATTGGTAAATAGAATAATATCCTCTGTACAGTAACTTATCAATCACAACATTCTCTGGAGGTTCAACAACTTGCCTCGCAGTGAAATTCTAAGTGTTTCCAAATGGGTCTTTTCATACTGATCAAAGCATACTGGGAGTTAGCTAGCGACAGGGCACCATGACAAAGACTTAAGTGATGCTTAATGACCTCCATCTAGAGTTCATACACTACAGTTGAAAAATTTGGGGTCACCCAGACAATTTCATGTTTTCCATGAAAACTCACACTTTTATTCATGTGCTAACATAATTGCACAAGGGTTTTCTAATCATCAATTAGCTTTTCAACACCATTAGCTATTAACGTTATCCTCATTGAAAAAAAAGGTTTCTTTAAAAAAGAAGGACATTTCTAAGTGGCCCCAAACTTTTGAATGGTTGTGTAAATGTGGCCTTTTCCCAACATCTTTTGTCATATAAAACAACAAACTTATATATTTCGATTTGGGTTTTTAATTGCTGATACAAGAACACATTTTTTTCACTGTTTAACAGATAATGTGAACTACTAGTTGCAGCTTTTCAGCACTTCTTTCTTCAGTGCTTTCCGTCTTTGCTTCTTTCATTCATCCTCTCAGCTGTTCATTGTTTCTCAGTCTAGACACCCATAAGACACACTGACACACTAAAAGAAAGTCATCAGCATGTCCTCATCATGCATGTATGTAGATGCATGCAGCGTGTGCGTCTGGGGGTCAAGGTCATTGACACTTGGGGGGTTTTGTGTGTTTGTGTGTATGTGTGTGTTTCTGCATATGATCTGCATACAACAGTGTGTTCAGCTGAGGTCCTTGTTGTCTGTTGGACCCATATTGTCCCATTAATTAGTCTGAAGTCAGAGACGGCCCTATATGTCTGTCTCGCAGTGTGAATAAATCCATACAGAAAGTGTCTGAGGACCTAGAGGTTGGTTCTATAAATAAGGCCAATGACTGTCTGCCTGCTATACGCGTAGATTGTCAGCGCGGCAATGTGGAAAAGACTCTTGTTTTTCATTAATTTAGCACAAGGAAGAAAAAAAATGTCTGTCTGGTCCTCTAAATACTTCAGTTGTCATCTGTTTATGAAGTTCCAAAACGGTGTCTCTCGTTAATTAGTCTGGCACGGGGGGAGTCGGTATAGGATTGTCTGGTAGTAAAGAAGAAATTAAAGTGTCTCTTGGCTTTCGTTAATTAGTCTGAGTCACGATTCACGTCTCGTCTTTTAAGAGCTCTTTTTTCACCTGCTAATGTGGAATAGATCGAAGAATGTAATCTTGTCTGTTTACAGAATGAACGTAATGTCTCCGAATCAGTATAAATGGGAATAAACTTTGATATTTTAATGGCTTGTTTTGCCCTCAGTTTGCATGTTGGAGACTGTGTTTAGTCTGATGATTGTGTGTCCAGGTTTTTTTTTTTGTTTTGTTTTGTTTTAAAAAAAGGACCTCATGCTGTTTATATTATGAGTCTTCCAAATGCCAAAGCTGTCAGCAGTAATTTAGGGAAGAAAAAATGTCTGTTGACATGCTGAAAAGCTAAATGCCAACTTTTTTTTTTTTTTTTTTACAGTATAATAAAACACGAATGATGGCGGTAAAACTGCAACTTGTCTAGACTTTAAGCAGCGTTCCAGGATTTAGCCTGAGCCGACATGAGCCTACTTTTAAACAGCTACGTGCTATTTAGGTTTTTCTGCGCTACATGATGCTGGAATATGATCATATTTTAAGTTTGCTATGCAAACTAGAAATGACTTTCTTTGACAAGGGAGAGAAAAAAGTGTTTTAGGAAATAGTCAAAAACCAAATCTGCTTGTTTTCTTCGAAGTAGGTGGATGAATGATACCTAAAAAGAACTAAATTGCAGCGTATTGAATTGTCTCACTGTAGATTTAACATTTAACAGCAGTAACTGAACTTGAAAACGGTGAATGTTCTGTGAAAATTCTATTTAAGCCCTCCTGAGGGGACCGACGTGAGTAATTCAGTTTGCATATATGTGCGTAACACATCATTAGAAATTCAGATTCAGATATAAGCATGCAAATTCTTGTTGTATTAATGGGGGTATTTTTGCATATGAAACCAACGCTGGTCTGCATCTGCGGTGAGACGGGAGTGAAGGGAGACAGTCTGGGTGTCTGCAGGGGCAAAGGTGAAAGGTCGGGTCAGAGGAACGGCAGGCGGGGGAAGGGGAAAGGTTCATTGTCACCGTGACGGAGGCTGGCTTACCAAATGTGCGTCTTGTGCTTTAGTATTTCAGTTTTCATTGATTATTGGAGTCAAAGTAAGTTTGAAACTGTCTGCATGCACTAAATATACACGTGTGCTGCTGTATTTCTGAGGACTTTGATAGGTGACTGACTGAGAATACCACCGGTAAATATCTATCATAGCAACTGTGTGAATGTGTTGATGCTGATGGGAGATTTGAAATCTTTGAAGCATTTGCACAAATATTCAAAATGTGCGTGCTCAGTTTGCATTCTTACTAGTGGAGGGACACATTTTTTAAAATTGATCTAATTAATTAATCGCAAAGTTTTTCAATTCAAATTAATTTTGGTTGACGACTGAATCAATGAATAGACAGAGACGTGAATTTAAAACAACAAAAATGTGCATGTTTCATTTACAGTGCAGTGAAAAAGTATTTGCCCCCGTCTCAAATTATTATTTTAGTACATATTTCCCCCACTTTAATGTTTTTTTCAATCAGTTTTTAAACGATGATTATATTTATTAAGGAAAAAAAATAACTATTCAAAGCTACCTGGCCCTGTGTGAAAAAGTAATTGCCCCCTGAACCTAATAACTGGTTAGGCCACCCTCAGCAGCAACAACTGAAATCAGGCATTTTCTATAACTGGCAATGAGTCTTTCACATCTCTGTGGAGACATTTTGGCCACTCTTCTTTGCAGAATTGTTTTAATTCAGCAACACTGGAGCATCTTCGAGCACAAACGGCCTTTTTAAGGTCATGCCACAGCATTTCAATCCGATTCAAGTCTGGGTTTTCACCAGGGCACGCCAAAACCTTCATTCAGTTTATTTTTACCATTCAGAAGTCAACTTACAGGTGTGTTTTGGATCGTTGTCCTGCTGCAGAACCCAAATGCGTTTCAGTTTGAGGTCACAAACTGCCATTTTGTTGCAGCTTTTTGAGATCTTTAGGCCGACTTCATTTTGCCAGGCAGGTTCTATTTAAATCATTTCTTCATTGAACAGGTTTGGAGGTAATCAGGCTTGGGGGTGGTCAGTGAAATTGAACTTGCTTTCCAAAAAATGTGATTAGCCACAGTTAATTCATGATTTAACAAGGGGGGCAATTACTTCTTCACATAGGGCCAGGTAGGATTGGTGAGCTTTTTTCCCTTTAAACATGAAATCATGATTTAAAAACTGTATTTTGTGTTATCTTTGTCTAACATTTAAATTAGGTTGATGGTCTTAAACATTTAAGTGTGGGAAATATTCAAAAAAAAAAGGAATTCAAGAAGGGGGAAAATCACTGTGCATTTTTCAACTGTCTTCTATATTCACAGATACTCCAAAGTCAAAGTGCAATTATAGCAATTATATTCAGCATTTTAAGACCTTATGTTAGCTCAAGCACTTTCAGTGTCTTGAAAAGTGGTCTATTATGGGATGGCTACACCGTTTTCGATACCGTCGACTTGAAGTGTTGCGGAGATCAGAAAACTCTTTGTTGCACAGTTTGCACACAACCACGCTTCTATCCAAGCTGCCATTGGGAAGATTTTTAAAAGAAAACTTTCCGCCCAACAGCTCAATGTGATCTCGTCTTCCTTCAGTGTTCACCAAACTTTGTACAGTGCGTCCTGTGCATCTTCTTTATGGCTGGTAAACAGACTTCAGGTTCATCAGCACCACCTACTGGCCTGGAGTGTGCATCAGAGTTACCGGTGTGCCAGAAATTAGGGAACTTATGTTATTTTTTTTTGTAATTAATTAAGCAAAATTAACGCGTTAAAGTCCCAGCCCTAGTTTTTACACCTTTGAACCATGTCATAAATGTTCCATATTCAAGCTAATGCAGCACTTTTTTCTATCTTGAGTTTATGGAATATAAATGTCAAACTGCTTAATGAATCACTGGTATCTTTGCTTACATAAACTGAAATCAGAAAAATTTCCAAATTTAGATCAGGAAATAAACTGATCAAAGAGTATCCCTAAACATGCTGAATAATCTGAGCAAGCACTCGCTGCCAGCTGCTCGTCTTAATGCTGCGCTCGCATAATCACAAGTTGGATATGAGTGGAATATTGATTTTCACCGAATGCGCAGGTTATCTGGAGTCTCCGCCGACATGTTCCCGACACACTCTTGTACTCATTTAGCTCTTCTATCGTGGCACAAGCTTTTTGTGACGTGGTTTTCCCACCGAGTCTGCAGGGGAGACAGCAAACCAGTCAGCTGGGCCTGACTGGAGTCTAGACAAAGGACACTTCAGTCTGAACATACACATATGCTCCCAGACGCTCGTGACCGTGGGCTTGACCCCGACACACACACACACACACACACACACACACACACACACACACACACACACACACACACACACACACACACACACACACACACACACACTCCGACCTGGGACTGTGTCTGCCTCCCTTTGCCCCCTGGCTCATAGGAAACAGCTGTGACCACATCATTTGCATCCACAAACACACACACACACCCGCGACTCTGACTCCTGTTTATATTACTTATAATTATCATTACATATTCAGCTAGTCGGGCCCAATGCACATTCTTATTATAAACACCTAGCATGAGCCAAACCAAGCTCCACCTCAACGCTGCCCTCCCATTTAAACACCGAGCAGATCACAGCGCGTCTAGACAGAGCAGCAGGCTGGAAGCAGACAGACGCTGCCTTCAGATGCACATTAAAGATGCAATTCTAATGGTTTTAGGGCTAAAAGGTGAGTAAATAAAAGCCTGCGAGCGCATCAAAACAAAGATGCATTACACTCGCGCTGCTAGAAGTAAACTGCAGTTTTGATTATTCACTTTTCCTGCGCTGTGGCCGAGACGCCATCTACACTGAGCTCCGTCTGAAAACTCCACACTGTGACCTTTTATTCGCACGAGCTGCTGTTTTTCAAAATGCAGCTTTTAGTCAGGAAATCTGTAAATGCTGCCTTCATATGTACCATAAATGTTAAAGTCCTACAGAAGTATAGAATGTACACTTGTCAATTCCATGTTTTCCTTGAAAATTCACACTTTTATTCATGTGCTAACATAATTGCACAAGGGTTTTCTAATCATCAATTAGCCTTTCAACACCATTAGCTAACACAATGTAGCATTAGAACACAGGAGTGATGGTTGCTGGAAATGTTCCTCTGTACCCCTATGGAGATATTCCATTAAAAATCAGCCATTTCCAGCTAGAATAGTCATTTACCACATTAACAATGTCTAGACTGGGTTTCTGATTCATTTAATGTTATCTTCATGGGAATTTTTTTTGATATTTCTAAGTGAACCGAAGCATTTGAACAGTAGTGTACATCTACTCATGATTAAATGTCTGTTTTTGTTTTGGACTGTTTAGACAGTTTGGACGATGTTCATCCCATTACAAGTTTAACTCTGCTGTCTGTTTCTTATCCGTATCTCACTTCAACAACAGATTGTAGAAAGAAAGAGACGCTAAACTCACTGTCTGCTTCTTTAGATAACAGCGCAGGTCTGCACATGCTATCTGCAGACTTTAAATGAGTTTTAATGTCTATGAACCGCTTAGGTGTGTGCCTTTTTTAAAATCTTGGTCTAGGGTTACACAAATAATAATAACAGAAAGTAAAAGAAAAAGATCATTGTACAAACATGATCCTGATGAATTATGATTTTGCTGAGTCTGTCATAGAATTATGTGAAAATATTTCAGAATTTTTCAATCATAAAACTTTAAAAAGGAAAATAAATCCTTTCAATGATGCAGTGTTAAAAGAATACAAAGTTAAAATACATTGATAAACATCTGAGTACTGTAAGTAAAAACTTAATTTATAAATGTTAAAAATAACAGTAAATACCTTTAAATTATTCTTTAGGTGATTTAAAAACAATAAAACAACACATAATATAATTTACTTGTCACACAGTAAAAGGACGAAATATATTTTTTGGATTAATATGTACAGTTATGACAGTTTTTTTAGTTTTGTTTATGTAATGGTTAACATGTAAACCATTTTAATTTTCTTTTGGTTTTTTTCTTACAAAATGTGATCTGTGTTTTAACAAAATATGGGATGTTTGTAAAATAACACTTTTTAAAAATTATTTGCCATTTTTCCATCCTTGATTTCCATATTGTGTCTTTCTAATAATGGCAAATATCTGTAAAAAACAAAATATAACAAAACAAACTTTAAAAAAGCCCCAATACTTTTGCTGATTTAAATACAGTAAAAAAAATAAAATAAAAGAGTAATTTCATAGTTTAATGCTGTAAAAGAATAAATTATCATTTGTGAATATACAGAAGTTTTAATATGGGCATTATTTTCTGGGTTTTTTCCCCAGTTTTTTCCAGTTAACACGCAATATTTTTTTCTTCGATTTTATTCGTTATTATCTGCAATTTAACCATACAGGGAAAATCAGTAAAATAGTAGTAAAATGTCCAAAACCTAACTATTTAAAATAAATAAATTTTTAAAAAATGTGTTTCCAGTGTGTATTTTTCACCTTAATCTGCTGCCTACAGGTGGATAAATAAAATCAGTGAAGAGTCTTTTTGGGAGCTTCTGAATGTGCCGTCAAAGTGAGCTTGGGACCCACAGGATCTGACAACGACGGG
Organism: Amphiprion ocellaris; assembly: GCF_022539595.1. Classification (NCBI taxonomy): domain Eukaryota; kingdom Metazoa; phylum Chordata; class Actinopteri; family Pomacentridae; genus Amphiprion; species Amphiprion ocellaris. The sequence goes on along the minus strand of NC_072770.1, from coordinate 9,150,625 downwards.
AAACCGTGAGAAAACTAAAATGTTAAAAGAAAAACATGCAGCCTTGATTAGATGCAGGTGTCTGATCAAGGTTTGAATACACGTTTTCTATTTTTAACCATGAAAGCACCCAGCAGATTTTAACTCTTTTACGCCCAAATTCACCCAGATGTTGCTTTGAGCTCATTGTCTTGGTCCAGTTAAACCCCAAGACTTTGTTGTGGGTTTTTTTTTTTGTTGTTGTTGTTGTTGGAGTCAGTCGAAGAGGAAGATGTGGAGGCGAAGGTTCAGTCTGGAAAGTTTGAGGAATGTCTTGAAGGTGGGTTTTCCTGCCTCCTACGACCGGGACGTTCTGTTTTTACAGGAAATAAATTTTGATCCGACTTGACAAGAAGCTCCAATCGCACCTGAGCTGACAGATTCTTGGCCGCATCCGAAACACAATCGCTGCTCGCATTGTGTCCAACAACCCTCCCACACCTCGCTCAGAGAAGAGACGGCGCCTGTTGCCAGCTGGCACTCACTTCCATGTGAGGCCCATATCGTTTTGTGCTCCGGAGGCAGTGAGCCATTTTCCCAGCTCGTCTGCCATCCATCCGTCCATTAGGCCTCGGCTGCTCCGTTCCTCTCATGGTAAACTTTTCTGATGCTCAAATGTTGATAGTTGAAGTCGGCTGTAATTACACTACCGCTCCAAAGTTTGGGGTCGCCCAGGCAGTTTCATATTTTCCATGAAAACTCACACTTTTATTCATGTGCTAGCTGTGGCAGAATTATGAACTCAGGTGCACAAAGTTCCTTAATTAGTGCCACTGAATTATTAACTCAGTAATTATTACATTGTGTGCAATTTTCATCTGGCTTGATTCTAAAATCAATCAATATGTAATAATAATAATAAATTATTAAATTGTGGGCAGAATTCAAGTGCTCAGTTTTGTACCACTGAATTACTAACATGTGACGTCGAACAAACACATTTTTTCTGTAGAATAAAGTATAATTCTGGCAGTCGTTGATGCCAGAATTATACTTTATCATTGTTTTTTACAGTGTCACAAGTGTAACTTACTTCAACAGTTAATTATTGTATGATTGATTAGAGGTTACTCTAAAAAAAAATCCCATTAAAAAACTGTGAAAATCTGGCAGCTAGCAAAATTTATGTTAAAAATACCATAATGTATAAACATTGTAAATAAATATAATAATAATAATAATAATAATGATAATTACTACAGCAAATCTTGTGGTGATTTAAATACAGTACGATAAAATAATGTAATTTTATGGTCAAACATTGTTAAAGAACAGATTTTTGGCTTAATTTTATTTTACTATTTGTAAAAAAAAAATTTCCCTGTGAATTGCTAGATATTATCTGTAATTTTAACAAAACAGGCAAAACCTGTAAAATAATTGTATATTGTTCCAAAAGTTAATTAGAAATTGCTCAAGAATGTTATTGTTTAACAGTGTATATGCAGAAGTTTGGGGTCACCCAGATAATTTCATGTTTTCCATGAAAACTCACACTTTTATTCATTCGCTAACATAATTGCACAAGGGTTTTCTAATCATCAATTAGTCTTTCAACACCATTAGCTAACACAATGTAGCATTAGAACACAGGAGTGATGGTTGCTGGAAATGTTCCTCTGTACCCCTATGTAGATATTCCACTAAAAATCTGCCGTTTCCAGCTAGAATAGTCATTTACCACATTAACAATGTCTAGACTGGATTTATAATTAATTCAATGTTATCTTCATTGACAAAAAAAAAAAGATTTTCTTTCAAAAATGAGCACTTTTTAAAGTGACCCCAAACTTTTGAACGGTGGTGTCGATGGAATCCAGCTCTGCTTCTTCACATGCTGAATGAGAAACAGACTTTCCAGGTGTGTGTTGAGTTTCTGCCAGATGTCAAATGTGATAAATTTGAGAAACTCTTCCAACCAAAAGAGGTCCTGCGTGAAAAATATCCAGACAGTTGAGTATTTTCATTCTTCAACTGGCCTCCCTTCTCCCCCTCCTCTCCTCTCGCTCCGTCTCTTGGTTCCAGCAGCTTTGTTACACTGACGTTGTTTGGGTTTCTGCAGATGCTTGTTTTGTCTAAAGCGCAGGTTATCTCCGTCGCACACATGCAAACGCGCAGGCACAAAAACAAAGGCAAGTTGATTCACGCGGAACACGAAGTAAAGGATCGGGACTGATTTGAGCCGTGTCTCTGAGAAAGAAAGGATCTTTTCAAAGGCAGGTGTTTTTTGGTGTTTCTCTCGTGAGGCAGGTGAAGCTTCGGGGTTCTGCTCAGTGACACCTGAATCACAAAGAGGAAACATTCAGATGTTTCTGCTGCTGGTTTGTAGTTTCTAAAGGCAGCAGGGAGGTGGTGAAAGCTGCAAATAACGGCAGTTTTTTTATTAGTGAAACAAACAGTAAAAAATCTCACAATTAGTCAGTGGTTCCTTTTTAGCTGTGGAGTTTTGAAAGCTTATTATTCCTCAGCCAAGGAACAGCAGAGTTATGTGACGATCAGTGTTGGTTTGTCTGTCTGTCTGTCTGTCTGTCTGTCTGTCTGTCTGTCTGTCTGTCTGTCTGTCGTTCTGTCTGTCTGTCTGTCGTTCTGTTCGCAACATTACTCAGAAACGAACCAATGACTTTAATGCCACAAGTGATTAGATTTTGGCAGTGATGACTTGATCCATTTATTTTCTTCAAGATTTCTGTATCATTGTGAGATAGCGTCACGATGTCACTGTAACTATAACAAGTGAACACTACATTAGCTGCCTGCTGACGATCACGATTGCGATCCTGCTACAAATCAACTGTTGAGGACTTATTGGCACTTATCCGAATTGATACAAGGAATAACTGATTAAATTGTGGGGGCGTTTCCGAGTCCCGTCAGTTCCCGCCACTCTCTACATGTTTAGGTCACATGATTCGGTATCCATACGTAACGTACACATGCATAACACACGCCTGTGTTCGTGAAAGGTCATTTTGTTTGTGGGTACATGTATATTAAATGGACACATTCTATGTTGCTGTGATTTCTGCCACAAATTTTTCCAAGATTTCCTCCATCGGAAATGATACGTCTGAGCAGCCTTGGAGGAGTACTGCCCTCCCCGAGTTCTTTTCTTGTTGTTTTAGGTGCTCACTACAATAAAGCCAATAAAGATTCTCATTTTATTTGCTTTTTGGTCATTCTAGAATTGGGGGACATTTTACGTCCCACCCATTAAATTTCAAACTAGAAAAGCACTCAGAAAGCATAGTACTCCGCCAAGGCTGCTCAGTTGTATGATTTCCAACGAATGAAACCTTTAAAAAAATTTGTCATCTGCAGCGGTGGATTTGTAGTAGGATCGCAATCATCTGAAAAATAAAGAAACTAAAAATAAAAACGTACCAACATCCTCAATAACATCTACATTTTTGTAAATGATAATTCAGCCTTTTACAATGTTTGATGACACACACACTTTTTGTCTTACTGTATTTTCATCAGAAAAAAATACAATTGTTTGTTTTACAGATACTTTCTGTTTTTTGGGGCTGAAAAAAGTACATTAAGGGACAAAGAATTTTGTTTATTTTTGTTGTTATTTTACAGATTTATCTAATAAAATTACAAAAAAGAAAAAATTTACGTTTACTGTAAAAAAAGTGGTGAAAAGAAGAATACAGCAGAAATCAGTATTTTTATAAATAGTAATTTTTTTCAAGCATTTGACAGTAAAATTACACAGTTTTAATGTATTTAAATGCGCTGAAAATATTGCTTTTATAGAAAATTGCCACATATTCACTGGTTTTTCATAGTTTTTGAACATTACAGTGTGTTTTTATGTGAACTGCTAAAACAACATTGACATCACACATGCCCAGTTTTAAAATCTTAGGTTGCAAAGTTGTGCAACTCGGCAGGTGGAACAGGAACAAGCAATTAAATCATTGGTAACTAATTATTATTTTATTATTATTATTGTACCATGGACGCAGATATGTGATTGTTGCTTGACAGAATGATTCCTTAGGAAAAAATTAAGCAACTTCTTCTTGTGAAACTTCATCTCACATCATGTTGAAAGTTATTTCTTTCTCCCTCTGGTCCTTTTTTTTTGTTCGATGGAAAGAGGAAGCGTTGAGCAAGATTTCACAAGACATGCTATTATGTTACAGAAATGTAATGAATACTTCTTTATGTCTCACATGATGATCCCCCAGGCTGTACTGGTTACCACAGGCTGTTTATCTGCTGAGGCGGCTGAGAATGAATCATGTGCACATATAGAGTGTTTTGATAAGTAGCTCATTTAAAGCTGCATAAGTTGGTTTTTATGGCCGCCTGATAGAAGAGAAGCTCCCTAACAATCCCACAAACACAAACGTCCAACCTTGTAAGAGTGCTTGCAGATTTGCCCAACTATAATCTCTAAGCAGCGAGGATGATTCATTAACACCTCGGGGGAAAGTTGTGTTATTTGTGTGTATTTATGGTTTTTTAATGCGACCGCAAACAGCAGTCTGACAATGTTTTATAGAAGAAGTAAAGTAAATCAACATCAGAAACAGCAGTGAAAGGGAACGAAAAAGAGAAAATGACATTGAAAGTGACTCTGAATCCAGATCATTTAAGATGCACGATTCATTTTTGTTATCTTTATACAACACAAGATTGTATAACAAAAGCATGAATAGAACCCCTTTATCATACTCAAAGAAATGACAAATTATTGAAAGAATAAAAATGTGGTGCTTTACCTTCCTGACTAGAGCCGTGCAAGTCTCAAACCGTTTAAGTGACGTTTCCAGTTAAAAAGCTTCTATTGCCGCTCTGTGAAAGTTCATTTTTATGACTTTAAAAGCTAATTTTTCAGCAAAAAACATGAAAAATTACTCTCAAATGGTGGTGTTTGCTGCTCATCTTAAAAAATGATCAAAATACTTTTAGATTTAGCAGTTTGAGTTGGACGAAACAAGACATAAAAGTTTGTTTTCATGTTTGGACTATATTTCTGACTTTCCGTGCACCAAACATCTCCTCTAATTAATAACTGCCGAAAAATATGATTGTTAAAGCTTTATCCATGTTAAAATAAGCATAACCTGCAGAACTACAACAGCTGTGCAACATTATCATCCAACTGTGGACATGAATGTGTCCAAATGGTGCATTTAAGTGCAAAATACACACTTGCTTTTGCACTGGTTTGCCAGCTTCACGTTGCACTAAATGTTCCTTTACTTTCTTTATTTGTGAGTCTTTAACTTTGTCTTTCACCTGTTTGAGTCTCTATAAATAGCCTGCAGTGGTTTTATTGGAGATTTATTGTAGAAAAACCTTCCTAACAAGCTAAACATCTCAGTTGAGCTGGAGATTTTGTGCTATTTTTACATCCAACCTTGTAAGAGTGCTTGCAGATTTGAGATATATATATATATATATATATATATATATATATATATATATATATATATATATATATATATATATATATATATATATATATATATATATATCATATCATAATGTGACCTGTTTTCCACAAACATCCACACAAACCAGAGCCACAGATAGATGGGCCTTCAATTCATTACCACTGTGGAATTGATTTTCCCAGACCCACACACACACACACACACACACACACACACACACACACACACACACAGGGTCAGACATACATTGTTGTGTCTAGCCAGGTGTGTGTTTGTGTGTCAGGACTAGCTGAGCTGGTTTCTGTTTGGCAGCTAAACACTGTTTGGAGAAGGACAGCATGTCTGGCTGGCACACACACACACACACACACACACACACACACACACCTTGATAACACACTCAGTACTTCTTAGAACTGCTTTTATCGTATCCAAGACACACAAACACCTGCAGTTTCAGAACAACAGGTTTGTCCTTGAATATGTTTTTGGACTAAATGCTCCTAATTGCTACTGAAACTCTGTTTGCATGAAAATAAGAGATTTAACTTTACAAACTCTCCCTAGAAAACTTATCTGGGTGCTGATTTAATAAATTACTAACAGGAACAACTTCTTACAGACGCGTCGATGCATAAAAACATGCATTTTTATTCCCAGTGATACATTTAATTCTGACAAACAAAACCAAATTCTGCACAAGAGAAGGAGCTAATTATCACTTTGTATTTGGCAGTTGATTGACCAAACAAGAAATTAATGAGCAGCTGTCTTGATCACTGATTCCAAGCCTAAAAATAGCGGAATGTGCTGCTTTTTTCTCACTTTAAAGTGAATTAAATCTCTTTGGGTTTTGGATTGGCATCATTCTGAGCGCTAGAAAAACCGTTTTCTGATGTTTTAAAGACGAGCAGATGATCAGGTCTTAAAAAAGTGACAAATATGTACTCACTGTGACAAATGTAGGATGCATAATGCAGATTAAATGCAGATTATTAAGATATAGATTTTAGATTTAGGTATAGCTGCTGAAGGGCACTTTGGAACTACAGACAGCAGGGACTGAATCGATAACTTTCTGAACCAACCTGATGCACCGTCAATGTGTGTGTGTGGTGTGTGTGTGTGTGTGTTTCTGTGTGTGTGCATACACCCACTGCAGACTGTTAATGATTATTGTTATGTCTTGTGTTGCATTGGATCACAGCCATGACACACACAGGCCTCATGCACATGACCTGCCCTGCAACTTCCCTCTTTTCTTTCACATTCAAATGAACAGTGTGTGTGTTTGTGTGTGTAGATCTAAGTGTGTGTGTGTGTGTGTGTGTGTGTGTGTGTGTGTGTGTGTGTGTGTGTGTGTGTGTGTGTGTGTGTGTGTGTGTGTGTGTGCATGTGTGTGTGTGCGTGCGCGCAGGGGTGTGAGACAACAGGGGTAGTCTAGCTCCTTCTGGCTAGAATTATAATGAGCATCTCACACACACACACACACACACACACACACACACACACACACACACACAGACACACACACACACACACACTGAGCCAGACAAGCAGCTGATAATGAGGTTTGATTTTCATATGTTTCAGACAGAATGCTCTGCAGGTCAGCTCGCACACAGAGGAGCTGTGTGTACGTAGTGTGTGTGTGTGTTTATGTATGTGTGTGTGTGTGTGTGTGTGTGTGTGTGTGTGTGTGCGTGTGATTTCTGGTCTCCTTGTAGGACTTTGCATACTCTCACTTTTTCCATTGTTAACATTAATGGCTATGCGTGTTGGCTAGGTGTGTCGCTTTGCTTTCGTCTGTGTTTTCATGTATCCATGTCAGCACAGCCAGACCTCTATTTACTTATTTATTTTATTTATTGTCCTAAAGCGCAGCCAGACTCCGCTTTGTAGTTACAATAAAAGAAAAAGACCTGAAATAACACAAGCGTTGAGTCGTGGGCTCTGCAGTAGGTGTTAATGTGTGGCTGTGTTGTGACTGACTGCAGTCAGGGCCAGACGCTCTTGCTGCTTTTATGCAGTGGTGTCCATTTATTTTAAAAATATCAATCTTACATCATTTACTGCTCTATTTCTGGAGAAGCATATTTTAAGATGCTGAATTGCCACATAGTTACCATAACTGATATTTATACAGTGCCTGTGCCACAAAAAAAAAAAAACAGTCACCACTTGGATTTAACTAAGCAAATAGGTAAGAGCCTTCCATTGGATAATCACTGCAGTGATGAATATATTTCAGCACAACAACAACTTCTTTAACCCTAGCTGATGCAGTGAGGAGCTTCTCATTAATTAAACAACCATGTTGGAAGACATATCCTGTGGTCATGGAAAGGATGTTAATCTGTTTCAGAAGGGTCAAATTATTGGCCTGGATCAAGCAAAGAAAACAACTAAGGAGATGAAACTACTAAAATCAGGTTAAGAACCGTCCAACACATTATTAAAACCTGAAGGATAGTGGTGAACCTTCATGTTCAAGGAACAAATGTGGTCAGAACAAACTCTTAGATGATTGTAGAACATCAACAGTAGAACTCACAGCTATCTTTAATAGTGAAAATAAGAGCATTTCCACAGGGATTGGGACTAAACAGCTGTTGCTCTAGGAAAACTACTGATCAGTGAGGCTAATTAGGGTAAAAAGCTTCAGTTTGCGATGGAGCATAGAGATTGAACTCTGGAACAATGGAAGAAGGTGATGTGGCCTGAGGAGTCCAGATTTACCCTGTTCCAAAGTGATGGGTGCGTCAGGGTAAGAAGAGAGGATGATGAAGTGATGCACTCATCATGGTTAGTACCTACCAGCCTGTGGGGGTTTGGGTTATGATCTGGGGTTGGTCAGGTTCAGCAACATTATGTTCCCAAAGAATGAGGTCAGCTGACTACGTGAATATACTGAATGACCAGGTCTTTACATTGATGGAGTTTTTCTTCCCTGATGACATGGACATGCTCCAAGATGATGATGCCAGGATTCATTGTGAATGAGTGGATCAGGGAGCATGAGACGTCATTTTCATACATGGATTGTCCTCCACAGAGTCCAGACCTCAGCCCCATTGAGAATTTTTGGGATGTTCTGGAGAAGACTTTGTGCAATGGTCCGACTCTGTCATCATCAATATAAGATCTTGGTAGAAAATTAATGCATCTCTGGACAGAAATATATGCTGTGACATTGCAGAAGCTTATCGAAATGATGCTATAGTGAATGCCATACTCAAAGCTAAGGCAGTCCAACAACATATTAGAGTGTGTGACCTCTATTTGGACAGGCAATGTATAAGCAGTGGCTGAATGTTTGCTGATTTTTTCACAAGACAGTCATATAATTCAGCTATTATTTTGATGTCCCAGAGAAAAAAAAGGAAAGAAGCTTAGATGAAATCAAATTAAAACTGAAAAAACAGCACCCACGCCCACAGACAACAGGTGTCAAACACAAGATAACTCCATGAATTCAGCCCACGCGCTGATGAAGATGCACCGAGTCACGTCAACGGCATGCAGATATTTTTAAAATTACAGCTTCTTACCGTCAAACCAACCATCTCCCACTTCAGCAAACAGATGACATTGCTAGTCCAGCCATCCTCACAAATTAACACAGCAACACGGACATTATTCTTAACCCTTAGATGCACAGGTGGGTCAAAAATGAGCCGGTGAGGTCGTTTTCTTTCAATATCTTTGTAATGAATGTTCCAGCGATTCCTCAAAAAACGTGTTTTTCACATAATTCCATTAAATTTTTAAGTTACCTTCAATACTTTTAAAGAAACTGTAATTGTGTTATTATTGCTCATACAAAAAGTGATGCACAAACTTAGAGGGACGAAGAGCAGCAACAGTTAGAGGAAAAGAGTGGAAAATGTCAACAAAATAGACGTTGACATTCTTCTTATGCTGTTCTGTGTAATATTCTTCTTTTAAAATTATCAAAATGTTCAAACTGTTATAAAATGAAAAATAAACATCTTTCAAACATGAAATCATTCTTGTGTTCACAAAAATATAATACAAACAATAATACAAATTATGATTCTTAACCAAAATGACAAAAATGTAATGAAAACACATTGATTCTTATACGGGTTATTTTTGACCCACTTATGGAAGAGTGTAGGGTCCAATCACTCGAGCATCTAATGGTTAAAAGTGATTTATTAACTCCTGAGCGTGCATTTGAGTAGCACAAATCAGTCATTTTTGCACAAGAGCAAATTTAAAGCACCTCGATGGAACAAATTAGTCATTTTTAGGCAAAATTTGTTAAAACTCAAAGTACTAAGTACCTCCTCATTAACAAAATAACTTTTATTTTTCTATGCCAGTGATAAAATATGATTCTTCTACGGTTCATTTTTTGGCCCACTTCGGGTCCAATCACTCGTGCATCTAAGGGTTAAGAAACAACTCAATGAAATGACTTTCAACCCCCCATCAGGGATTCGGCTTTTCTTCGAACAATATCAAATTAAATTTCGTAGCAAGCTGCAAAATCTTGTGTGGTTTTAATCAGCTGATGTTGCTCATGAGAATAGTGAATCACTGTGATTGGTGGTGAAGCGGCAGGATGGAAACTGTGATCTTCACAGTGACAGGATGTTCATCTTATTACTATACTACTCAGCAATTTCCAACAACAAAGTAATCCGCTGTAGTGTGTGACTTAAAGTTATGTTAATGTGTTTTTAGGTTATTATCTAAGTTTAAAGCAATCGTAGAAAGTGGTAATTGCTGTCTTTTATGCAAATATCACAATAAGAATACCCATTTTTAAGCTTTTCTGAGCTTTTATTGTGAAAAATGTGCTTCTTACATGCTGATATAAGATAGAACTTTATTAATAGAAGGAAATTCTTGAGCAATAATAAAAGAAATGCAATGCCTATTGATTCATCCTCCCTAATTTTAATAGTTTATTGTATAAGCAGATGTGATAATCAGTAGCTTGTGATTCCCAGGAAGTACAGTTGTTGCTGATAACATGAACAACTAGCAGCTTTGCACACAAATTAAAGTCTGCCAGTGATGCTTGTGGTGTTAGCTACTGTGCTAAACACATGTTTTTATTAACAGGCTGATCTGAGGAGTTGAACTGTCTTTCATGAACGCTGACATTAAATGAATATGTTATCAGAATAAGCACTGTTGCCAAGGTTGGACTCAAAGCTACTCCAAAAGAAATTTTGGATTTCTTTGCAAGGTCCTCGTTTCACTTTATGAAAGTGCCTTGAGTTGACTTATGTTGTGAATTGGTCCTATTTGAATAAAACTGAATTTAAATTTAACTGAATACGATGGATCAGTGTTGAAGCGCTCAATTCCAAAGAAGAAAATCATCATTTCACCCCATGACTTTTCTGTTTCTGGCTGTTTCTGGCGGTTTTTGTATAAAGTGCAGTGACTGCAGGGAAACTAAAAATGTTTTTTTGTGTTAAAAGCAGAAACAATATGGGCAAGAGACTGCACAAGACAAGAAATGCACTGGACGCCCCTAAAGTTCATATTTATACATTTTTTAGGCGATGACCAGTGGTGGTCTGTCTGTCTGTGTTTCTGAGTTCCATCAATTCCTGTCGCCTGCGACATATTTAGGTCACATGATTTGGTATCCATACGTAACGTACACATGCATAACACACGCCTGCGCTCAGCGCAAGGTCATTTTGTTTGTTTAAGCATGTAAATAGCAGCTATGTTCACAGCAAAGCTCTAAGAATACAGTTTCTAAAGAGTTGCTCTACTTGTTTTCTACGTGTTTTTATTCAGAGTAGTCAAATGTGTGATTAGCCAGTTGTGTAAAAGGACTTTATAGTGATAAGATTGAGGGGTCAGAGGTCACAGCACATGAATGTACTGATAAGAGTTAGCTCTGCGTGTCTCAGAGTCGTTGACCTACTCTGTGTTAGCATCACCAGCGTTCCAGATGGGACTCACAGTTTAACATGGGAGTTCCCTGGATTAGCATGCTAAATTTAGCCTAATGCTCCCCTGTCCTGTCCTGGCCTCTCCTCTCCTCGATTTGCTCTACCTTCTTCTGCTCCAACTCTCCTCTATCCTGCACCGGTTTCCTTTATTACGTCTAGCAATAGTTTATCTTCTAATCTACTCTAATGTGCTTTGCCTCCTCTCTGATGTCTCTAATATAGTTCAGTTCCTCCGTAATCCACTTCATCTTCTTCATTCTGCTCAACATTTAAGTTAGCTGCTTACTTGCAAAAAGTGGAAGTTATGTTTTAGGTTTTGTAAATGCTGTGTCTTAGATAATTCACATTCAGCAGTGTTGTGTGGTCCAACCTGATTTGGGCCAACTAACTCTAGCTGAACCTGAAACCTAATGGTGAGCTTTATAGATCTTCCTTTAAGACCTCCAGGAAAACATACCTGATCCTGACAATCATTTTTAAAAGTGAGAGGCCTGGTCTGACAGGCCTGGGAGCCATGCCAGATTCAAAAACACAGCAGCAACACCGAACAGCTGACGTCCCAGCAGGTTTTTTCTTTCAAATTTCCTCTTTTTCTTGACATTTTGAGACTTTTCTTCTGTGGCCACTGTGTCATACTAGGATCTATAATTAAAAATTTTAAGCATACTGACGCACAGATCCAACATCTATGGCAGTTAAAGGACACTATACCAACTTGAACAGACCAAGTGGAAGTTGGATCTGTTCCCAGTCTGCAGTCTAGGACGGGGTGATAGAATAACATGTACCACAAGATAAGACACATTTCAGAAATTTTGTGAATTCTCCAGTATAATTTGGTCTTTGTCGGCTCTCTGCTTGTCTGCAAATTCAGTGGACAGAGTTTTGCATCAATCATCTGTATGGCAGTGTGGGATTTTTGCATAATTCTTGCATCATTGAAAGTGAGGACCTTTACTTGTTATTGAGTTTGACCAAGCCACACATCGTGGCACACTGTATTTTGATATTACACCCATCCAAATTCCCATATAGTCACTGCGATGGACATCCTTATCTCATGTGGTATAGTCAAAAAATTACCATGCATCCCGACATGCATGGAGAGTGACTACCGATGAGAGATGAGAAATGTAAAGTACTCTACTGTTCAAAAGTTTGGGGTCACCCAGGCAATTTCATGTTTTCCATGAGAACTTGCACTTGTATTCTTGTGCTAGCATAACTGCACAAGGGTTTGCTAATCATCAGTTAGCCTTTCAACACCATTAGCTAACACAATGTAGCATGTATAATGTTTTATAATAATTAACAATTGGACAATTAATAATGTCCAGATTGTATTAATGATTCATTTAATGCTATCTTCACTGAAAAAAATGCTTTTCTTTAAAAAATAAGGACATTTTTAAGTGACCCCAAACTGGCCGGTAGTGTACATGAATAAAAGTTGCTCTAGATTATTTAAATTTGCTCCATATTAGTTAAAGTTGCTCTTAGCAAGTTAAAGGTGACATACACTACCGTTCAAAAGTTTGGGGTCACCCGGGCAATTTCATGTTTTCCATGAAAACTAACACTTTTATTCTTGTGTGAACATAATTGTACAAGGGTTTTCTAATCATCAATGAGCCTTGGTTGCTGGAAATGTTCCTCTGCACCCCTATGTAGATATTCCATTAAAAATCAGTCATTTCCAGGTAGAAAAATCATTTACCACATTGACAATATCTAGACTGGACTTCTGATTCATTTGATGTTATCTTCATTGAAATAATCTGCTTTTCTTTCAAAAATAAGGACATTTCTAAGTGACCCTAAACTTTTGCGCAGTAGTATAGTTTTAAAATCAATCATCTGTATGGCAGTGTGGGATTTTTGCATAATTCTTGCATCAGTGAAAGTGAGGACCTTGATTTGTCATTGAGTTTGACCATGACACACATCATGGCAGACTGTATTTTGATATTACACCCATCAAAATTCCCATATAGTCACTGCGACAGTAAAACGTGACCATGTGTCCCGGACGAGACACGTGGAGAATGACTACTGATGAAAGATGAGAATCGGAAAGTGGATGATAGAAAGATGAGGAGGGATGATAACTGAACCCGTCGGCTGGAAACTCACGCACACACAAACACTCACATGCGCACACTCAGACACACACAGCTCCATTTTCCCACTGTTGAAAACAGCAGTGGGAGTTTTGTGAACCAAAGTTCCCACACTTGTTGGCTGCTCCGTGACCGTGGCTTCCAAAGTCAATGGAGAGTGTGATTGTGTGTGTGATTGTGTCTCTGTGCATGCGTGTGTGTGCGTGTGTATGTGCATGTGTGTGTGCGTGTGTTTGTCCCAACCCCTCTTCGACCCCCTATAGCTTTTCTCATGGAAATTGGCAAGCAAATTGTGTGAACCTATGACCTATAACTTTCTCCCTCTCCAACACACACACACACTCACGCATAAACACACATGCACAGACACACACTCTCTGCCACACACACACACACACACACACACACACACAGCTGTCTGTGCTATTTCTGACTACCCAGACTGTCGAGTCATCCGAGGACTGAGGAAGGGGGGGAGGAATTAGCGAGCTTTTCTCTCTTTCTCTTCCTGCCCTTTTCTCCTTCCCTTTCTAACTTTCCACTCCTTTCATCATTGATTTCTTCTTTTCTCTCTCTTTTTAGCTCCATAACTGCTTATTTTCTCTCTCATTTTCTGCTTCTTCTTTCTTGCCCCTTTCCTTCCGTTCTCCTTCCCTGCTCGCTCTTCTGACTTGTTCCCATCCTTCCCACTAAACCTTTTTTTCCCTCCCCGTCTTCCTCCATTCCTTCTTTTCCTCTGACCACCACCACCACCACCACCCTCCGTCCTGCTGCCTTCTCCCCCTCCATGTCTGTCTGCCGGCTCTCCCTCTCTCCCTCTGAGCCATCTGACTCGGCAATGACCGGCTGTGACCTTTAGCTGAATGCAGGAGGAGGAGGAGGAGGAGGAGGAGGAGGAGGAGGAGGAGGAAAAGGAGGCGGATAGACGGAGAGCAGGCAGCGTATGACAAATGAGCTAATTGCTTTAGATTAACCATGGAGTGTCTGCCTGCCTGCCAGGCCCACAGCCTCCTCCTGTCTAGACAACACCACAGAGGGAGGGAACAGATCAGCAGTCCCTCTCATGCAACACCGCCGACAAGGGAACACTTTTTAATGGCTCTTTTTTTTTTCTTGCTGCACAAGGAAAGTTGAAAGAACTTGAGTGCTGAGAGTCAGACGAGGACAGTAAGAGGACAGCAGGAAGTTGTTTATTGAGTGGCTGATTGATTATTAACCAACTCTGCAATATAAAGTCCTGCACCTCTATGGAAGCAGCACAGCCATGGCTAGAAGGAGAAAGATGTGTATTGTGCAATTTAACAAAGTTATATTGCCATAAATCAATCAATCAAATGCCATGCCATTCAGCGTAGGCGATCACTTCTCTCCATCGAATCCAAACTTTTGCTTTCTGAATTGTGACTGTTGCTTGTTCCAGTGTCTAGCCATGATGTCAGTCCATCCATCATTTTCATCCTCTGTCTGCCTCGGCCTCTTTTCCCATTCATTTTTCCAGTTGTGATGATATATTCCAGGGTCTCTTTCCTTATGATGTGTCCAAAAAATGTGCTTATTCTGTCTGTATAAGATATTACGTAGCATACGTCTATAAAACCACATCTCTGCTGCAGTGATTTTGGTTGACATTTTATCACACCACCGTTCAAAAGTTTGGGGTCACACAGACCATCTCATGTTTTCCATGAAAACTCACACGTTTATTCATGTGCTAACATAACTGCACAAGGGTTTTCTAATCATCAATGAGCCTTTCAACACCATTAGCTAACACAATGTAGCATTAGAACACAGGAGTGATGGTTGCTGGAAATGTTCCTCTGTACCCCTATGGAGATATTCCATTAAAAATCAGCCGTTTCCAGCTAGAATAGTCATTTACCACATTAACCATGTCTAGACTGGATTTCTGATTCATTTAAGGTTATCCTCATTGAAAAAACTGCTTTTCTTTCAAAAATAAGGACATCTCTAAGTGACCCCAAACTTTTGAACAAATCAGAAGTGCCCACAGGTGTTACCAATACTGTAAAAATGGTGACTCTGCATATTACTGATTACAGTTTTATTTGCCTCAACTCTACTCTGTGTAAACACAGCCTGCAGTTCAGCCCAAAAGTCCCAGCATTTTTGTCACATGGATGTTGATCAGACCTGCGCCACCAAAGATTTCTTATTGAGATACCCTGAATTTTTAGATATTTACAAAATCTGATCAGCACAAACTGTTGACACATGTAGAATAAAGTGATTTTTATTAAATATCGTGATTCCCCCCCAAAGATACTGGAAATCACACACGATGAGTTCAAAGGCTGTCAGACAGTTGAAAATCCAAGAAGATTCTTTGATGCAAAACATCATATTATCTTTAAGCATAGTGTGTGCACTGACATATCAGCTGAAATTGTCAAAAATTAGCAAACAAGAAAAACATTTCCATGTTGTAATAACCTTTACAATAATGCTTGGGGGTTTTGCATTTCTATAAGATGAAACAAGCAAGCTGAAGATGCCACTTGCGCTTAATTGAGACAGTTTAAAGGCAAAAAAGACTGAGAATTTGTTTTAGGCAGAGTAGAACAGCATCTTTTAAACAGAGAAAATGAATACACTGTTCAAAACAAGTGGACGAGAAGTTTATTCTAGATAAATAGAACATTCTATTGAATTTACAGGTCATTACGATGGGGAAAGCGACTGCTTTTACTTCTTGTTTCTGGATGCAGCACGAGTGCAAACTTGAATGCAGGGTTCTGTTGCTGCAAGAATAAATCGTCATTAAACCCTGAGCGCCGTTCGGCCTCCATGTTTTAGTCGCATGTTGTCTCTTTGGATTGCACATTTCAACGTGGAGCTGAGACTCTGGAGCCTCAGCGACTCACCCAGAAGCCCGTTTTCTGCACACCAAAGGAACAGTTTTATTGTGTGTCTTTGCTGAAGCGTGTTTTAGCCTTCAGGATGTTTTTCAGCATACTTGCCTTAAAAATGACTGTTGCCTCGCCAAAAAGGCTCCTGAAATTTAAAAGGGTGAGACAGTGCCGATAAAGAACTTGAGGGAGAGGAAGGATGAAAAAAAGAGGGTGAAAGGCTTTGGTAGACTCTATAATGTGTTTTAAATCTTCACATGATGAAAAAAATGGTCAAAATATTGCAGAAAAACAATATTGCTGTGCTTAGCTACAGTGGGAAAATCAGTATTATTGTGTAATCTTGTTTCTTTTGGAGATTGACTGACACTGCAGGTGAGGAAATGATTTGCCTGTTAGTGTGCAGGAAGAAGGGAGAGACATAAAGGACAGGGAAAATGAAAGAGGCGATAGATGGAAAAAAGCATGAAAAATGCGAAAGGACAAGATAGAGGAGGCTGACGTCCCATGTTTTGGAGCTGATAAGTCGTGTTCTCAAGTAGCATACAAGGTTTTTTTTACTGCATTATGACAAATACGATCAGAAAAGCTGAATGGAAGCAGAATGATAACAGTAGCTAGTAAAACTTTGACACTTTAGGTGACTTCTGTTGCTGAAAACACTCTAAAAGTCCATTTCTGCATCAATATTAAATTGTAAATTCCTGTTAGATGTGTTAACTGTGTGCGACAGAGCTGCCCAGATCCTTTCCTCCTTTCCTTTCTTCCTTTCCTTTAATTTCCTTTCCTTTCTTTTCCTGTTTTTCCTTTTCTGTCTTTATTTCCTTTCCTTTTCTTTAATTTCTTTTCCTTTCTTTTCCTGTCTCTCCTGTCCTGTCTTTATTTCCTTTCCTTTCCTGTCTTTCCTTAACTTTAATTCCATTTATTTTTTTATTTCCTGCCTTTCCTTTCCTTTCCTTTCCTTCCCTTTCCTTTCCTTTCCTTTCCTTTCCTTTCCTTTCCTTTAATTTCCTTTCCTTTCCTTTCCTTTCCTTTCCTTTCCTTTCCTTTCCTTTCCTTTCCTTTCCTTTCCTTTCCTTTCCTTTGGATGAACTTAATGAGTTCAATTTTGTGTTTTTAACTGAAAAAATAGCTACTACAACTTTGACATTTCAGATGACTTCTGTTGCTTAAAAAAAACACTCTAAAAGTCCATTTCTGCATCAATATTAAATTGTAAACTACTGACAGATGCGTTAAATGTGTGCTACAGAGCTGCCCAGATATTTAGATTAAAAGGAAACGTTGCCCCTAGTGTGTGCAACATGAAGCACATGACCCCATGAGGACAGCAACAGGAGCTGAGTGTGTTTGCAGCTGGACTAGATGAGGGTCTGCCCAGCAGGACTCCACCTATAGGATGTGGACATTCAGTCAGCGTGACGGCGGTCACTGAGTTCATCAGACAGTCACATGTCCACTAGTTCCACTTTTACACTTCCACTTCTGTTTTCTGAATAATGCAGGGCGTTCAAGATGAGAAATTTAACCTCCTGAACCCCAGGCAGTGTCTGGCTGTTTATTATTTTATTTGCTCTAGTCATATTTTTACTCACCGTGGGCTCATGTTTTTTTTAATGCAATATGAAGTCCTGAACCTCTATGGAAACAGAACAACCGGCTAGAATGAAGCAGAACCCAAAATTGTGTTCACTGGCATAAAGCTCGCTTTCTTTGGTTATTTATTTTGCAACATGTACAGCATTCTTCTGTGCCCATGGGTGTCATTAGGTATTTTACTGCTGAGCACAGCCTGCAGTTCAGCCTAGTCCCACTGAAAAGTCTCTGAATTTTTATTAAATGACTTTTGCCCCGAAGTGGGTCACTAATGGCTTCTTAATTGCACTGAGGAGCACAGAATAGTTTGGGGTTTTTTTTTGCAGAATCTGGGATGATTATTTGGTTTATTTTTGGCAATTTTTTTAAAATTATTATTTGAGACACATAGAATAAAGTTTCTATGAAATATCACAACTTGAAGCTCATATTTGGCTTCCAGATAGTTTGGGAACACAAACACACACATTATCAAACAGACTAAAAATATTAGTAGTAGTAAACACTCACATGGACTATTAAAGAGAACTGTTGTTATTGTCGAAGGCATAAAGGAACAGAGAGACACTTAAACATACTGCCATGCCAGTTTCACCATCTGTGTGTCCTTGACAGCTTGTTCTGTCAGCTGGTGCTAAACTCCCACAACTTCTTCTCTCCTCCCTTTTTCCCTTTCCTTTCCTTTCCTTTCCTTTCCTTTCCTTTCCTTACCTTTCCTTTCCTTTCCTTTCCTTTCCTTTCCTTTCCTTTCCTTTCCTTTCCTTTCCTTTCCTGTCTTTCCTTTCTTTCCTTTCCTGTCTTTCCTTTCCTTTCCTTTCCTTTCCTTTCCTTTCCTTTCCTTTCCTTTCCTTTCCTTTCCTTTCCTTTCCTGTCTTTCCTTTCCTGTCTTTCCTTTCTTTCCTTTCCTTTCCTTTCCTTTCCTTTCCTTTCCTTTCCTTTCCTTTCCTTTCCTTTCCTTTCCTTTCCTTTCCTTTCCTGTCTTTCCTTTCCTTTCCTTTCCTTTCCTTTCCTTTCCTGTCTTTCCTTTCCTGTCTTTCCTTTCCTTTCCCTTCCTTTCCTTTCCTGTCTTTCCTTTCCTTTCCTTTCCTTTCCTTTCCTTTCCTTTCCTTTCCTTTCCTTTCCTTTCCTTTCCTTTCCTTTCCTTTCCTGTCTTTCCTTTCTTTCCTTTCCTGTCTTTCCTTTCCTTTCCCTTCCTTTCCTTTCCTGTCTTTCCTTTCCTTTCCTTTCCTTTCCTTTCCTTTCCTTTCCTTTCCTTTCCTTTCCTGTCTTTCCTTTCCCTACCTTTCCTTTCATTTCCTTTCCTTTCTTTCCTTTCCTGCGCTCTCAGAAATGAAGTGTAGGTAACAATATAGCCAGTGTGTTGCGTTTCAAACCCAAATATAAATATATGTTATATGTGCATACTTTTAAATAGTCCACTGTTCTGTCTGCACTCTCACCAACTATACACTGTAAAAACTGCATTTGAGCTGCACTTAAAGTAAAATGCTTAAATTTACTTAGGTAAAATTCTACTTTGTACTTTTAAACTTTCCAGCCAAAGTGCTAAAATGAGGTTTACTGCTCCGTCAGCATTACGACGTCCAAGTTTCTTCAAAACTTTAAGCTGCAACTCAATTAAGGTTTTCTTCCAAGTAGCATTACAGAGCAAAGAAAAGTGACAAAATCATACAAAAAAAAATGACAAGCATCTTTGTTAAGTAAATATTTCAATTGGAAAAACTCCAAACTTCTTTTTTCTTTAAAATGAAGTTACAGTGATGCAAACTGTTCATTTGAAAGGAATCAAGAGTGGATCTAACTTCAAACCAGCTGAATTAATAGTACTTCTTAAGCTAATCTACATGAAGTTAATTAGCTCAATTTAAACGTTTTGAGGCAAATATGGAGACAAATAAAACTGTAATCAGTAGAATATTTATAGTATGTAGAGTCACCATTTTTTAACGGTATTGGTAACACCTGTGGACACTTGAAAAACATGTTGTAGGTGTACATTCCCATTCAAAAGTTTGGGGTCACCCAGATAATTTCATGTTTTCCATGAAAACTCACACTTTTATCCATGTGCTAACATAACTGCACAAGGGTTTTCTAATCATCAATGAGCCTTTCAACACCATTAGCTAACACAATGTAGCATTAGAACACAGGAGTCATGGTTGCTGGAAATGTTCCTCTGTACCTCTATGGAGATATTCCATTAAAAATCAGCCCTTTCTAGGTAGAATAGTCATTTACCACATTAACAATGTCTAGACTGTATTTATGAATCATTTAATGTTACCTTCATTGAAAAAAACTGCTTTTCTTTCAAAAATGAGGACATTTCTAAATGACCCCAAACTTTTGAACAGTAGTGTATATACCAGTAGTGTATATAAATTATATTAAAAAACATTGTAAAATTTTAATTCTCAACAATAAAATACAAAACATATAGAAGTTAAATGTGTGTATAACCACATCTGTAAATCTTTGCCTTTACTGAACAATGCTGAAAACAATCATATCATACATTTTCTTTTTATTTTCTTTCCTTTCAATACTAAATCAAAGTTACAAAGTTATGTTAATATTAAATATGTCTGGCTTTGTGTATTTATTGTTGATCCAAACGTCTTTATATCTCCTTATACGACATTATATGATGCTATGAAGCATTTATTAAGGATAAGAGTCTGTTAATCCTAAAGAGACGTCCAGCTCCAGACTCCCCGTCCTCCTCCTCTCATCATTATTCCGTCCATCCCTCTGACCCATCTGTCTCTCCCAGACGCTCCCACCACTCCCCCTCTTTCTCTCCCCCTCCTCCCCCACCCCCTCCCATTGACCCCTTTTGTTTGCAGCCATTGTGGGGGTGGGTGGGTGGGTGGGGGGAGGCTGGAAGGGTCCGGTCAGCTGTTTCCTCAATATGCGTCTGGACAGTGTGGGAATGCGTGTGAGAAAAAATTGCAGACAAAGCTGAGCGAGGTTCAGAGTGTGAGTGTCGACCGGCGAGGACACACAGCATCCGCAGGACATGTAGGTTCACTGCTGCAGAGGGAAATTTCCTTTATTTTTTTTTTGGTTGTTTTGGTTTAGTTTTTAGCTTTTTCGCAACGGGAAAGGTTTTCATCGCTGGAATACAAACATCTTTTTGTAAAACGATAGAGATCTGGTTGAGCGAAGAGACTATGCAGCCGTCGTCAGGGAGCCACAACCATGACAACTGTGTTCAGACACAACTGTGCGGTAAGTGTCTCATCTGAGGAGAACATCTATGTTTTATCAGACGCTCCGTGGCTGCGGCTTTCTTCTCTCAGGCTGCTGCAGCGAGCTCAAGAAAGAAGATAATATTCCTCAGGTTTTTGTTGTTTTCTTTTAAATTTAAAAATTACTGGATTGAAAGAAATGGAGCTGGAAGTCATTTTTCAAGCAAAAAAAAATTTTAAAAATACTAGAATGTTCTCCGGTTATGCTTTTTAAATGTGGCGGTTTGATGCTTTAGGGCAGGGGTGTCAAACATAAGGCCTATGGGCCAAAATCGGCCTGCCAGAGGGTCCAATCCGGCCCACGGGACGACTTTGCAAAGTGTAAAAATGACTGAATACTTCCTGTGAAAATATTTAACCCTTAGCTGCATATGTGATTAGACCCTACTCTCTTTCATAAGTGGGTCAAACATGACAATCTTTTTTTTTTTGCCATTTTTTGTCATTCTGGTTCAGAATCATTTCTGTTATTGTTTGTATTACATTTTTGTCCACTCGGGAATGATCTCATGTTTGAAATCGGTTTATTTTTCACTTTATAACAGATTTTGAACATTTTGATGATTGAAAAAGAAGAATATTGCACATAATAGCAATAGAATGTCAACATTCATTTTGTTGGCATTTTTCCACTCTTCCTCCAAGTTTGTGCATCACCTCTTGTATGATATTATCAGTGATAAAGAACTGGGGGTAGCAATACAAATATTACAATTTCTTTAAAAGTATAAAAGTTAAAGCAGAACTGTAAATTGAATAGTATTAAAAACATGTTTTTTGAGGAATAACTGGGAAATTAAATGATCAAAACTTTTCATTACCAAGATATTCCAAGAAAACGACCTCAGATTGCATAAACTCTGTAGTTTTAAGTGGACTCCGGTTCTGCTCCGGCAGTTTAATTTGTTGTGTGGATCTAGAAGCTTTGCCACAGAGTTGTGTGTTACTCTGAAAGTGGAGTTTGGTGGTTAAAGGGTGAAGTTGGCCTCACAGCAGAAGGTTATTGACCTCTGAGAAACAATTCAGGTTTGGTTAAAACAGGAATGTCACTAAAAAGTCTAGACGAATACCAGACTGCAAAAACAAATGTGAGTAAAAGCAGCTAAACCTTTTCCACCTAAAGACCTTGTCCAGTTTTTCTACAACTGGTTTGTGATTTTAAAAATGTGAAATTAACTGATGTTGATCTGGTTGTGTGAGGCAAACTGGGTAAATTCATACTGATTCGTGGATCTAATGCGTCCAAATACAGCTCTAGTGTGAATAATATATGAATGGTTGCTTTCAGAAAATATCATGAATGAGTTATAGGAGTCACCTGACTGTCTGTGTGTGTCTCCCAGTGTTGTGTAAGAGTTTAGACGGTCAAAGGAACACAGCCAGACTGTGAGAACTGTCTGGAAACCAGTCTGGGTGTTGTTGTTGTTGTCTGCAGGTTACTTTATGTTCTTGTGCCTGACTTGGACCTGACCTCTGGCTGCTCCTCATGGAAAAAAAGTGTGAGAAAAAAAAGCTGCGTGTGTGTGTGTGTGTGTGTGTGTGTGTGTGGGGGGGGGGGGGGGGGGGGGGGGGTAGTTAGAGCAGACTGTCTCTAAACAAAGCTAGCCCTGTCTGTCTGTCTGGTCTAGTCTGGCTTTATGTGTGTGTGTGTGTGTGTGTGTGTGTGTGTGTGTGTGTGTGCGTGTGTGTGTGTGTGTGTGTGTGTGTCCAAAAGCCTTTTATTTTTTTCTCTCATCACACAGAAAATATATGAACCTCGTTGTATTGAAACTGCTGCTATTAGCCACAATAGATGTGTGTTTTATTTTTTATTTATAGAGCAATAATTTCATTTTTAGCCAAACTGTACTGACACTATAAACCAATTAACTGATAGTCTCAAATCAGTAATTAATTGCGAACTCTTGTGATACTCAGGCACTAAGCAAAAATGTCAGTCAGAAGCATTTGCTGCTGCACTCGTCAATTTAAATGTGAGATGTGGTCATTTGAAGATGCCACATTTTTAAAATATGTTTTATAAGCTAAATAATTTTCAGTGTTAGACCGTGAAAAGGCCATGTACCTACACACTGACATACTGGAGTGCCGTTTAAATTCAAACCACATCTTTTTTCTTCTCATATATAATCTATTTTTCTCATGTTGTGTTGTTACCCCATGGCGGAGTTATATGACGATCGGCGTTGGTTTGTCTGTCTGTCCGTCTGTTAGCAACATCACTCAAAAACAGACTAACGGATTTAGATGACATTTTCAGGGAAGGTCAGAAATGACACAAGGACCAAGTGATTAGATTTTGGCAGTGATGCAGCTTATAGTCTCTTACTTATCCATCAAAAATGATACGACTGAGCAGCCTTGGCAAAGTGCTGCGCACACTGAGTACTTTTCTTGTTTTGTTATTGTGACTGAGGTTTTATTTCCGATGTGACAGATTAATAGGAATTTATTTCTCATGCTTGTACTTCCATATTTTTAACCACCTGACAATTTGTCAAGTTTGTTAGTGTTTGTACTGTTTTTCTGATGATTGAGGAATAAATACAGATACGTGACTCTGCTACATGTGTTAATATGCATGTACACTACCATTCAAAAGTTTGGGGTCACCCAGACAATTTCATGTTTTCCATGAGAATTCACACTTTTATTCATGTGCTAACATAACTGCACAAGGGTTTTCTAATCATCAATTAGTCTTTCAACACCATTAGCTAACACAATGTAGCATTAGAACACAGGAGTGATGGTTGCTGGAAATGTTCCTCTGTACCCCTATGGAGATATTCCATTAAAAATCAGCCATTTCCAGGTAGAATAGTCATTTACCACATTAACAATGTCTAGATTGGATTTCTGATTCATTTACTGTTACCTTCATTGAAAAGAAATGATTTTCTTTTAAAAATAAGGACATTTCTAAGTGATCTCAAACTTTTGAATGGTAGTGTATGTAGTCTGTGTTCCTCAGATCAGTTTTGCATCCAGGAATCCATTCAACTTTTTTTTTTTTTTTTTTTTTTTTTTAACAAATGCAGCCAAATGCCAGTGTACATGTGCGTAGGACTTACAAACACAATTTCATTTGTCGTATTGTATACAAAACAATACATAGTTTTTGGATGTTCTTTCTCTTGTATTTGTTTCCCTTCTATATCCCATTAATGTAATGCTGTAAACATCAACAACTGAAAACGGCTTATTATTTTATGTGAGTAAATGCAGCAGTGTTTTACTGCCCTTTTGTGAAAGAAAACTTGAGAAACCTGTTAGTCGGGATTAGAGCTGTAACTGCTTTCTAACTTAATAACAGGATAATAATTATGTTCCTCAGGGGCAGTAGTGGAAATCAGTTCTACCACACAGTGGGGGCTTTTGGGACAATATAGAAAATAATGGTCCAAATTAATGCAGCAGGCCAAGATATCCTGATTTATAATCTCTAGTTTGTTGCATCTTACACTCTTTATGATGAAAATATTCTTTAGACTCCCATTCCTGGTGAACATCAGCTCTCTCTCAAACTCTGTCTTCAGGTTGAATTGTGTTTTCCTCGTCTCACAAACTGACCTCCATCTTTGTTTCTGTTCCGCTGCAGCCCAGCTGGAGTTTGTCCAGATCCTGGTGATCGTGGTGGTCATGATGGTCATGGTGGTGGTGATCACCTGCCTGCTGAACCACTACCGCCTATCAACACGCTCTCTCCTCTCCAGACACGCCCCCACACGCAGGAGACACCTGCCATTGGCCAATGTAAGTCCGACACCACGTTTACACCTAGACCTCCGTCACACTTGTGTTTACTCTGTTCACTTTTACCCACACTAACGTTATCTGTGCAGAAATGGATCTGGTGATTAGATTTTGGCAGTGATGTGACTTATAGTCTAGATCCACAGATTTCTCAAAGATTTCTGTATCATTGCCAGATAGCGGCACGGCGTCACTTTAACTATGACAACAAGTGAACACTACGTCAGCTGCCTGCTGATGATCACATGATTGAAATCCTACTACAAATCCACCACCTGAGGACTTATTAGGACTTATCCGTCAGAAATTGTACAAGGATCATTGAGTAAACTGTGGGGGTGTTTCTGAGTCCCATCTATTCCTGCCACCCGCTACATATTTAGATCACACGATTCAGTATCAGTACATAACGTGCACATGCATAACACACGCCTGTGTTCAGTACAAGGTCATTTTGTTTGTGGGTACATCTATATTAAATGGCCACATTCTATGTCACCGTGATTTCTGATCATCAATAAATAAAAAACAAATGCTGCATTTCTGACAATGCCATATGGGGGAATGAACAGCCTTGGAGGAGTACTGTGCTGAGTGCTCTTCTAGTTTTAGCAATTGACACCTGGAGAAAAGTTTTTTCACTTTTTGATTTTCATTTTTTTAAATCATTTATGGCATTATAACAGCGTCATACTGCACAAGGACATTTTTGAGTTCTCTCTACTTCTAGCTGTGGTTGTATTGTTTCCATAGAGGTGCAGGAGTTTATAGTGCAATAAAAAACACAGAGAAAGTTCTTAGGTTCAGAGGGTATATATCAATCATTTGTCGTCAGTCTCTTGACATATACAGTACCTTTAAGGGATTCAAAAAAAGGAATTTATTCCAAGGAAATATGCCGTGAGCAATACAACTCTTGTTGCATGTAAACAATGTTATGTACACTACCATTCAGAAGTTTGGGGTCACTTAGAAATATCCTTATTTTTGAAAGAAAAGTATTTTTTTCAATGTAGATAAATTTAAATGATTCATAAATATAGTCTAGACATTGTTAATGTGGTAAATGACTATTCTAGCTGGAAACGGCTGATTTTTAATGGAATATCTCCATAGGGGTACAGAGGAACATTTCCAGCAACCATCACTCCTGTGTTCTAATGCTACATTGTGTTAGCTAATGGTGTTGAAAGGCTAACTGATGATTAGAAAACCCTTGTGCAGTTATGTTAGCACATGAATAAAAGTGTGAGTTTTCATGGAAAACATGAAATTGTCTGGGTGACCCCAGACTTTTGAACAGTAGTGTATATAGACAACAAATAAACAAATGTGAAATTTACAGAATGTTTTTTTTAAGTGGAAACGATAAAGATCATAGTCACTGCAATTCCAGTTACTCATCTTTATGAGCAGGCTTAGACACTGGAGAGTCGGGCAGCAGCTTCAGTAGATTAGTCACCGCGAGGACGGCCCTTAATAAAAGACAGATTCAGAAGAAAAGCAGCGTTTGAGCTGTGCTGAGTGACAGCATGTGATAACGGTGATTAAACGCTGCTGCGGGCCAATGCTAACACGCTGACTCACTTCTTCATTAAGGGCCGCCACATCTATTTCAAGAAACACATGCACCGACTTACACCTGAGGCTTCTTCAAACATATGACTGCACTTCCTGAGTCACCTGCTACTGAATCATCGTGTGTGTGTGTGTGTGTGTGTGTGTGTGTGTGTGTGTGTGTGTGTGTGTGTGCGCAGCTGCAGCCTACAAGTAAGATATGAGTAAAGGATGAAGCATGAACACACACAGAGCTCCTGATAAGCTCAGGGGAGTCATAGCGTCCCAGTTCATTTGGATTAGCAGACAGACACACTGACACACATACAAGTCAGACACGCAGGCCGGAGATCTGTTTCCAGAGAGCAAAACCTGCTCAGAATTTCCCGTCGGACTCTATAATTGAGGTTGCTTTGTCATTTCTTCAGTAAAAATTTCACAACGGCGTGAAATCAAGTTCAGGGTTTTGTCTCGTCAAGTTATAGCTTCATTCAGGCTGATTGGAGTTAAGCGAAACAATATTCTTTCAGCTTTACCAAAATAGATATGATTTGAATGAAGAGCATACGGTCAGGGGGCATGAAGACAATGATTAAAGCTATGGGGACATTTGAAAAAGCACAGGACAGGTGAATCTTTGCCGTGCACCAGCTGAGCCCTCTAGGGGACAGAAATGTAAAAAAAATAAAAAAATAAAAAATACAATGTAGTTTTCTGTAGTTCTTTCACACAAAAAACTAACTAAGAATTGCATTTAAAACAGCCAAAAATATACTAGAGCTTACTGTCGGCATGGAAAAAAGTGAAAAATCCTTCTTTGACAACAAAAATTAGCTAAATCCTTAGAAATTAGCGATTGTGTGATTTGTCAGACAGTTTATGATAAAACAGAGCAAACAACATCAATTTCTGTCAGTCTGCGTCAGCTCTAGAAGCACAAAAACAGACAACAGTTCTTAGAGTATAGTATTACACGTGTGATTCGGTAAATTTTGGTTTCAATTATTGTAATATTTCTGTCTGTCTCTTACAGGAGGGAGGTCTGTGGTCCTCTGAGTCAACAGGGACAAGCAGTGTTCTAAATGAGGTGAGTCCTGCTACATCCAATCAGCGTTTTTTTAGTAAAACTCTAGTATAAATTCATCTTTACGTGAATAGTTAGCTCAGGTCAATGTTGTGAATTGTGATGCAGCAGTAAATGTAGTGTAATATTATTGGACACGATATGCTAAAAGTAAAAGATGATATAATTGTGGCAAAAGCTTTTGAACTGAACAATAGAGTTAAAACCTGAATAACATATTTTGTAAAAAAATGAAATATGGAGTACTCAAAACATAATGGTGTAAACTTAAGGTAATGTCAGGGTCATTCCAGAATTGGAGGACATTTGGGCTTCAAAATTTTTGAAAAATTAACCTTTTACAGTTTTCTGCTACATATTCATCAATAATAGGTAATAAATCATCAAAGGCTTGCTTGGCTCAGATTACACATCAATGGTACAATTTTTATTCCATGTTTTATTTGTTGTTTGCTAACCCTACTCTAATCACAGTAACAGGGTTACTAATCCATGCTAATGTTAGCTTTTTTCCGCAGTAGAAGCTAGATATTTAGCTAGCTGTTACTGCTGACCAAGAGGACAAACTTACTGATGGAAAAAAGTAAAGAAAAAATGCAAAAGAATTTGTCTTATCCTGATAATATGAGGTAGAGTGAGACAATCAATCAAGGCTGACAATGTTATGAAAATCAGAAAAATAGAAGCAAGGACATGGCTTTGCTCTACCCATTCTTTAGGAAAACTGATGATCTAAACAACAAAACAAGACACAAAATGACAGACACAAGATGCAAGACAAAAACAAGACACAAAACAACAGAAATGAAACAAATGACAAAAACGAGGCACAAAAATAACAACACAGAAATGACAGAAGCGTCATCAACAGGGTTGTTGTAGGACACATGTTCCATGCATAATAATTATTTAAAATATTATGTTGATTAAAAAAATGTTCTCACAATTACAAGAAACATCAATGGAAAAAATAATACCAAAAACAGGAGATTTAAATTTCATTTGAACTGCTTTATTTGAGATTCAATTTGGTCATCATCGGGGTGGGACAAGAGAAAAATGGCAATTTAGGGGAACGTCAGACTTATTTTTAGAAAATATTTTCCAACATTCTTTTCTCCTATTTTTTTAGATTTGATCTCAGGAGAAGTAAATTTACACAACAACTGCATGTTTTAGTACTTTGTACACGGATTATGTGAAATTTGATGGGTGGGACGTAAAATGTCCTCCAGTTCTGGATTGACACATAACTGTTAAAAATGTATAAGAAACAGAACAGTGCATAATGGTTTAATATGCATAAAAACTGTCACAAAATAATAATAACTAAAAGTAAATAGTAACTAGGAAATAGTAATAACTGACTATCAAAAATACGTCCTATAGGCGTGGAAAAAATGACCAACTCTCACAGCATAAAAGACGATACACAGCTCAGTATTTTCAGTATTTTCTTGGGGTGTAAATCACTGCTAAGAAATGGTCCTGGATTTTATTTTCAACAATAAATCCTGCTGCCTCTGAATGCTGACTTCTCCTGGTGATTTTTTGAAGATCTTTAAAGAAGGTTTTTGGACATGTGAACACGGTCAAATCTTAGACTCCGGCGTGTGATTTGGGACTTAGTTTCCACATCATAACTTCTTGTCCCTCCTCACTCAGCACCAGGTGTATAACCCCCGTCCCCCAGATCGAGGGGTCCCCACGTCCTACCTACAGCGGGAACCGCATCACGGCCAGTCCCAGCCTCCGCTCCATTCCCAGCGCTTCCAGCACACATATGCCCCGAGTCGGTTCCAGCCGACGTATCCCTACCTGCCCCAGAGCCTCATCGACCTCCCCCCGACGATCTCCCTGTCAGACGGCGAGGAGCCGCCACCGTACCAGGGCCCCTGCACCCTGCAGCTTCGGGACCCCGAGCAGCAGATGGAGCTGAACCGCGAGTCGGTCCGAGCGCCGCCGAACAGAACCGTGTTCGACTCCCACCCCCTCGATCCATCCAACTCCTGTCTGCAGGCCAGGTAACAGCAAGGAAGTTATTTATTGTGTTTAGGGTCACTGCCTTGTTCTTGTATTGACTGATTCCACATCATGAGCAGCAGAAAAGATAATTGTACACTACCATTGAAAAGTTTGGGGTCACCCAGACAATTTCATGTTTTCCATGAAAACTCACACTTTAATTCATGTGCTAACATAATTGCAAAAGGGTTTTCTAATCATCAATTAGCCTTTCAACACCATTAGCTAACGCAATGTAGCATTAGAACACAGGAGTGATGGTTGCTGGAAATGTTCCTCTGTATCCCTATGGAGATATTTCATTAAAAATCAGCTGTTTCCAGCTAGAATATTCATTTACCACATTAACAGTGTCAAGACTGTATTTCTGATTCATTTAATATTATCTTCATTGAACAAAAATTGCTTTTTCTTTCAAAAATAAGTGACCCCAAACTTTTGAACGATAGTGTATAGAGTTGTCAACAAAAGTTTCCATACATTTGTAAAGACCATTTATATCATAGCAGTCTTGAGTTTCCAAAGACTTCCAGAACTCTTATTTTCAATGATGGAATCATTGAAACGTGTGTGTCCTAGCCACAAAATACAATCAAGCATTTTGATTCTTTCACAGGTCCCACATCGTGCCCCTTTATCAGCAAATAATTAAAGTCTTACATGATACCACAACATTTATTTCAATTTTCCAGTTCTAAATACCACAAAGATGGGCCATTTCACCATACTGCATAATCCTTGGTTTTAGTTCTGTACTGAACAGACTATTTCAGAGTCTGTAGCTGTAAAAACAGCTGTCTTGCTGCTGTCCACAGCCCCTTCAGGAAGAAGACTCTCCCTGAATCAATTTAATGTTATCTTCAGTGAAGAAAACTGCTTTTCTTTTTTTAAAAAAAAAGGACATTTATAAGTGACCCCAAACTTTTGAATGGCAGTGTTTCCAGTCCAACCAGCTGCTAAGTTAACCCTGCACTAACCTTTAAATCACACCTTTAAATTTTCCTGCAGTTTCAATTAGGAAGGACGTTCCTGTTCCAACAAAATAGTTCAGGGAAATAAAAGTCCCTGTTTGAGTCACTGTGTTGCTCTTTGTACTGACTGTGACTCAGATTTTTGAGTGGATGTTCTCAATGCTAAAATGCAGAAGTGGAAAAAGTAACTGAAAACTTCGAATAATCCCCCCCTAAAGTAGACGAGAAGCCTAATGGTTATTTATTTCTGCTTTTGGACCCATCTGCATTAGCATCTCTGAACTACAAGCAGTATCTGGGTGGGGTTTTGCTTTCACTCGCTCATTTTTCACTGCAATATTAAGTCCTGGAAACAGCACCAGCATGACTAGAAGTAGACAGAACTTAAAAATGTCTTCTGTGCAGGATCACACAGTTTTAATGATAGAAATCATAAAAAAGAGAAAAATAAAAGTTGAATTTCTATAGATTTTTTTAAAATTAAAAAAAAAATTATTTGACAAGAAATAAAACACCTGGAATCAACAGGTTTGCAAGTGTATACAGGTGCCACCAACGCTAGAAAAAATGGTGGCTGTATAGGTTATAGATAGATTTTTTGATTTTTTTTTTTTATAGATTTTGGTTTGACCAAATAGGTGATTTTTGACCGAGTTTTCAATCGGACATATAGAATAAAACCATTCTGACAAAGTATTACGAATTTAAGCTTAGATTTCGTTCATTTTCCTGACAGAAACCCGTGTTATATATGTTTGTTTCAAGCATGATCGTTTCTTTTTAGCATCTGGCTTTGATAAATAGTGTAATATGGGGATTTTTTTAAAGATAACATGAATGTCAAATCCGTCTAGTCTATCACTTGGCTCTTATTATCTCGTTTGCACACTTCTTTATGTCGATCTTTATACACTCAGTGTGAAGTCATCTGCATAATCTTGCTACTGTTGTTAAAAACTTGCCAAGAAATGTCTGCTTCTTGCACTAATATTGACTCAGGTTGTCGTGTGTGCAGCCAAACAAAAGTTGTATCAGCCTCAAGGAAATCAGCACCTTTAATCTCCTCCTCAGTAGTTCCAAGGCCAGAAGGCAGTACTTCTTGAAGAGCAGGGGCGAAACTTAAACCCTGCTGGAGACAGATAGTAAATGCAGGCTTCTTTCATAATCCCTACAGTCTGCCTGTTCCTCATTATGCTGCACCTCCACTTGGTACTGTCCTTGTTTTTCGGCTCCCTTCATTCTAATTTATCCTCGTTTTATTTGCTCCCAGTCTGCAGGCGCCTCCTCCGAGCGTCCACTCGGGCATCAGTGTGCTAGAAGCCCAGGAGGCCTTGTCCCGGCACCAGAAGCAGGGCTCTCGAGTTGAAGGAGCTCCCCCGACCTACAGCGAGGTCATCGGGCACTACTACCACCCTTCGTCCCTGAACTCCACCCACAGCCACCGAACTGTGCCGCAAGCGCCGCCGTCCTCGCTCATACAGGGTCTGCTCCGACCTCCGCCTCAGCAGCAAGGAAGCGTGGACAACAGGAACACAAGGAATACAAAGGAGAAATCCCAGAAGCCCCAGCAGGTGTGACAGTACTGCTTCCTGTTTCCTAGCCGGCGAGAAAAAAAACAACAAACAGGATTACGTCTGATCAGCGGACAACGAGGAAAAATCACATGAATGGTAAAAAAAAAAAGAGCTGGTCGGTTGTTTCACAGTTTCCCCTGCTTCACACTTCGAGAGGCGGCAAGACGAGCACCTGGAAACCCCATCACTCCTGCAGAGCACAGTCACAGGAGAACATCTGGTACTTCACGTTCCACAGCTTTCTGTCCGAGGAGCACTTCAGATGAACCCATGATGATGTCAGAGAAGAGTTGGCAGAAGGCGGAAAAGGGGAAAACCTTTCCGTCCTCATCCCTCCTCCATCAGACTGATCCACATAGTCTTCATTCATTATATATATTTACGTGTTCCATTTGTTTCTATAGAGCATTTTTCTTCATTTTTTTGTCTTTTTCACACTTGCCAGAAAATTCCTGTCCAGGCGAACATGTTGCAATCTTCTTGGGTCTTCCATGTTTTAGGATTTATTTTTTGTTTTCTAGTGATAATCCCTCCACCCACCCACTCGCTGCTTCGAGTCCTTTTAGTCCACGTCCTCGACTCCTGCGCCAGGCTTTAGCTGTATCACGGGGACATGTTAGCACCTTAGGACATTTTCCAGAAAGAGTTTAAATTTTAGTTGAATCTTGAATTAGAACACCAGTTGTAGCACAGTGCTGATCGTCCTCAAGCTAAAAGTTCTGCCTTACATCAACCAACCGATGCAGGAGATGTCGCTGGACCCCCTTTTTTTAGTTTCTTAATTTTTCTAAAGAAGGTTTGCACAAAGTTCAAGACTGTTCACCACAGAGAAAGAAATAATTCGCTACTTGATCGATGATGAGAGAAAAACTAGAGAAAGTAGGGGTATTTTTCTAAACTTTATGGATTCATATGAGATGTTTTTCTTTGATTTTTTTTATTTGTTGTGTAGTTATCGAAAAAGAAACAGACATCAGTAATCTGTTGGGGTGCCAACTTTCACGTTGAACATTTTGCCGCGTACATGTTGATGTGTATATATGTTGTATACGGAGTATATATACAGACATGTATGCAAACTGAGAGCGAAAAGCACGAATTTAGAGTTATTTATATAATTGCTGAAAAGAATTGCACTATTTTTTAGTATGCGCAGACGGAACGTTTCAGTGAGACTTGTGAAGGAGCTCTGTCTATGGAGGCGTAAAAACGAAAGAGAGAGGTGAAAATGTGGAATCTTACCAGGGATTCGGACCAGAACAGTGCACAGCAGCTGCTATCGTGAACAATTTATGGCGAGATTCTGACGTTGGTGCAGCGGACTCAGACCAACCGTTACTGTACCATTGATCAAAAGAAGAAAAAAAATCTCCAGTTTATGCAAAATGTCTGAGTCCTGCGAGCCCACCACAAGTCAGCATCCAACCTGCGGGCCCAATCAGAAACTCTGCTCGTCGCTCTCTCAGTCTCACCCCATTGGCCGAATCGTTAGCCAATCCCAAAGCTGGCTGTCACTACCTCGACCGAACAAGTCAAGCACATACGAGTTTGTTAATCAGACTTTTAAACAGACGTCTGAACTAATCAAGACAGTGTGTAATGTAACAGTAGAACTAGCAGTAGAGTAAGATGTGGTAGAGTTAGCTTTTAATTTTTAATCCTGCTGTGTGTTATTTTATTTGAATGTCAAGAGTTTTTGTTCGCCGGTTGGGAAGAGAGAGAACGAGGCAGAATTAGTGACACCTAACGTCCCCCTTGAAGTGCATTAACTCAGGAAGAAAGCCAGTCGCCCAACGGGCCCTAAATGTTCGATACGCCGGCTGTGCACTGCTGTGGCCGCACATGCACGAAATTACATCTCCAGTCGAACACCTCCAGTTTCCTTTAAAGTTCCTTCTCTTCTCTTGCCTTTTTTTAACACAAACTCTGGTAAGTTTCCTTCTCTCACAGGCATCTCTGAGCACTTTACTGCACCAAGAAGGAGACAACAATCTTCTGTCAGCCAGCGTCGGCCTCAGTTTACCTAAAGCACCTAAAAACTACAGTAGAACCCTTTAGGTTAAATTCTTCAACCTTTAGAGCTGCACTTTTAAAAGATGCAAAGAGTTTTGCACCAAAGCGTTGGACTTTTTTTTTTTTACTCACATCTTCTGAATCTGAAATCACTAGATTATCAGAAGAATATTTAATGGTTTTCATGCCAGTACCATAATTTTCAATACTTACGGTTCTCATTTTGCCTTTACAAGCAGAACTTTGACTAAATAAAAACTGGAAAAAGAAAAATTATTTGAATTAGGAAGTGATTTATCAAATAATACATAAAAATTATCCTAAATGCAGCCAGACATTTGATCCTAAATTTAGTTTTTGGCACTAAAACAATGTAGAAGTTTGATATCGAGCCCAGGTTGTTTTTTTTTTTTTTTTTTTTTAAAGATCATGTGACCCTTTGGTCTGTTTTATATTTTTAACTTCCTCCTCTGTTGTCTATGTTTTTGGAACAAAACTCTTTTTGTGTTGAATGCAGCACAAGTTGGGTTGTTGAAACTAGACACACTGAAGTGTTGAAATGTGACACGAGTGTTAATAGCAACTTGCCTTGTGTCATCTCTTTAAGAGTGTAGAAACATAGAAATAATACAGTTTTAGCTCATCAAAGTAGAAAATCTCAATATAACGACGTATTTGTACTTTTTTTGTTTAAAGTTGCTGCTTATATTTATATGAAAAGCGTTCACTGCGACCAACGCTGTTTTAACTCGGTGCTCGTGAATTTTTACTGATGTGACGACACCACAAGCTGGTCCAGATGACGTCACCGTCCTCTAGTGTCCAGTTTTTATGCAACAGCGTCCTCCACAGGGTCCGAACCAAACTGCAGCCAGAACTCCTGAAGCTGAGTTAGCTTGATTTTGCAAGCCGAGGAGAGGAGAGAGTCAAAAAGGCCAAAAAAAAGACGTTTTATTGTCTGATGTGGTGAATCTTTGTCTTTTCTTCTTGCTGGTGTCTAAGCTGGACGTAAAGAGGACCAGTTTGTGTCATTGAATTGTCATTACTTTTAAATTACAGAGCAAAGCATCCATTCTTTAGAAGGATGAACCACAGCTGAACTTTGCAGAACTTTCCTTGAAATCACCTACTTTCTAAATCCCTTAAGACTCTTTTAACAAACTGAACTTTGCACAATAAAAAAATGATTTCATCTGGTTTTTCAATGTAATAACCAGAAAAAACCATTTACGTCCATAATTAGGTATTAGTTTGCAAACCCAAACTTTTGTAGCTTCATTGTTTGCCATATTTGTCCATGTTAAGGTTAGTTTTCATTAATTTCTCCTTAGTTATACGTTTTTACTTGTCTTCTCTGGAGCAAGCAAATATGATATATAACTTAAAAATCTTTTCTATAAAAGAGCTGGTGGGTTATTTTTTCATCCAGATGTTTAGAAGAGTCTTTGAGGATTCTACCAATCCATTTAAAACAGCGTTCAGCATTCACGATTGCTTATGCTTTTGACTTTTTAACTGTAATGGTAAAACCTGAAAGTTCAGCTTTTAACTCCCGTGACACAAAGAAAGACAAAAAAAATAATAATCGACACGTAATCACAAATCATTCCTTATCGATTCGCCTTCCCTCTGTCTTATTTATTATCTCTCTTTCACCTTTGTTCCTGTTATTTAATGACTAGCACTTATGGAAAGAAAAAAATCATGATATGAAGAAATGAATCTCTTGACCCAAAGCAGCTAAAGGACTAATGATTGGCTCAATCAAAGTATGAATCACCTTTCACCTTGTAATGAGGTTATTAGCCTGGTCCTATGATGCAAGTTTAGCTAATTTATTGATCTGTATTTTATTGTCTTTTCCCCTACATCAATATGTTACTTGTGTTTGGATGAGGCTATTTAAAAACGGTTCGGTTTCCTGCGTTGGAGGGTTTGCAGCGGGTATGATAAGACTGGACAGGTTCTAATGAAGGCGTTATAGTAGAATCAAGTTGATAATTATTTAAAATGATGTACCTACAGCTGAATTCATATGGAAGAAATTAGTGTAGTATCAATCTGTCACTTCAGGGAAAGCTGACGCTGGCTGACCATACAAAACAGGACAGAAGAAGGAGGAGTGAAAACTCATTTACAGGCTGACTAGTGTTTGTTTTTTTTTTTTTAATTCAATGTACTATCTACACATGCACACTGGTGTGTTTACATGGCTTTCACCAGTGCATTCCATTTTTATTTTTTCTAGATTTGAGCTGCACAAAACCCACATATGAAGCGGATCACGTGTAAAATGCCTCCATGCCGGCGATAATCTGCACCTGTTTGAGGTGATCACA
This sequence comes from Amphiprion ocellaris, assembly GCF_022539595.1. Lineage (NCBI taxonomy): Eukaryota > Metazoa > Chordata > Actinopteri > Pomacentridae > Amphiprion > Amphiprion ocellaris. The sequence continues at coordinate 9,114,086 of NC_072770.1, read as the reverse complement.
TGCTTTCCTTTGCTTTAAGCCAGCGTGAAGGCAGCTTTGCAGTGTTAGCACATTAGCATTTCGGCTAGCGGGTGACAACTTTTTCCCAGAGCTGTGTGTGTGGGTGTGCGGTTAATGTACACCAACCTGGCCTGGGAAAGACCTCCAGCCGTCTAGACAAAAACTAAACACACACAGAACAGACTAAACAAACTCACCTCAGAAGCAGACCTTCCACACACACACAAACACACACACACACACACAGACACACTTTCATTCACCCACTTCATTTTTTCAGCTTATTGTGGACCACACAAGATCGCACAAACACTGATCTCACACCCCTGGATTGCCTCCAGAGTCCCTCCTTCCTCTTCCTGTCTGAGCTCCTCCTGTTACCTAGAGACGCCTGCTGCCCAATGACAGAGCTCCTTCTTATAGACCCCGGTCCTCGCTGCCATTGGCCGGCCGTCTTTTACGTCAGTCTCCTCGGAAACGTTCGTCGTTTATTATTGTTGCTATGTCGTACAAGTGTGCCTGCCTGCGCTGAGACAGGCGAAATGTGAGTGGCTAGTTTGGGCTGTCAATCATCCCACGCCACGCCGTCTCAGATGATGATGATGATGATAATTGGATGATGGTGATGAGATTTATGATGATGATGATGAAGATAGATGTTTTTGTTAGTGATGCCGCAAAGATCGTTGCAATACACCTACTATTTGCCTTTTTGATAATATTAGTCATATTTTAACGTAGTGTGCTTAATGTAAGTTTTTTTTATCGTTATTGTTGTTATTGTTGTTGTTGTTGTTTATTGACCTGAGAAGAAAAATGAGGTGATTTCACTTCAATCCATCGATCACACAAAAACTGTTTTTTGTTTTTTGTTTTTTTTCATTTGTTCATCCAACTTTGAGAGTGTAAAACTACCTAACACAAAAAAAACTGCAAGATCACTGGGGAGGACGTGTAAATACAAGAAAATGTACTTCAGCTTTTAAGTGCCCTTTTCCCATTTAGAGTACGCTTGTTAGTGTGCAGCCGTCTGAAGAGCAAAATGATTTGTATGTACATCTTTATTATTTTTTTACATAAACATATCCTAAGAACAGCTTATCTTTAAGCTAGCTAAATTTGTGAAACTTTACCCTCATCCAGTCCCTCTCTTTAGGGGAAAAAAAGCCCACTTTTAGCACATTTTTTTCATGCACCTACAAGTTTAAGTATGCTTCTTTTAAAACATCAAGTCCTGACGTCCCAGTTTGTTGACTAATCATCGCGCCTCCTTGCCTGGCCCAGCGTCTACATGTGTGCCTTCTGGTGTCCAGAGCTGAAGGAAGCCAATATGCTTAAAACTCCATTACTGTTGCCTTTTGACACGTAACCAACTTGGACAGCACAAAATATGTTAAAACTACACAGCCATGACTTATGGAAGTCTAGTCACAGCACGAAAAGGAAAAAAGAGTGTAACTCCTTGTAGATGCCCAGAAAAAATGGACACCTGCAACGAAATTATAAATGAGCAAATTTATCTGGTGGGGAAATTGACAAATGCAATGAAAATCTCTGCAATTGCTATTTAGTCTTAGAGATTAACCTTAAGGGAGAAGACTTTCTATGTCAAACTTCCTTACGCTGATGTTAGGTTCGAATAAGTTCGCTTTGGAAAGTCAGGTTTAAATGAGTCTGACTTAGAAAGTCAGGTTTAAATGTGTCTGACTTACTAAGTCTGACTTACTTAAACCTAACATGAACTTAACATTTTTTTCTGGAATAATTTGGCTTTTTGTCAATTTTACTTTTCCAAATGAAATAAGCTTCCATAATTACAACAGCATATGCTAAATATCAGTAATTCATCACACTGGTTACTCATGTTGTGTTTCCGAGATGTTGGAAAGTCAAAAATCCACTCTAGTGAACTTGTATTCGTAGTGTAGCATGTCCTTAAATGCATCAGAATGGTAATGATAGTTGATAATTGTTAGATAGCAAACAGTGTGCAAGGTGAAGGAATTCTGATTTTCTTATGACATTTATTGGGACACAACATTAGCTACTCTTTAAGTTTCTGGCTACCTGGAAAGAACCTGCTCCTTTAAAACCCACTACAGCCCAGTTTTCTGCATTTTTATAGGCATTTCCAAAGAATTAATCATCCTGAACAAGTCACGCCTGACTTGAACTTTTCACATTTTTTGGGGAAAGCTTCGCTTTTTCGTTGCCTTTTTCCAGTTTCAATCAATCACCTGTAGGGAAGTGTAATGCATACTGGCATTAAAGAAGAAAAACTGAATATTTTATTAAGAACAATGGAATGACTGAAGGAACACTCTGGAGAAAGGCAAACTAAAAAGAAACGTTTTCCCCTTTTTGTGTTTTTGCTCATTCTGCGTTGTTGTGTTCTTTTCTGCTTGCTCTGCTCTTTGAATCAGCGCTGCATGGCGCCTTTTACTCTGACAATGGTGAAGAAAAAATATACGAAAACACTCTCTTTTGGTTGCAGTATGTTATGTGTGCGTATTTAATAAGCCTCTGTACGTTACGGGACACAACGGCGCTCCGTTGCTTGTTCACCGCGGTGACTATTGTAGAAGTCTTCCACCTGTCTTTGAGTTTCATCCTGCAAGCATGTCAAATGTGGGACTTGTACAATAGATCCGTTTGTTCTGCTCAGGATTCCTACATGCAGCTGGTCCAGATGTTTGGCAGAAAAATACGATAAAATGCTGCGATTGTCCAATCCTCAGCTCTGGAGTGAGAGCCGCAGTGGGAACCAGGTGTGAGACAAAATGTAGGAACCCTGATCTGTTCTTGTAGAAAAACGTTGGGTTTCCCTTCGTTCAGATTTAGCACCAGGCTCATAACTCTTCCGTTGAAGTGCAATGAGAAAAAAAAGGTGAACGTGGTGCTAAAAACTTCAAGGTTTAACTCCAGTCTGTCACAGCATGGCTCACACACATATATAGAGACCTGCTTATTCTCAATGGTAATAACTGCTTATTTGTGTATTAAGACAGTTTATTTTAATTTATATTGGATGGTCTACGTGTTGCTTGGTTTGTTTTGTTGTCGTTTTTTCTTATTCTTCTCTGTTACAAACAGAAGACAATGGTTTATCGTTGTTGTCACAGAACATGGTATGAATCTGACACATTTCAGTTAGCCTTCGATTTAAAATATGAATAAAAGTTTTATAAATATTCTTGTGTCTCCTTTGGTGATTTATTTAAACTTGAACTGACTGCAGTTCTCTTTCCAGATGTCATTACAATACATCAGGCTGTACTTTATGTTTGCTTGGGGTTTGTTCACCACCTGAATTTAACTAAGCATATAGGTAAGAGCCTTCCACTGGATAATTACTGCAGTGATGAATACGTTTCAGCTGCAACAACTTATTTAACCCTAGAAATGAGAAGCTCCTCACTGCATCAGTGAGGAGCTTCTCATTTCTTTAACAACCATGTTGGAAGACATATCCTGTGGTCGTGGAAAGGATGTTAATCTGTCTCAGAAGAGTCAAATTATTGGCCTGCATCAAGCACAGAAAACAACTAAGAAGATTTCTGAAACTACTAAAATCGGGTTAAGAACCGTCCAACGCATCATTAACACCTGAAGGATAGTGGAGAACTTCAAAGAACAAATGTGGTCGGAAAAATTAGATGATTGTATGAAATAACAGTAGAACCCGCGGCTATGTTTAATAGTAAAAGTAAGAAAATTTCCACACGCACAATGCAAAGGGAACTCAAAGGATTGGAACTAAACAGCTGTAGCTCTAAGAAAACCACTGATCAGTGAGAATAATAAGGAAAAACAGGCTTCAGTTTGCTATGTAGCATAAAGATTGGACTCTGGAGTACTGAAAGAAGGTCATGTGGTCTGATGAGTCCAGATTTACCCTGTTCCCAAGTGATGGGGGCATCAGGGTAAGAAGAGAGGCAGATGAAGTGATGCACTCATCATGGCTAGTGGCTACCAGCCTGTGGGGGTTTGGGTTATGATCTGGGGTTGGTCAGGTTCAGCAACGTTATGTTCGGTGTACGGTGAATGTGTGTCATTCTCAGAGCTCATGGCAGTCCACTGAAATATTAGTGTACCACTTTTTTTTGGAAAAGGCAGTATGTAATCTCATACATTTTCACTCGCTCGGTTGGGTATACTTTTATAATTCTGGGAAAACAACCAATTGCACCCAGAACAACCTGAGGAAATGGTGGCATGGACTCAATAAGATGGTGGAAACCTTCTTCCAGATCCATGTTGACACAACAGCATCACACAGTCGCATTAGATCTGTCGGCTGCACATTAATGCTGTGGAACACCTCATAATTAGGTTGTTTCTGGAATACAAATATTCAGCAGTGATGCCCGAGTAAACATTTTAATGATGCATTAGCATTATGGGGCTTACTGTGTACTGTGACACTTTGTCCACTGACACAAGAAAAGATGGATGCACATGTTCATGTTTACACCCAAATCTGACCTTAATATCTGTCCATGGCAGCAGAATTCAAGTGTGTTCACATCAAATCTGACTGTTCTCTGACCTCTGCCATTGACAAGGTGTTCTCCACGCAGCTCCCACTCACTGGATGTTTTTGAATTACTCACCGTTCGCTGCAAAATCTAGAGACTGTTACGCATTAAAATCTGAGGAGATCAGCAGTTGTGACATGAACAGTTTGTGTCTGTATGGTCTAATGCATGACATTACAGCTACATGAATGTCTGATCAGATATTTGCATTAATGCACAGTACAGGCGTGTCTAATACAGTGATACACATTATGTATGCATTCACCCATGAGACAAGATTATTACATTAGAATGTTAAAAAAAAATTAAAAATCGAAGCCAAAATTGGAAGAAATAGCTAAAGAACATTTCCAAAAAGTGAATAAGGCATATGGAATACCTGTTTGGAATTATGATTTGGATGAATTAGATCTAAAACGTAGAAACAAATAGTGGAAAAACTGTAAGCCTAATTTTGGCCCACCCTGTATATAGGGACATCACTAGAATAAAAAAAACAAGAAGCATATATGAGCAGTGTTGCTGTTGTAGAAATTCAGATATTGCAAATGTTCCTTTGAATATGGGAAATAATAGAGTTGCAAAGTGTCATACTACATGTAGAAAGAAAAAATACTTATATTTAAAATACTTATATTGTATTGATTCTGTTGCTTTGGCACAGATTTCTTCTTTATGTAAAATAAAATGTATTTTACAGAGTATTTTACATGTACAGAGTATTCATAATGTTTAAATGCAGGAGTGAATCAACCAGTATCCAGCAGGTGGCGCACTTACATCTGTTTTGAAGTGGATGTGGGTTCACATGCTGGATCTGCAGGGGGAGTAAAACCATCTAAATGAGGCATTTATGCCAATTTAAAGTACAGGAACAGACGGCTTTTAACCCCCCTGCTATATTGCGGGTCAAACTGACCCATTTTGAAGTTAAAAAAGAAATCTAACATAAAAATTGTTCAAAATATTTTTTCGGAATAAAATTTCTTCTGTTTGGTTTAACAAGCGTAATCAAAATGAAAATGGCTCATTTCACATATTTGCACCCTGAACAGACGAGGTGGCTTGTGTTAATTTATCAACTCCATGAAAAGAAAAAAATTCATATAAAACTGTTGCACTTTATATGTAGGTCTTTCCAATGTACATTTTAAAAACATTTTAATATGCATTTTTTAATGAAAAACAAGTGAATTATCCTCATTGAACCATGATCTGTGAGAGGTAAAGAACACCACTGCACTAAATATTAATTGAAATGATTAGTAATGGAGTTAACAATGAGATATAAACAGTGTTTATTGAGATTTTTTTTACAATTTTGGATAATTAAACATGACCCAGGAACATTTTTACTGTTCCTGAAAAATAAACCTAACAGGAGGGTTAATTCAGCGTAGTCCTTTACAAAGCAGGTATTTATTATATTATTATTATTACTTGTAAACACTATTTCAGTTCAGATTTATATTATTTATGTAGCACCAATTCATTACACAAGTCATCTGGGGGTCACTTCATCAAGTTACATCAAAACCTTATAGTATTATAATTGCAGACGTACCTCTGAGCAAGAACTTTATCACAACGAGGAGAAAAAAACTTTGTTCTAACTGAAAAAAACTTGATTCCGAGGGAGAACAAAGGAAAAGGACAAACTCAATGGTGGCATAAAGGACTAGTGAGAGTAGAGGTGCTCAGTGAGCCTAGAGCAACATTTTAAGGGATGGTTTGACGTTGCCCTTTGTCAAAGACGAAAGTTCTGAGTCAAATCTTAACAGTAGAGAGTGTCTGTGTCCTGAACCCAAACTGGGAGCTGATCCCACAGCAGAGGAGCTGATAACTGGAGGCTTTATTCCAGTTTATTCCGCTTCTGGAAATCTGGGAACCACAATTAAACCTGCAGTCTGAGAGCAAAGTGCTTAAGATAGTTTGGTCATGAAAGACTTTGTATGTTAGAAGAAGAAGTTTAAATTCTATTCTCGATTTTGGAGCCAGTAAATAGAAGCTAAAATGGGGAATTCTGACTTCTCTTGTTGATTCATATCAGTGCTTTCACTGCAGTATTTTTATCAGCTGGAGGCCTTTTCATTGTGTTAGTGGGACATCCCAATACTAAAGAATTGCAGATGCATGGACTAGTTTTCCAGCATTACTCTGAGACAGGATGTTCTTTTGAGACAGGTGTTACTAATGGCATCAGTATAAGTACATGGACAAACACTGTATAGCAGCAGGAGCCATTTAGTTGGAGCTTTAGATTCTGCACAGGAGCAAGTTTGGTTAGTCGCTTTCATTATCTGTATTTTCAGGTGAGAAAAATGTGCAAGGAATATATTGATTTATGTTAAGGTTATGGTCATAGGTAGAGACATGTTTAGAAAATGATGAAGGTCCATGCAAATTGTTTAGACAGTTGATAGCTCTCACATTTGATGCATGTATAATCGATATTTTATCAGAATCCAGAACTCCCATATCTAGGTTAATGTTGGGGGTTCCTGTTTTATAACTTTTAAGGTCAGTTTTTAATGTTAGCAGTTGTACTAGCAAGACAGTACATAACCTCTACTATGTGGTTACTGTATGTATTAATTATGTACAAACATAAAACAACTTATGCCAATCTGAACACAGAGCAGTTATAATATCAGACAATGACAAAGACTGTATTCATCTGTGACTTTAACTAGGGATCAGTATCAAATTCTTCAGTATATTAAGCAGCTAAAACTCATCTAACAAATGGCCCAGAGGCTACAATGTACTTTAGTTGTTGTGCCCCTCTTTTAACAGTTTATTATCTTTATCATTTTTGTTTTATCCTTGTTTTATTATTGTTGTAAAGCACTTTGTGATTTTGTATTTGTGAAATGTGCTACATAAATAAATTTTATTTACTTACAGGGGGGTGTCAACTTAAGTCGGAATTCTGTTCCTACGACGTGACTTAACGTGGAACTCACATATGTACAAAAGTACCTATGTCTGTCTATCTCAGTAATGAGGCCACTATGCTGCTTTGTCATCACAGTTGATTTCACAGGAGTAGATCCTTTCACATGTTCAAGTATATGCTTTTTATCGCCAATGATCATCAAGACAGTCGTGCGACTTAGGCCTAGCAACCAGCCAATGTTCGTGTTTTGGCCTTTTCCGAGCTTTTTACTTAATCTAATTTCACTTCCGTATAGATGGCTTTCCTTTTCTTCGAAGCACTGCCGTCAGAAGAGTCTGACTTACGCTCGAGAGCCATAATGAAGGGCAAAAAGTTTCAAAAAAACACCACAAACGAAAGAAACCGAATATAGCACAATCCAACGTGGCGTATAGCGCCGTGTGACGCTGAATTTGTCCGCTCTGCTCGCCAACTAGTTCCCGCGCAAAATATGCCTTAATTTCACAAACGGCGTATGTCACAATGATGAAACAAGACTTTCTTAGTAAAATTTATGGGAGATAGTGACGTAACCACAAATCACGGTAGGTCGAGGATGTCGTAAACCGAGGACCTGCTGTACTTACAAGGTCTGACAAACTGGCAATTTGGCATCATCTGGACAGACTTCAAGTATTACTTGTGAACTTGTCAGGAAGTATTTGAAACTTGCTCTTCTCTGAATGGCACATATCTGGATTGACTAAACTTAGAACAACCTGAGATTTGGACTTATTGTGGAATTATCTGCCATGTTTGGCACTTGCCCTGAAGAACTTGAGGTCTGATCTGACAGACTTAACCTGCACTGGTCTAGAATGACCTTAAAATTAGCTCAGACTTGTCTAGATAAACTTGAAGCTTGGGTGCATTCATCTAACAGGAACTTGGACCTAAATTAGAATGACTTGGTTTGGACTTGTCTATGGCTTAACCAAAACCTGAACTTTTTTAATTTAGCTGTGTCATAGATTTGGCTTGAATGAATCAAGACCTCCATTTTGATCTGAGCCATGAGTTGTACTTCTCTGGAGTCACAGTCAAATTGATTTGAGACTTGACTTGACAGGATTAAGACTTGGAATGACTCAAAGTATGTGTGACTTCATTTGGATTTTCAGTAATGACTTGAAACTTGACCTGACAAACTCGATTGTGACCTGAGTTTTGTCTAATCAGTAAACAAGGTAAACAACAAGGTAACAAGGTACAAGGTAAACAGTAAACAACATCTTAAATGACTTAACACTGTCTAGAATGGTTACAAAATGAGGTAAAAGGCTTGAAACTTTATTGGGATTTGGCTTAGAATAAATGAGACTTGAATTAGACAGTAACTTGGGGCTTGAATTTGGCTTGTTTGGAATTAATCAAAAACTGAATTTGACTTATCTGGAATTACTTGAACTTATCTGGATTTAATCATTTTCTTCTCGTCTAGGATGACTTAACAGAACTTGAACTTGCCCTGAAGGACTTGAGACCTGACAGACCAATGCTGAAATGACTCCAGACTTAAAATGCAGTCAGACCTGTCACGCTCGTCTGTAAAAACTCATCTCTGTTCTGGTCATGGTGTGTCAGCTGGCAGCTGCCTGAACTCTGAATGACTGATTCTCAGCCAGATGAACCCGGGCCAGTTATTGAGCAGATTCCAGTGACTCAACAGCTTCAAACTGCATTACACTCTTTTCTGTCCCTGCCAAGTTTCTACGTAAGTTCTCACCTCAGATTGTAGGTTAATAAACCATTCATGCTTCCATCTATCTGTCTCTCTCTCTACTATCTATCTGTCTCTCTGTCTTGCCACACAGTTGGCAGCTTGCCTCGCTGTACAGACACTATTCGGTTTGTTTTACAGCTCTCTTGGCAGAACAGATATAAAGGTTGAACTAGTTACTGATGAGTTGTAAAATGGGGATGGGATGGTGAATGAAGTGATAAAATAATGTAGGTTGATGACTTGAACTCATTCTAAAGATCATGCGCCAATCATTTGAGTGATTCTACAAACCCACGCACACCTTTTCTTCTTTGCTTGCTCATCTACTTTCACCTTGTATCACTCTGTACTATATTAACTGTTTTTGATTGTGCAACATGTCCATGCAAGGACACAATGGTGGGAAAAGTTACCTCAGATATAAAAGTTTTTTTTTCTGGTCTGAAAAATGATTCAGTAGAAAGAAACGAGACTTATTTTTGGTTCTTGAAGATGTTCCACCTTCATCCGAGAGGTTTCTTCAGTTCTGACTGACTGGTGGGAAGTTGTAGGTGTTTTTTTCTCACCACCATCTCACCTGAATTAAAGCTCATTAACGGCCTGAGCTTGCTAACAAGTCCTGATTCGTGTATACAAGTCCAGTTGCCTTATACTGACTGAGAAACTACACAGACAAATTCCAGTACGGGTGTAACGTTATGTTGGAAGGATGTCACAAGAACCAATACTTTTGTACGAAGTCGATGTCAATATTCTAGTGGCAGTTTTTCTTAATAACTGCATTAGGAATAATATTGGAGAGTTTAGCCAAAACAACAGATCTGTTGCAACTTGTGGATAAACAAAACAACCCCCCAAAAAACCACCAATACTCATGCATGGAGATAGTTTTTGTGTCTGAATAAAATAATTAGGGATAACTTACAGACAGCTAAAATGAACAATGCTAGTCTGGAATGCTAGAACATGAGAAGGAGAGACATATTTATATGGAAGAACCTGTGCAAGACTTAAGGGTATCTGTTTGCAAATCGGAATGTAGTGTTCATATTTATATTTCCATCAGTATATAATCACCTGCAGCTATAGATCATGTTTTCGTTAGCTTAAAATGAACCTGCCATGTTGTGCCGCCATGTTTCTACTGTACCCCAGAATGGACAAACCAAGTACCAGCTCTAGAGAGACTATTGCCTTTTTTTCTAGAGCTGGGACTTTAATGTCTTGGTAAAGGTAGTGACAGCCAATAGCATGAGCTGAATGCTGCTTGTAACATTACTACCATCAATACCATCCATCCATCCATCCATCCATTATCTAGACACCACTTAATCCTCATTAGGGTCGTGGGGGGCTGGAGTTTATCCCAGCTGACTTGGGGTTAAAGCAGGGGACACCTTGGACAGGTAACAGTATATCACATATAGAGACAGACAATCACACTCACATTCACACCTACGGACAATTTAGAGTGACAATTTAGAGTCACCAATTCACCTGAGCATATTTTTTGGAATGTGGGAGAAAACTGGAGAAAACCCACACATACACAAGGAGAACATGCAAACTCCATGCACAAAGATTACAGTCCGCAAACTGGGGATCTTCTAGCTGTGAGGTAACAGTGCTAACCACCAAGCCACTGTGCAGCCCTCAAGACCATCCAGTCTTTCTTCGACAGAGTGTTGCATTATGGGTTGGTTAAAGCCTAAATGTTTTTTTAGCTTGATGTTCAATGTTGCTAGCTTTAAGTGGCAGGAATTTCTGAAGATTTGTGAATTTTGTGCCCCAAGTGAGCCAGATAAAAACTAGCAATGAATACGTTGTCTGGCTGACGTCTTCACTGCACAAAAATGAATCAGTGCTGTCAAACAGCCAAGAATTACAGCTGTCATGAGTTATGAACAAAAAGAGATGACCAAGGTTTAGAGGGTTGAAGGGATGATGCGGAAGAAGGAAGGGATGAAAAAATTTGAGGAAGCAACATGAGAGATGAGGAAGAAATAAGAAAGGAACAGAACTAACTTTGTTCGTTTTCTGTAAATCCCCACATCATGTACTGGGAACTCATGATTAAAATACTTGACTGTAACTATTGCAAAACCTGATATTCAGGATTACATCTACAGATGAAACCTTCAAGTCATAAAGGACAGATTTGAAGTTTAAATGGATATTAGAGGTTAATCTGTGTTAGGCAGCAACGTAATATTCTTTTACATCATCTGAAATTCCCTCTGAGCGTTGGCCAATCCCTGCCCAGAGCTGGACAGCGTTACCGCTGACGTCTAATGAAGGGTGAGTGTCCGACAGAACCCCTAGTGAAGTTACCGTGTCAGCTGTGTGCTTCACTATGCCAGAACACACACACCCACAGCTGATAAGGAATCTGCTTTGATGCTGTCCATCTGCATTTCATTGCGCAACGTCACATCGTGCTCTTTTAGTGATCTGTCTGGCACAGATCCTTTATCCATGTGGCACAGTTTTGACGGTTTCCCATTCAGCTACTAAAACCAACAATGTGTCGGTTCATCTCTGTAAAACTCAGCCTTAAACCCACTGATTCCTAATTAAGATTAGCTTTTCAGAAAACATTTGAGAAGGGGGGAAACTGTGGATTTTTTCAGGCATTAATTTCTGCAACACATTACAACACATTTGGAGACATACTGGGTGTTTGAGGCAGCAGGATTTTGTATTAAACTACACCCCATGTGTTCATGGTAATGAAGGAACATGCCACTGATATGTTTTTATCATTTTTAGACATTACGAGCTTTTTTCTTACATAATGATTTCAAATGTTAATGGGACCACTTGAGGTGAAAACCTTGGAGACCGTCCTGTTGTTCCAGTTCCTCCTTTGTATTTCTAGTCTATCTGTGTGTGTCTGATTGCAGGAGTGAAGTCTGGTGCGCTTTAGTCGGAGTCGAGTGTCACCTGCTGCAACCAGTTCAGTCATTATAATCAATACACCGCCCTCCTGCTTCCACTCTGCCAGATCCTACACTCTGTTCAGTCAGGAACATTTTCAGCCTCTAATTCTTCTACTGCTCCGTCAGCTTAGTTTTTAGACTCCAGCTTCTGTCTCCCTTTTTGACTCAGCTTCCTCCAGAAATCCTCCAGCGCCCTGTTTGATCCAGCTTCAAGCCCAAACCTCAACATCTGCAGATATGTACCAAAGCCATAGCCCCAGCTTCCTGTCACCTTTCTTTAGTCCAGTCACTTCTGCTACTCCTGTTATCTGAAGTGCTGTGCAACACGTAAAAAACATGATAAATACATGCATGCACACAGACACTCTTTCACACACCTGTACCCACATTCAATAAATATTAAGTTTAAAAACTTTATTGACCTGCCTGTCAATTACCTCCTTTGCTCATCACTTCCTGTTTATGTCTTGCATTTGGGTTCAATAACTTTAACCTTCACTGACAGTACCAAAGATTTACTTCTGCAGCTCTAATAGTCCAGCAACTTGGGTGAAACATGGAAGGAGCTAGATCAGGTTATAGTAAGATTATGGACATGGTGTTGCTTATTCAGTATAAAATATTTAGAAATATTGACCTTATATGGACAAGTTGTCTCTTAGTTAGGCAGGACTCACATGAGAGTTGGATTGGTAGTGAGCAAACTGGACATTTATGAGCAGATTTGTCTGGTTGCCACTTGAAGAGTTCAACTTTCCACTACAACCAATACAATTAAAGCAATGGAACCACACATTGGTTCAACAACACATGATATCAGTCCATTCAAAACGAGATGCGGGATCACTGAAGCCTTTTTAATCAGGCCATCATTTCACAGGTGAAAACCATTTTAACAGACAGCTTCTATATTCTACATACAGAATACACACTGTTTAACTCAGGGAGGAGGTAGCGAGTCTCTCTCTATAAATATAACAGGTACAAACATTCATTTGTATGTCTGTCTGTCAAGATCATCAATGCGCAAACATGAAAAACTGGTGGCTTCTTTGCACTTTAGGATTTTTTTATAAGCTAATATGTCTCTTTGCACATTGACTTTTTGCACATTGAATGTATTTTACTCTCTTTATACTGTCAATTTTTATTGCCTGTATGCTTTTATTCTGTGCTTGTCTTGTTGTTTTTGTGATCTCATGCCCTGAATGTTTTTTAGTGTTTGTGCAGCAATACCCCTCTTAATCCGAGCCAAATTTCTCCCATGGGAGACAAATAAAGAACTTTGACTTGACTTGACATATGAGTCCTGCTTCGGTGTCCCAAGCATCAACTCAAGCAAGATGCTTCCAGTTTTTAGCTAATCTGGTGATAATTTCCGTAGTTTTCTGCTCCCTCTGATCTCAGTGTGCCATCATAAAGGATGTCCCAATTCCTAAAACGCATCAGTGACAATAAAACTTTGACCTTTCTTCACTTCCTTGTTATTTATTAAATTCTTTAAATGTTTTATGGACATCCATAAGAACAGCGTGGCACACCGTCACTTCTACACAGATAACAGCTGACGCATTTTATCAGTACAGCTGATATACTGTTCAGAGTCTGCATCTGTAGAGAACTGTTGTTTTCCTTCTCAGGTAAAACCCATCTGCTGTCGTCCATTCATGTTCACTGTGACTAACAGCTTCCTCAGAGTTATATCACCTCTCAGCAAACAAGTGAAAACTAAACGTTAAAACATCATTTTATTGTGCTGAGCTGAGTGCTTTTAATAAACTTGCCAAAGCAGCAGAGGCGACCAGTGAAGAAATGAAGAAAAACGGGAATCAGAGAAGATGCACATTTTCCTTTTATTGTTGTTTGTGCACCATAATGCCAGACAATACAGCAGCATGATCCTCCAAACAAATAAAAGAAAATACCTCCACCAGCTTAAATGTCCTGTGACTATCAGGCCTCAAGAGAGGTAAACCCCAAACACACCCATACAAACCCATTACTGACTATAAATATACACTAAATAAGTATAAACCAACCTAAACACTATTTCATGAATTAAATAGTTATTTAGATAGCTACCAGGCTGCACAGTGGTGTGGTAGTTACAACTTTCACCTTGCAGCTAGAAGAGCCCCAGTTCTCGTCCTGCCCTTCCTCCCACAGTCCAAAAACATCCTGAGGTTAATTGGTAATTCTAAATTTTCCATAGGTGTGAGTGCGAGTCTGATTGTTTGTCTCTATATGTAGCCCTGTGACAGACTGGTGACCTGTCCAGAGTGTCCCCTGCCTTTGCCCCAAGTCAGCTGGGATAGACTCCAGCCTCCCTCGTGACACTAATGAGAATTGAGCAGTGTGTAGACAATGGATGGATGGATGGATGGATGGATTTAGATAGCTGAAAACCAAAACTCCCCTCTGCACACTTCCCATATGGCACCTTCCTCCTGGAACTGATAAAAGGTGTCCGAACCCCTTGGTGAATCTTTTTGCCCGGACACCCTGAGAGGACGAAAAGAGGCAGAGGTAGGTTTATGCTACCAGTAAGAAAATAACAATAAATTTACACAATTTGGTTAAACTAGTTCACCCTGCTTCTTTGTACTACACCCTTTACGGCCAAGAATCACCTGCTGCTTGCAGGTGAAGACCTAGATGGAACATCACAGCTGCAATCCATGTGCTCCAACAAACAAAGAAATAAGCACATCAAAACATAGAACTCAATACACATTTTTAGAAACTAAAGGGTGTGTTGATTGATCAGAAAACTAAGTCCTAGGGGGTTTGAAAGGTGTAATGCCATTTGTAATGTAGATCGCCCTGCAGACACACGGCAATGTATTTTTTTTTGTGTGTCCAATATTTGCTTTGCTTTTAGCTATATTTTGGTCTCCACCAACTCCCACAAAAATATCTAGAGCCCAATATTTTTTAATAATTTTTTATTTCACAAAAAATTACTCTTAAAGCAAAATGCAATCTTGTGGTCACTGACTACAACACGTAAATCTCACCGTGTTTCACCTACAGGGACTTTAGTATTCTGGGAAATAAGCTGACATCAATGCTAGAAATTGTCAACAAAGTTTGAGGCACCACAACCCTCTGAAATGGGGAGTTTGCTCAGAAAACAAACTCAACTGAGCATCTTCTCACATGTACGACAACTTCTAAATTTTGATTCATTATTTTTAACTCACTCTGGTTGTAGTTGTTTAATATTCTGCACTCCTATTTTTTTTTTAACAAGAAAGTATCCACCTTATTTGGTTCTGTATAGACGCTGTATAGTGGATTTATGGGAGCTTGTTTGCTAAAAACAAATGAAACTCTGAGACTGAACCAGACGAAAATGTATTGTAAAGCTAAAAACTATTACTTAAAAGAATAATAAAGTCAAGTTTTCATCAGTCGATTCATCACAAGACATTTTTTACTTTACATACAGTTTGCTGATCTGTTGTCAATAAAATTTTAAAAAATAGTTCCTGCAAGTCTCAAGAAACTAAATCACAAACAGTTAAATAAAAGTTAGATAAGAACTGTGCACAAAAACGGGTAGTTTGAGACACGCAGCAAAAGTATGGCTTAGCATGCTTGGGAGGTAATTATTTTCTCAGATAAGGCAGCTGAAAAACAAGAACATTGAGATGGTCCGTGGTTGGCAGGACACAAGAAGTGAATGATTGTCTCAAAGAAGAAGACTTTCGAACAGCACAATTGGACAAACAAAGCCGCTGTTGCTGAGAGGAAGTGATATAAGATGTTGTTGTTCTTGGTGGTGTGAAAGTTAAATTAACACACTCGTGTCAAAGGCCAATGAAAGTACGCTGTCTGTCTGTGGACACATACAGGAGGTACTTCCCATAAGTGCTGCACTTTGTCAGTGGTAGTTAGTATGAGGATGTTGATTTGAGTACACATTCTTTCATTATGAAAATTACAGCCTGTGTTGTTAGTTACTCCGCCTGAGGAACGTGGCAGAGTTATGTGATGATAGGCGCTGGTTTGTCTGTCTGTCTGTTCGCAACACTACTCAAAAATGGACGGACCGGATGAACAGATTTGGATGAAATATTCAGGGAAGGTCAGAAATAACACAAGGACCAAGTCATTAGATTTTGGCAGCCTGGAAGTCTGGAGCCATGGATTTGTTAAAGATTTCTGTATCACTGCGAGATAGCAGCACGGCGTCACTGTAACCACAACAAATGAATACTACAACAGCTGCCTGCTGACGATCACATGATTGTGATCCTACTACAAATCCACCACTGAGGACTTATCAGGACTTATCTGTTGAAAATCAGACAAGGAACGACTGATTAAATTGTGGTGCTGTTTCTGAGTCCCATCTATTCCCGCCACCAGCTACATATTTAAGCCACACGATTCAGTATCCGTACATAATGTACACATGGATAATGCATGCCTGTGCTCAGCACAAGGTCATTTTGTTTGAGGCTACATCTATATTAAATGGCCACATTCTATGTTGCTGTGATCTCTGATCATCAATAAATAATAAACAAATGCTGCATTTCTAAAAAAAACAAATGTTGCATTTCTGACAATGCCATATGGGGGAATGAACAGCCTTGGCAGAGTACTGAGCTCTCTGAGTGCTTTTCTAGTTCTTAATATTGTTGTAGGTTCTTCACCTTGTGGGTGAGAGCAATGATTCAAAAGATGTGAGAAGACGAGTATTTTGTAGCAGAGTTTTTGTAGTTGAAGTTCTGTTGTACAGTAGTACAATCGAACTTCAAAAAATGCATTTAAAGCTACTTGGTACTTTCTTAGAATATAAAAGTCCTATCTCTTGCTAAACAAATAATGTTTACACACATGCCATAAGCCTTTCAACACCATTAGCTAACACAATGTAGCATTAGAACACAGGAGTGATGGTTGCTGGAAATGTTCCTCTGTACCCCTATGGAGATATTCCATTAAAATCAATCATTTCCAGTTAGAATAGTCATTTACCACATTAACAATGTCTACACTGGATTTATGATTCATTTAATGTTATCTTCATTGATTTAAAAAAAAAAGCTTTTCTTTCAAAAATAAGGACATTTCTAAGTGAGCCCAAACTTTTGAACGGTAGTGTATCTAAACAAATTAAAAACTTAAGTAGTAAAATATCTACAGTACGTAAAGTCAGCTTTTTTGGTCCAGTATTGGTGACACCTGTGGGTACCTAAATAAAATGTGGTACATGGTAATTTCAGGTTTATTTGGAAGTCAAATAATCAAGAATATTCCACCTTTTGTGTGTTTTTGTCTTTTGTACATGACTTTATAATGCAGTGAAAAATGAGCCCAAAGTGAGTTAAAATGTAGCTTGAGCAAAAAACAGCCGGCTTCAGGATAATACCAGCAACATGCTTTTATTTCTCAAATTTAATAACAGGGATTCCATACAAGGATATATATCCTGCATATCTGCCACACTGGTTGTAAACCTTTCCAGGTCACAGTGTTGTTTGTGTTTTTGTCTTCAGTGTTCTCAGAAGCATTCAGCTGAAACACATTGCAACAGAAAACGCGGTGTATGATTGAAATCACAGATAGTGTCAAAAACAAGTCAGTGATGATTAACTTCAGTCGCTGTCATTATCTTCCTGTCTTACACAAGAGCTGCAGTGAACCATGGGAGATAAACGTGGCCCCACACAGCGACAGTACAGGTGATGACAGTCGTGTGGAGTTTAGCGGACAGTGTACATGTGTGGTGTTTTAACATGATTGAACTGACATTATATGGGTTTAAAAGCCAGCTCTACTTACACTACCGTGAGAAGTTTGGGGTCACTTAGAAATGTCCTTATCTTCAACAGAAAAGCAGCTTTTTTCAATGAAGATAACATTAATGATAAATAAAGTCTAGACATTGTTAATGTGGTAAATGACTATTCTAGCTGGAAACAGCTGATTTTTAATGGAATATCTCCATAGAGGTACAGAGGAACATTTCCAGCAACCATCACTCCTGTGTTCTAATGCTACATTGTGTTAGCTAATGGTGTTGAAAGGCTAATTGATGATTAGAAAACCCTTGTGCAGTTATGTTAGCACATGAATAAAAGTGTGAGTTTTGATGGAAAACATGAAATTATCTGGGTGACCCCAAACTTTTGAACATTAGTGTATGTAATCCCTCCAGAAAGTTTTGGGTCTGTTTGCCCTTCAGCAAACTGGTACTTGTGCTGGCTGATGGTGAGTAAAGGGCTCTGAATGTATCCCCTGTCAAAAAGACATTTAGTGTGATGCGCTTAAATAACTTTTCCTCAAATGCAACATTAATTTATAGTCACAAGTTAAAACCTTGCCAAATAGCTTCACAAGCATAATACTGCTAATGTTAAGAAACACTCAGCCAATTTATTTTATTAATTTCACCTAATTAGCACTCTCAGTGCAACTACTGAATGTTTATTGTTTTCTCTGGGACTATTAGAACCATTTTTTAAACCTCTCTGAACTCAATATAAGAATTTGTTGGACAAGAACAGCATTAATTTTCTTACTTATGTCTTTGTAGCAACAAGTGATAATTATAGTGCTAATGAATGCAACGCTTTGTGTTACACTTCAGCTGAGTGTCTGTCCTTTTATGTAGTTGGTGTGCATAACATCATTACTGAGAAATTACTTCACTTTTTCAGAAAGTCTTGTTTTACATTATCTGCAAAAAGGGTGTAATTGGCTTCCTTCTCTTCAACCACTGAATAACCTGAACTAACGAAATAAAAAATCTTTGAAAACATGCAGTGAGAGCACAATGAGAAAATACAATTATTGAAGCAAAGAGATTTTTGAACGAGGCCTACTGTACTTTTTTTTGAAAGTTTAAAATATGACATTTCTCTGGCCTGTATGGACATTAAAGAAACAGGAACTTTTGCTGTTTCTCCATAACCCTTTTCAGAGAACAGATATGTAATATTGCTGGCTTTATCAGTCTGTTAGAGTGATAGCACTGAAGTTGATTAGATGCAAATAATGACGTGACTTCTGTTGTTCCACATGTGAAAATGCATGCAACTGTCTTGCTTTGGAGATCCGGCTGCTGTTTGATGCTGCAGGTCTTTAATAAACTTACAGGAAAGACTCCTGCAAACAGGTGAAAGCACCTTGCATGTGCTTGCCTATCTGTTAATGTGACAGAAATATATAAAAGTGACATCAAAATGTTATTATGTCTGACCGAGTCAGATTACCAACATGACATGCACAGAAAAGTAACCAGGGTCTTGCCCACACTACCGGTCAAAAGTTTTAGAACGCCCCAATTATTCCAGTTTTTTGTTAAAATTCAAGTAGTTCAAGTCCAGTGAATAGCTTGAAATGATACAAAGTGTTGAACTGCCAGAGGTTAAAAAAAAAGGTAAGGTTACCAGAAACTGAAAAATAATGTACATTCCAGAATTACATTAAAAAAAAGGTCTTTTTCATGGAACAAGAAATGGGTTAACAACTTAAAGCTGTTCTGTAGCAATGGAGGTTGATCAAGCCTTGAAAGCTACCAAATCCTACAGGTGCCCCAACTTTTCTTGATTACTTCCAACCCCCTCTGTCTGCATAAAATAGTGTTGGAACACACCGTGGCACCATACCCTCCAGAGGATTATCTGAACAGTATTGTACTGCAGAAAGTAGTTTGTTGCTACAAAAATGGTGAGGAGAAGGCAATTAACAATAGAAGAGAGACAGACCATCATAACACTGAAAAATGTAGGTCTTTCCTACAGAGAAATTGTGAAGAAAGTCAAGATTTCAGTGAGTACAGTTTTCTTCACCATCAAAAGGCTCAGAAACTGGAAGAAACTCTGACAGGAAGAGGTCTGGAAGACCCAAAGCCACAACAGAATAAGAAGACAAGTTTGTGAGAGTCAACAGCTTGATGATAGGAGGCTCACAGGACAACAGCTTCCAGCACAGCTTCATAGTGGTCGTAGTAAGCAGTCTCAGTTTCAACTGTGAAGAGAAGACTTGGAGTTGCAGCAAGAAAGCCATTGCTAAGACATCAGAATAAGAAAAAGAGGCTTGCCTGGGCCATGAAACACCACCAATGGACTACTGAAGACTGGAAGAAGGTATTATGGACTGATGGATCAAAATTTTGTACGCTGTCGAGTAGGAGAAAGGATGGTTCCTCGGTGTGTGACATCAACTGTCAAACATGGAGGAGGAAGTGTGATGGTCTGGGGCTGTTTTCCTGGATCCAGGGTTAGTAACTTGTAGAGAGTGAGAGGCAACCTGAACCAAAACTGCTACCACAGCATTCTGCAGCACCATGCAGTACCCTCTGGTATGTTCCTAGTTGGTCAGGGGTTCATCCTACAGCAAGATAATGACCCAAAACATCCGTCCAAGCTATGCCAGAACTACCTTAGGAAAAAAGAACAAGATGGTAAACTTGAAAACATGGAGTGGCAGCACAGTCTGCAGACTTAAACCCCATGAAGCTGGTTTGGGATGAACTGGACAGAAGAGTGAAAGAGAAAAAAACCTACATTTATGGGAACTTCTGCAACAGAAATTTCTGAAGAATATTTGATTTACATTGTGGAAAGAATGCCATGAGTGTGTTCAGCTGTTATATCTGCCAACGGTGGTACTTTGATTAGTCAAAAGTTTAAAATACATTTTGACTTCTAAATTGATTTTTTTAAAAACATAATTTGTTTATTTATTCTATGCTTTTATTTCAGAGTGCAATGAGACATTAATATGTATAATTTCCAATTTAAAAAAATGGAAAAACTGGGAAATTCTAAAATTTTTGACCGGTAGTGTATGTTATGCTATCATAATGACATGTTTCTCTGATAAAACAATACCAAGTACCCCAGATCTTTGAAAAATGAAGCAGAAGCAGTACTAAGTTTAAATAATTTTATTGCTGTTTTCCCTCTTTTGGGGTGTAAGATCAAAATAAAACAGAACCAAGAGATACTAACATAGTATAAAAATAAATTAAGTCAAAAAAAATAACAGGAACAAAACACATACATTTCCCCTCTTGTTAGAAGGGTAACACAATACTGGGCATGAACTTTCTTTTTGTGCCATGTAAATCTATATGGCAATGACAGTATGATGTGCATTCATAATAAGTTATCATTAAATAGTAGACCTCAGACGTACAACAGGACAATACATCAGTACAACAATTTAAAAATAGTGCTGCTACAACAGCATGAAGACAGATAGAAATTAAACATTACCTATTGAATTCTGCCGTCTTGAGTGCAATCATGAGACTTGTTTGTTATATGGAATGTTTGTTAACTCTAGTATTCATATAATTCATCTAAACATTCCTGGGAAATTATTTTAACAAAGGCTTTTTCAAAAGAATAATCTGAAAACAGGAGAGGATTTCTAGCTAAAGAGCAATTTAAAAACTATATATAGTGGAAAAACATTACGAGGAGAATTGTTCCTCTTTTATGAAGTCTCAAAGGCAGAAATAGTACTTAGGACTATTTAAGAAAGTCTGTAGAATTATAGACTTTCAGACTGAATTACCAACATGGCCGTTCAGAATTACTAACACGGGGCTCTTTCCTCTCGCTTGTCTCTTTTCTCTTTACATCTGCTTCACCCTCTGCTGCAGGAGGTCCAGCTGCCTGGCCACCTCGTTGGGCAGGTCGTCGTTCACCTGTGTGGTGAAGTACTTCCTCACATCCTGCACCTCCTGCTGCCAGAACTCCTGGTTCAAGGAGAACAGCTCATCCAGGTCCACTTTGCCCTGCAGGCCCTGGAGGTTCAGGGAGTTGTGGCAGGGCAGGTATCCCACGGCGGAAGGCATGGCACCAGCCTCGCCGTTCAACCGCCTGAACATCCAGTCCAAGACGCGGATGTTGTCGCCAAAACCGGGCCAGAGGAAGCCAGCAGTGGGGCTCTTGCGGAACCAGTTGACGTGGAAGATCTTGGGGAGTTTGGCGCCGGGCCTATCAGCCATGCTCAGCCAGTGGGAGAGGTACTGGCCAAAGTTGTAGCCGAAGAAGGGGCGCATGGCGAAGGGGTCGTGCATGATTACTTTGCCTGGATAGAAGAAGCAAAAAGAATGAATAAGTAGGTTTTAAGTTACCTCCCGGAACATTAATCCATCAACTTACTGAGATCTTTTTTGACTGTCAGATTGAATTCAAGCAGCCTTTCACTTTTTTCTAGCTTTACTTCTAGCTCCAACATGACTTATTCAGTAAACTCCAACAGCATCCTCAGGCTATAAACATCCAATTACTGGTTGTGAGGCCAAGCAAACAAGTAATGTCAACAGAAGCATCAGATACTGACCTTTGTGTTCAGCTGCAGCAGTGGCCTCGGACCTCATGGCTGCTCCAACAAACACTCCATGCTGCCAGTTGAAGGCTTCGTACACCAGCGGCACGCCTGAAGGGAAGCAGAATGATATCTGTTATTCTCTGATATGCAATTGCATCTGTTTTCTCTATAGTTCATGTGATGTAACGATCGTATTCCTAGGATCTCCATGTAATGTCCTCTCACCTTCTGGCCTGCGCCCTCCGAAAATGATGGCCTCGATTGGGACCCCCTCTGGGGATTCCCACAGAGGGTCAATGATGGGGCACTGTCCGGCCGGAGTGCAGAAGCGAGAGTTGGGATGAGCACAGGGTTCACCTTCGAAGACAGAAAGAGAAGAAAAACATTTTACTTTTTTGACACACATATACAAGCTCATGTCCTCACTCTTGACATGTTCATCTTTATTTTATCTGACAATACAACACTGTCAATGCTCCAACTGCATCCAGTAAACTTTTGATTTCACTCTTGGAGTCTATAGTTTTTTCTTAACTACACAAATTGAAGTCTCTTTTCTTTTTGTACGAGCTGTTAAATAAACTCTACAGATCTTCTTACCATCCTCTGAGCTCCAGGCTTTGTTCTTCCAAGATGTGACGGTGACTCCCTCGGGCAGCGACTGATCCATTCCCTCCCAGTAAACACCGCCGTCACTGGTCTCTGCAACGTTGGTGAAGACAGTGTTCTTAACAATGGTCGCCATGGCATTGGGGTTGGTTTTGGCCGAGGTGCCGGGTGCTACACCGAAAAAGCCATTCTCGGGGTTGATGGCACGGAGGTTGCCTAACAAAGAAAGGAGAGAACATACATTAAAACATGATAAATACTCCTGTCAGTTTAGATTGTGACTATTATTGCAGCTTTAATGTCCTTGGAGTTTCTCCTTCCTCACCTTGGTTATCAAACTTCATCCAGGCGATGTCGTCTCCAACACACTCGACCTTCCAGCCAGGCAGCGTCGGGCAGAGCATGGCCAGGTTTGTTTTCCCACAGGCGCTGGGGAAGGCTGCTGCCATGTACTTCTTCTCCCCAGCAGGGTTGGTGACACCGAGGATCTGAACACAAGAATTATTAATTAATTAGCTTTGGAATGAATGGTGCAATGAATCCATTATGTGGCTGACATGCATTACCATTCAAAAGTTTGGGGTCACTCAGAAATGTCCTTATTTTTGTAAGAAAAACATTTTTTTTCCAATGAAGATAACATTGAATTAATCAGAAATCCAGTCTAGACATTGTTAATGTGGTAAATGACTAATCTAGCTGGAAACGACTGAGTTTTAATGGAATATCTACATAGGGGTACAGAGGAACATTTCCAGCAACCATGACTCCTGTGTTCTCATGCTACATTGTGTTAATCCAGCAACACCATTGTGTTGAAAGGCTAATTGATCATTAGAAAACCCTTGTGTAATTCTGTTAGCACATGAATAAAAGTAAAACATGAAATCATCTGGGTGACCCCAAACTTTTGAACGGTAGCGTATGTAGATGTGTTTTCGTTCCCTTCCTCACCAGCATATGCTCGGCCAGCCAGCCCTCCTCCTTGGCGATGCGTGAGGCGATTCGCAGGGCAAAGCACTTCTTTCCCAGCAGGGAGTTTCCTCCGTAACCACTCCCGAATGAGACAATTTGTCTGCGGTCTGGGATGTGGGCGATCAACGTCTGCTCGGGGTTGCAGGGCCAGTTATTCACCAGGGGCTCTGAAGGAGGAATCAGTGCTCTGGTTAATTTGAATCAGCGAACAGTTGATTATGATAACTGAAGCAGCAATAAGTAATGGTGATTGCAAGAGTAGAAAAGCAATTGTGGCAGGAATTTTAGTTGTAGCAGCACCATAATGGTTGTTAGTCATCACAGTGTTGGTAGCAGTAGTTCTCAATGTGATGGTAGTGCAATAGAAGCAGTAGTTCTTTCGATTAGTGCATATTACTCCTCTGCAGTGACTAATTGGTGCCAGGGAGAATAAGAAGAGGAAATGTGGAAACGTACTTTTAAGGGGCAGAGGACAACCGACGGAGTGCAGACAGCGAACAAACTCTCCGTTTCCCAGAGCAGACAGCACAGACTTCCCCATACGGGTCATCACCCTCATACTGGCCACAACATAGGGGGAGTCGGTCAGCTCCACTCCGATCTTAGAGAGGGGGGAGCCCACCGGACCCATGCTGTAGGGGATCACATACATGGTACGACCTGAAGGGCAGAGGCAGATAGTCGGAAACAGTCACATTTCTTTTCACTTTCATGTCATTTTCTGTCATGTTCTGTTCTTCCTTATTGTAAATATCAAAGTCTATAATTGAGCTTAAAAGTTCACGTTACTAGGCATCGGGAAACTGCAGTTAACAAATAATCATGGGGAAAAATAGGAGTTTTCTGGACCCATTTTGTCCACTTTTTCTCAATTTTTTAAATGTTTTTTGGATTATTATACAATATTCTCGTGTTTCTCATCTCTCAAAAGTAATCTATGCCCTGGGTATATATTAAAAGATCCTGTTTTTGCTTTTGCTGAAAGTTAAATATCAAACTAGTATATAGTGTACATCAGCAGGAAAAAGAAAAGATCACTGTGCAAAACACCCTTAGTTGCTCAGAGGGATCTATATTAAAATTATTTGCAATCAGTCATTTCTGCTGTTATGTTTTTTGGGGTTATTATTGGTGAAAAACTTTTTTTTTTACTGCTGGAATCCAGATGTTTTCATATAATTTGTTGAGCCTGTCTAATAAGGACCAAAGGCTAGGTTGAGTCCAGCGTCTTGGTCTATACCTTTCATGCAGCCGGGGAAGCGCTGGGTCATGGCTTTGTCGAACTCTTCTGGCGACATCCAGCGACCCAACTGGCTGACTCCACCTCCCACTGGTGTGGGCACCGTGTCTTTCTGGTCCTCGGTGACAATCACCGTCTTGCTCTCCACTCGAGCCACATCCCTCGGGTCGGTCCTGGCCAACCAGCTGCAGGGGGAGGAGGAGGAGGCAGGAAGTGCAAGAAAAACAAAAAGTCATAAGAAGACATTAGGGCTTGGTTTTGATTCAAATTGATTCAACTATAGATTACAGTACAGCAACAAGTTCAGTGTCAGTTCAGCCACCATGACTCTCCTAAATGTTGCTGCAGGACGAACAAACAAAATGTATGTGTTCATTTTACACCCTGAGGATATGTTTGCCGGGTAAACAGTTGTGGTGTGACTGAGCAATCTGAACTTACTGGTTTGTCAGAATGTGGACTTTTTCCAGATATGTGAGTGATGCAAAATATTATGAACAAAAGCAGCACCTGCAATCTGCCTTGGTTACATAAATGATCCAAGCCGAAACCAGTCAAAAATGCTTCTAGTAAACAATTCTCTTTGCTCTCTGGAGTTCTTACTACACACAAAAAAAATGTCTCATTTCTAACTTGCTGCTCCACAAAATCAACCGGAACCAAAACCTACCAGTTCTCATATTTGGTGAGCTTCTTGATCATCCCCTGCTCCTCCAGCTGGGTCAGGATGGCCCGGTTCTCCTCATCAGAGCCATCGCAAATGTGGATGGAGTCGGGCTGGCACAGAGTCACGTTGGCCTCCACAAACTCCCTGACGGCCGGGCTGAGGGCACTGATGTCGCCCTGCAGGACCCTGGGACTGCTCTGGTTCTGGGACTGGATCTGAGGAGGCATGATGGAGGAGTCTGGAGGGAGAGTGAGCTGATAGAGAGAGAAAGAAAAGATGAAAAGAAGTCTGGAGAGAGAACAGAGAAAGGGCTAAAAGGAGGAGGGGATTAATAAAGTGTGTGTAAGACAAGAGTAGAAAAGGATTGCAGAATAAGAGTGAAAAGATGTCAAGAGGTTGAAAAGAGAGGACAGAATGAGACAGAGAAAATGGAAAAAAGAGGAGCAAAAATATGTTTAGTATATCCTACATGTCATCCAAAAAGCATAACAAAGTTTAAATAAGAAACACAATGCAGCTGCTGCAACCTCCAGACAGACTCTGGGTGATGCAACAGCATCCATGTGCAGGATCCCCCTCGACTCTGCAGAAAACCTCCACAAATTACACACTTAGAAAAGAAAAATCATCACCTTCACTAGTTGTTTGGAGCAGAAGCCTTTAGCTTGGCCTCATCAGCTGAGGTGTCTCTGTTGCTTGCTTTCAGGTAGAGCTGAGGACCGTTTCTCCTCCTGGGACTGTTGTATCTGCTGTGGAGAGGATTCGCTCATTTTATACTCTGGGATGTCCCACAAGACAAGGGAGGGCTGCTGGTGGAGGAGGAGGAGGTGGGGAGGTGTGTGTGTGTGTGGAGGGGAGTTCTCTGGGTTATTTGCATGAACCTGTTGTTCCTCACAGATCTGAAAAACAGCGTGTTACAGGCCGGAGGTGAATCATTAATCAGCAGCAGGACGTCATGTCGTCTTCGTGTAACCGGTTCTCTCTGCCGCCGGCTGAACGCTGATAACTCAGAGCTCAGACAGACAGACAGACAGTTTTGTTCTGACCACAGCTGTCTCTCTCTCTCTCTCTCTGTAGCACCTGTTATTGGAAGGAAATGAGCACATGAGTGAATGTCTGCTTTATTTTGCAGCCTCGACCAGCTTTAAGTGAATTGATGTATTTATAATAATGCAAGATTAAAAAACTCTAACTCAGTTTTTTGTGTTTTTTTGTATTTTGTGGTGCTTTGCATGATTTTTAAAAACTTTTCTGCAAGTTTTACTCTAAATCTGACTAATTCGGTTGCTTTTATGGCTTTATTTCCTTTTCCAACTCCTTCTTTTTTTAATTCATCCTGCAGCTTTAGATAACTTTAGCTCTGTGACGTTCACTGTCACTGTCTTTCGGTAAAGCAACCTCCTGTCGTCTTGCAGCAGCTGCTGTTGAACTCTGACCCACATTGCTGAGTGATGTAAGATCAGGGTTCAGCTTCGTCAGGCCACCCTGTGACGTGGGCAGCGTCTCGGCCGGCCTCCTTTTCATTGGCTGACGGACGGAGGTTGGCCTCTGAGTGGTCATGGGTCAGCTGGGGGGAATGTGTGAGTGTGTGTGTGTGTGAGTGTGTGTGCACATGCAAGCAACTTAGAAGCAGTAAGAGCTGCAGTAGAAAGTAACAGGTAGAGAAGTAATAAAATCAACTGTTTAAGCATCACTTTTAAGGACAGGAGGGTGTAACAGCCACATTAAAATGTCAGATCCCCACTTTTTACAAGCTCTTTCTTCACTCATTGCTGACGTATGTCATGTCTGCAGGAATAATTTCTGTTTTACTGTGAGATTTATTGAAGACAGATACTTTGAAAATATTTTTGTCAGATCAGAATTATGAAAATCTGAGCAAATTTTAAAAGTTGTAGCTTTAAATGATATCACATTTAGAATCCAAATATTCTAAATGACACAGTTGAGAAATGGGATTTGCTAATTATTACCAAAATTTTTTTTTTAAATCAGGAAATGAGTATTTATTATTGAACTGAATAAAATGTATTCTCTTTGGCATTGCAATCGAATTTCTCAACAAATTTCTGATGGATAACAATGTACATTACCATTCAAAAGTTTGGAATCACCCAGACAATTTCATGTTTTCCATGAAAACTAACACTTTTATCCATGTGTTAACATAATTACACAAGAGTTTTCTAATCATCAATGAGCCTTTCAGCACCATTAGCTAACACAATGTAGCATTAGAACACAGGAGTGATGGTTGCTGGAAATGTTCCTCTGTACCCCTATGGAGATATTCCAGTAAAAATCAGCTGTTTCCAACTAGAATAGTCATTTACCACATTAACAATGTCTAGACTGGATTTCTGATTAATTAAATTTATCTTCATTCAAAACAATGCTTTTCTTTCAAAAATAAGGACATTTCTAAGTCAACTTTTGAACAGCAGTGTATATGCAGTAGTACCATTATTAGTGAGAGTAAAGGGAAATAGCAATGGTTATGGCAGCAGCTGTAGTTATCACTGCTAAGTGGAAGAAGTGTAGTGCTACTTTTAGCACAGATATCATCTCAAAAAGTAAAATTATATGAATGATTATACAGCAGTTTTTGGAGTATTTCTACAGAAAAGCAGGCAGCAGACAGAAAGTGCTGAGCAGGCAGATGTCGCCTCATTGACGCCTCGCTGCACATGGATTTGACCTTAAAAGTGATGCAGCAGCAGCCGGCGGTAACTTCCCAGGAGCCTGACTGAATACTGAACAGGAAGATTAACAGACAGGAAAGAAACCGGTGTGATAATTGCACTTTAAGTTACATAAGAACCGCTGTTCCACTGTTTTATGAACAATATTCTAAATTGTGCAATAAATCGTCAGCTGTCATAAAAGACAGACACAGAGAGGATCTTTAACCTGAGTGATAACCTGCAGGGACTCTTACCGTCAGAATGATGCTGCAACAGTTATATAAATAGCTGTTCATCTAAATGCATGATTTTATCTCAATCAGTGCATGATGGGAAAGGTTTCAGTTCCCCAACAGCCCTGCTCAAAACAACTGTGTCAAAAGAATCTCAATTCAGAGTTAAATAGTTTTTCTAGATCTTTTGTCGCAACTTTGCAGTTTTTGTCAGCAAAACTGGAACCGGTTCTTCTGTCATGAAGAGATCTAAATTTTAAAAATGGCGCCCCAGTGGCTCTGCAGGTTGAGTGGGTCACCCATAAACAGTTGCTATAATCCCCGATGCAGTGGTCATGGGTACGTGTCCGACCCATGACAATTTGCTGCATGTCATTCCCCCACTCTTCTCCCCACGTTTCCTGTCTCTTGCGTCACCATCCTATATAACAAAGCCTAAAAAGGCCAAAAAATAACTTTAACATAAAAATAAATGCCATTTAGCAGCTACAAAACATTATTCTGGGGGTGGTGGAGACCAAAGCAGAGCTAAAATATAGTGAATTCTGGACTTATCGGCTGGACTTAAATCCAACTCTTATGGGATGATCATGTCTCTGTCCATCTGCCGAATGTAAAAGTACTACTGACTTTTAAAGATTATATTCTTTCACTGTTGAATGTCAGTTTCTACTGAAGTAGGAAAAATCAATTAACCCCATCATATAATACAAACGTTTCTGATAACCTGGTGAATTTAGCTGTTAAACCTTTGATTTGTTGGCTACATGAGGGCAACCGAGACTTTTTAAACTGGTAAGCTTAACTGGTTACAGTAGGAAAAAGTTGCTTATTTACACATCCAGTAGTTAATGATCAACCTTGTTCAAACTTCTTTTGGAGTCGTGCTTGTTTCTGGTGAGCGCTGTCACAGTTTTGACATTTTCATTTGGGACATTGTTATCATCAATACACTACTAATATAAATGGCTATTCGAGCTGGAAACGACTGATTTTTAATGGAATATCTCCATAGGGGTACAGAGGAACATTTCCAGCAACCATCACTCCTGTGTTCTAATGCTACATTGTGTTAGCTAATGGTGTTGAAAGGCTAACTGATGATTGGAAAACCTTTGTGCAGTTATGTTAGCACATGGATAAAAGTGTGAGTTTTCGTGGAAAACATGAAATTGTCTGGGTGACCCCAAACCTTTGAACGGTGGTGTATATCAATTATAGCCACTTTAAAGCGCAACAACTTGAAGTTCAACGTTCTAGCAGTGATGTTCATGTTGTCAGTGCTCTCTTGTAAACAGTGAGGTTTGGTCACAAAACAAAGGAGAAAAAACTAATGAGTGGAGCATGAATTTGGATTCATTTGTCATGTATAGTCTTGGTACTACATTAGAAACAAGTTACACCCAGAACTGTTTCTTTATTAATTCAAACAACAAATTTAAATTAGTTTTCAGGTGAGATTTGGACCAATATGGAGATCTCTGTTGAAATAAAGTTCACATAAATATTGACTTGGGTCTGCTGTTCCCTTATTGACACTGGAGGGAATTAAAATGATATTTAAGGCTCCTTTGATCTGATGTTTGGGGACTTTTTCAATTTAGGGTGATGTTATTGAACTATATAATGACTCTGTATTGACTGTATACTGAGAAATAAACAGCAGACAGCATTTTAAAGAGGTCTGGTTAAGGATTAAAACACCAACAGAGTTTTGAATACATGTTGGTGATTCTGTGCCTTTAAAATGTGTCAGTTTGGGACATTATCTGTTACACAAATTAGAAAAACGTCACTCTGCAGTGTGTAATGTAATGTGGGAAACTCACACCTCTTAGGCACAAAAAAATGTGTTTCTATTCCATTTATCAAGAGAGAGTTTAGTGTATTTATTAAGAAATGCAGCATAATTCAACAGCTCCGCAATAAATCAAAAATAAATGGTGGTGTGCTTTTATTGTGAAGAAGTCGTGAGACGTAATGTTACCAATTTAGCAGAGCTTCATTAAAGGTGCTAATCAGACAGCTGTAATTAAGAAATAGGGATGTATTCTGTGCTATATTTAGCCAGTGGATCAGATTTATAGACCACAGAGAGGAAACAGAAACAACCACAGTGAGCTAAGAAGTGGCTCTCACTGTGGTTTGTGATTTCTAACACATCATAGTATAAGCATGGTTCAGATGGATTAAACCACACAACACAGAAAAGAAAAATCTTTAGCTGAGCCATCCCGGGTCTCCAGTAGTGAAGAGCAGCAGCTTCAGATACTCTGACATTATGAAGTTGGTCAGTGGTTTCTGCAACATCAGCTCACAATAAATTTGGACTAAATAATAAGTTACCCGGACACCCAACATCCATTGTGCTCATCAGAGATGATGTATTCTGACTGCTGAAGACAGTATAGAGTTCTACATAGATCTTCTTTGGTTTTCCAGGGTATTTTTGGGAAATATGTTTTGTTCTATATGATTCTGGTCACAAAAATGTTCGTTTCTTTCAGTGCTGGTCCCTACCAGCTTCTGTGAATGTGCACATGTGCAGGTCAGAGCAGCTTGGTGCATTTATGATCTTTTCTGGGGCAAAAACACTGATAGGGCTGTGCTGACTGAACAACTTTCATCAAAAGCAACTTGCTCAACAACTGATAGTGTTATTTTACAAGCTGCGTGTTTGAGTCTGAGCGACTCGGCATCGATGTTTAAATAAAGAAACTATTTTCCACCTAATTTAAGAAGTCACAGCTATGCATCCATTATAGGTAGCTTGCCATGTTTTCCATTTACAATCAGCTGGATTCTGTTTGTTAAAATGAAAAAAAACAATAACAAAAAAGGATTTATAATAGCCATAGTTGCAAACTGTAATTAAATCGTGGTCTTCTCACAATCAAAAACTCAGAATCTGCTCCAGCTTCATCCACATGTCCTGGTTGTTTACATGGAGCACTGAACAAAATGTTTCCAAAAGGTCATGCCTTCCTCTGTTATGGGTTATGTGCTGTATATGTGTAACAAAGCCTCACAGTATATACAGCATCGCCAACATCTGCTGCATGACGATGTCAAACATAAGCCAGGGTTTTGTGTTAAACTGGCACAGATATGCTACCTCCTGTCTGTCCTGTTGATTGTTGTTTTGTGAGTTTGCAGCTGCTGTGGCTTCGGTGAAGAGATCCAATGCATCGTATTCATACATCTATTGATAAACCTAAAACCACAATAAGATACCAATTTTGCAAAACAGTCATTAAAATAATAACATGCAAGCGATTAAGGTTTTCTATGACCAAAGCCAGCATTTCTTAATCTCCCATTGCTGTGCCAAAGTACAGCCTCAGAGACGTATATTTATGGTCTTGTTTATGGTAATAATGCATAGTAGTCCTTTTGTTTCCAAGTTTATGGACTGTTACTCAAAGTATACAATACATAATCTACAGCACATCTGGGGATAATTCTATATCGCTGGTTTAGGGTGGCACGAGGAAAGTCTTTATTCAGTTGTATCTGTAAAGAGAGAAGGTCCAGATAACAGAGGATGGCTATATGGGCTACAGACAGATAATCAGTGGAAAAGACCACCTAGTAAATACCTTTGTGGTGTTTGTTTAGTGCAACATTAAATCAGGATGAGTGTATGAACTGAAACTACACAAGTACCTGGTTCATCTCACTTAATGAAAACTATGGGGCTCCTCAAGGCTCCATTTTGGGCCCCATCCATTTCTCATTGGGGTCCATTTATAAGAAATGCCACACTTGTTTTCATTATTTTGCTGACAATATACAAATGTACACTACTGTTGAAAAGTCTGGAGTCACTTAGAAATGCCCTTATTTGTGAAAGAATTTTTTTTCAATGAAGATAACACTAAATTACTCAGAAATCCAGTCTAGACATTGCTAATGTGGTAAATGACTATTATAGCTGGAAATGACTGATTTTTAATGGAATATCTACATAGGGGTACAGAGGAACATTTCCAGCAACCATCACTCCTGTAATCTAACTCTACATTGTGTTAGCTAATATTGTTGAAAGGCTAATTGATGATTAGAAAACCCTTGTGCAATAATGTTAGCACGTGAATAAAAGTGTGAGTTTTCATGGAAAACATGAAATTGCCTGGGTGATTCCAAACTTTTGAACAGTTGAGTACATTTTGTAGTCTTATTTATGCTAATAATGCATAGTAGTCCTTTTGTTTCCAGGTTTATGGACTGTGAGTCATAAAGTACACAATACACAATCTACAGCACATCTAGAGATAATTCTGTATCGCTGGTTTAGAGCTGGACAAGAAAAGCCTTTAATCAGTTCTATCTGTAAAGAGAGAAGGTCCTGATAACAGAGGATGGCTATGTGAGCTACAGACAGATAATCAGTGGAAAACAGCACCAGGTAAATATCTTTGTGGTGTTTGTTTAGTGCAGCATTAAAGCAGGATCAGTGTATGAACTTAAACTACACAAGTACCTGGTTCATCTCACTAAATGAAAACTATTGGGGCACCTCAAGGCTCCATTTTGGGCCCCATCCATTTCTCATTGTACATGCACTCATTGGGGTCCATTTTTAAGAAGCTCCACACACCTTTTCATTATTTTGCTGACAATATACAAATATACCTGCCACTGAAATCAAAACTAAGACTGAGATCATTGTGTCTGATAGACCTGATGACACTTTTGGGTCTTTGGCTTCACATAATCACTCTTTTTTTTTTTTTTTTTTAAACGATTTAGTGGACTTTTGTGCTCCACATGAGAGCATTGATGGAGTGACGGCAGCAGCAGGCAGACAACAGACTAAAGTGTGTCATCCGGCCTCAGTTCAAACTGTACAGCACGTCAGACTCTAGCAAACAGCTGCTGCAGTCGAAGAGGTTAAAGTACCGAGCGTTCTGACGTAAAGCCTCACACCTGATAACATGCAGGGTTGGCAGGGGGAGACCCTCTTCGTCAAAGGACTAATAATGCACTGCAGGTGACAATTCATGTTTTTTTGTAAGAATCTGTAAACTTGAGGGAAAAGAGGGAAAATCAAGGTTTCCACTGTCATGGAAATTATGAAAACCTAAATAAAAGATAAAACTGTTCAGACTAAAATATCTCAACACCTGCTGGATGGATAGTCTTAAATCAGTTTTCAAAAGTTTTTCAATTCTGTTTCCACCAGAACAAGTCTGTTTGAAGTTTGATTAAAAATCCTCTGAACCCCAAAACGTCCAGTCTGTTTTAAAGGTGTATTTATTGAAGAATATCACCAAAATGATGCCGCCTGACCGTTAGAAACTGTAAGAACAGAAATAATTTTCAACTTCCCAATTGTCCTTGAACTGATCATTATGTGACGTACATTTAGCATAAAATGATCATTTTTAACTCATAATAATTCTCCAAGCCTGACAATTCAGTTTAAGTTTTAGCTTCAGACAACTCTGCGTCTCCAGTAAAAGAGCTGCACAGACCTAAACAGAAACTACACATTTATTTGATTGAATTAGAATCCAACAATAGTTTTGATTTTCACAAGTGGAACAAATCTGCTAGTGTGGTGAAAATATCTAATCTTTTCACAGCTGTTTTATATACACCACCATTCAAAAGTTTGGGGTCACCCAGACAATTTTGTGTTTTCCACGAACATTCACACTTAGAATGTAATGTGCTAGTATAACTGCACAAGGGTTTTCTAATCAT
Source organism: Amphiprion ocellaris (assembly GCF_022539595.1). Taxonomy (NCBI): domain Eukaryota; kingdom Metazoa; phylum Chordata; class Actinopteri; family Pomacentridae; genus Amphiprion; species Amphiprion ocellaris. The sequence goes on along the minus strand of NC_072770.1, from coordinate 9,079,526 downwards.
CAATTAGCCTTTCAACACCATTAGCTAACACAATGTAGCATTAGAACACAGGAGTGATGGTTGCTAGAAATGTTCCTCTGTACCTCTATGTAGATATTCCATTTAAAATCAGTCATTTCCAACTAGAATAATCATTTACCACATTAACAATGTCTAGACTGTATTTCTTTTTAATTTAATGTTGTCTTCATTGAAAAAAACTGCTTTTTCTTCACAAATAAGGACACTTGTAAGTGACCCCAAACTTTCGAACAGTAGTGTATAGAATATAATTACAATTTATTTTTATTCCAGTGCAGCAAAGTCTAATTCTAATCTTTTTTTATCCAATATATTTGTCTTTTTTAATGCTAATCTGATTAATCTCTCATTTCTTGTACTTCACTTGTGTTTGGAAGGGGCTTCTTTAATACCTTGTTCTTGGTTTAAAGTGTTTTTTGGTTGGGGAAAGAGTTTGTTTCTTATTGCGTTGTATCTTATTGTTCCATATTGTTATTGTTTTATTAACCTTCGTATAGATGTGTCTTTTAATCTGTTTGTTTATTTATTTGATTGCTATTTTAAGGGTACAGCACTCATCTCTATAGTCATCGTCAAAATTGAAATTCAAAATAAGGTAATGACAGACAGTAAGAGTGACCTATTTATAATGCACAGTGTACACATAACATGCCATTTTGCACGGTTGTGTAGTATTTTGTGAGTTAGGGGTTGCATTTAAGTTTTAATCTGACTGACTGGACTTACAGCCCGTAGGTCAGTTTTGTGTCTAATTTTAGGGAAAGGCTGGTGAAAACTGTATCATCGCACTCGGCAATATATCCACAATCCAGCCATTCCCATTCTTGCTAACTTGATCCATCCCATCCCTGCACTACACCATCGCACCTTGTTTCCTTTATTTTGGTTTATTTCAATTTAGCAAGAAGCAAAAAGGTTCAGCAGGAAGGTTCAAACCTCTTAGATGTCTGGAGCCTTTTATGTGCGCAGTTTGCATGTTTTTATTGTGTCCGTAGTTTTTTTTTCTTGCTGCTCCAACATCCTCCAACGATCCAAACACATGTATGGCAGGTTAATTGGTGATGCAAGTGTAAACATATTTGTATGTGTCTCTATGTTTCCCCTGTGATGGTTCGGACACCCGTCCAGGATGTTCCTCCACCTCTCCGGCTCCAGCCTCCTGCAGCTCCTGTTGAGTGGCTTCAGCGAACGGATGGATATTTTACACCATACACTACACATTCATAGATTCACTCACCAACACTTCAGATAACTTTAGTTTATCTGTGTTGTTGCTATGTCTGGCAGCAAATATGATTTTCCATCACACTGCATTTGTAACGGTGAAGAGTAATGCTCAAAAGCTGTGTTCTTTGACAAGAAAAGATGCTGTTGACTCGAGCACCAACTCAACCAAGTGCTCACTGCAAGACATTAATTCATCCACACTACTATAAATGAGTTATGTTTCCATGGTAACCAACAAGAAGGACCTCCATGCTGCTCTTCCTGCAGCTCTGTGAGGTTTGTCTGGATCATCCAGTGTTCGACTCCAGCAGGAGACTGATATGATAATGAGGTAAAGAGTGCAGCTGGTTTGAGCTACAGAGCAGCGTTAGAAAGTCATCAAGGAAAAAAGTGAAGAAGCAAATATCTTCATGGATGAGCTGGTTGGAGAAAAATATAGACTCACCATGCAAATGAAGTTTAAAAAAAAAAAAAAAAAAAAGTCTGTCACCAATCAGCTGATTTACAGTATCTGGTTCCTTGTTGGAATTCCAAAAAACTTTCATGTTTCCAAGTGAGAAAAGAAACTCAGTCCAAGACATTGGAAAGCAAAATATTTGGGGGAGTATTTTTGGCAAGACAACTTCATCATCTCAGTGACTTCAAAGAAAGATGCTGTGCCGCTTTTTCCACTGTTGGATGTTTTCTTTAGTACCTGACACCAGAGAGTTTATAGTCTGAGCTGAGAATCAAGGAAGCGAGTCCTGATGTATGGAGAAAGACAAAAACATAGCATAAAGAAAGAAGGTAGTACCAAGTCTTGCCACTCACTAGCCATCTTCTCAGCTCTATCAAGCTATCAAGACCGGGCTCCTGTCTAAATGAACAATTTCAATGGTCACCAAAACATAATAGCTGCATGTATTGAATCGCTGCTCAAAAGATTATAGGTCTATGTATGCACAGAGTTTCTTGTTTTGGGGGAAAGTAGTATGACATGTCATATAACCACCATCTGTCTCCCACAGATTTCTATTCAGGATTCTCCAACTGATGGCTTCTTCAGTGTCTCTGTTTGTACCACTTTTTAAAAGGCCAACAGCGACATCTAGTGGACTAAAATAGAAGTCGCACATTTGAGTGAACCTGCTGCTTCCCTTCTTCACAGTAAAGGACTCCATACTTCATGCAAAGTATTTTAATATTTGAGTTAATTTGTCTGGAACACGTTCTGTTGTGGCCATTTTTAAAGTAGTCAGGCAAAATCTAAGCAGCTAATGAATAATTTACAAGCTTCACATTGCAGGTTTGTTAGTTATTCGGTTTCTGGTCTGTTTTTATTTCTGACAGAGTTCATGATTCAGAGGGAGTTTGCTTCAGAATAAAACGTGTTGTAGATTTCTGCTGTATTAAATCTCAAAGTGATCATTCTTCCCAATAGTCAAAACCACCAAACGCAGGTAAATCTTAATAAAATGATTCATTGTTATGTACAAAAATAAGAGTTTTTTTCTTCAAATTTTAGCGTTCCCATGTTGTTTTGTCAACAGTCTGCACAAAAAATCTACAACTAAAGACAGCATTTCTTAAAATTATTTTATTTTCATTGTATTTTTTAAATGCAAGTGTCAGAGTTTTGAATTTTATGCAAGCAGCAACTGGAAGCCAGTGAAGCAATTTGAACAACAGGGGGACATGAGCTGTTTTTGGCAGGTTGAAAACCAGATGTGCTGCTGCATTCTGGATCATCTGCGGAGGTTTGACCGTGCATGAGGGGAGGCCTGTCAGTAAGGAGTTACAGTAGTCAATGTGTGATATTTTGAGAGCCTGTACCAGGAGTTGTGCTGTATGTTCTGACAGGAATCATCTGATCTTCCATATGTTGTACAGGGAGAATCGACACGACCAAGCAACAGAGGCAGCATGTGCCTTGAAGGTTAGCTGGTCATTGATCATTACACCCAAGTTTCTGGCAGAGTTTGTGGGTCTGAGTTGGGTTGAATCAAGCTGGATGTTGATTTCTTGTTGAATAGAGGGACTGTCTGGGATGACAAGGAGCTCAGTCTTGGCGAGGTTGAGTTGATGGTGACATTTTTTCGTTCATGCCGAAATATTTGCAAGGCAGAGACAGTGTAGTCATTCAGGGGGAACGATAGGAAGAGCTGGGTATCATCAACATAGCAATGGTATGAGAAGCCATGATAGTGAATTATTGCACCAAGTGAGGTTGTGTATATTGAGAAGAGGAGGTGACTGAGCAGTGATCCTTGAGGAACCCCTGTGGTTCGTTTGTCCCATTCAGACACTTCTCCCCTCCACGATATTCTGAAGTAACTCCCTGAGAGGTAGGACATGAATTAGTGGAGGGCTGATCTCAGGATAAGCCCTCCACTGGTCCATGTCCATTTTCATTGTCCAGTTAGTAGTTTCAGAAATATCTTTAGTTGTTTTCTTTGCTTGATGCAAGCCAATAATTTGACCCTTCTGAGACATTAACATCCTTTCCATGACCACAGGATATGTCTCCCAACATGGTTGTTTAAGAAATGAAAAGCTCCTCACTGCATCTGCTAGAGTTAAATAAGTTGTTGCAGCTGAAACATATTCATCACTGCAGTAATTATCAATGGAAGACTCTTACCTATTTGCTTAGTTAAATCCAAGTGGTGACTTTTTTTGGACAGGCGGTGTATAGTCACATTTGACCACAAAATCCACAATTTTATTTTATCTTCTATTCAATTTCAACCTATGCATTTGTGCACACACACATATTCAGATACAGAGAACTTTTTAAAATTAATTAATTTATTTATTTATTTATTTTTTTACCATTTATTGCATTACAAATACCGTTATACTTCCACTTCCTCTGGCTTGAGCTGTCCAAAACATGTTCATCTACCCAGCAACAGTGCTGTAATCTTATCTGACTGGCTGCTTTAAATCCACGCCTATGTTTGGAGCTGCTGCTCAAAACCAAACCCAGTGACTAATCAGAGATGGCTCTGTCTGCGATCATACTGCTGATATCTACTGGAGCGGCATCTGCAACAAGTAAGGCATCAATAAATCAGTTATGAGTAACTCAGCAGCACTTTGTTGGAAGTAAAAGCATCCCATCACCATCAAAACAGCTTAATTGAGATGCATGATGCTGAACTTTAAGTTACTGCTTATGTTTTAATTTCAAACATATCAGTGGACATAAAGAGGCTTGAAGATTTCAAGAAAATAAAAGGAACATACTACAGGCAAACAGCAGAGGAGGAAGGAAACAAAAACTTGCTTTGGGAGGTCATGTGTGCTGAAAACTGGCAGTCAAACAGCAGAGTGTGAACAACAGGGGGAGTTGTATAGTTTTACTTCTTGCTGAGGTGAATTTAGTCTGAATTAAGGCTCATTGCAACTGATCAAATAGTTAATATTGTTTTCAGTTGGGAATAATACTGTAAAATCAATCATCTGAGAAAAAAGAAAAAAGATCTTCTGGTTTGTGACGCATTTCATTTGTTTGTTCTGTGTCCAGAGGGCTTTACTGCAAAGGGAGATTAGTGTGTTATCAGGTAAGTTGAACCTAACATCAGAGTTTTCAGTACAACAGAGGTGGGTGTGTTTTAACCTGGTTAGGTCACCATGGTAACTGCTGCAGAGCCAACCTGGTCTGGAGCAGGTTATGTTCAGAGTGTCAGATTTAAATCAGCTGTAAGAAGCATCTCCCTTTAACCAAACAAAATGAAAATGTATCAAACATGCAATACCAATTTATTTGTCAATGAAAGAAACTAGGAGTGAGGTCAGTTTCTCACAGATTAAATTTGATCTGTTGAAACAGGTTATCCAATTAAAGACCTGTTATGGTTCTATGGTTCTGTTATAGACACTTGGCCTGACCAAGTCTCAACACAAAAGCTGCTGTCCACACCCCCCTCAGGAAGAAGACTGTCTATGCATGTGTGATGACAGTGTGCAAAAAAAAATATTGAGCCATCATTTGACATGGAAATATCACTAAATTCTGTTGTTTTTAACTGTGTTTGGTGAGTATTGACAATGGATGCAGTTATAAAATTAGCTACAGCTTGTGAAATGATGACTACTGGTCACCATGTAGTTCCAATGGACCGTCTTTCACTCACTATTTCACATTCATTTCCTTGTCTGGAAACATGAACAGCTAAACTGTAAATTTAGCTTCCTTAAAATGTAGTTTATGTGAGCAAAGAGAGTAGGACTAGGATTAACACATGAAACATGAAAACACAGTAAACCACACACTCTTTGTTTACTGGTTTCAGATTTGTCTTAAAACACACTTTGGGTAAAACTAAGGCAAAGCAGCAGCCAACTACCATACCGTTGTTACTGATTTCTAAAATAATCATATCTTAGCATAATGGTGTATTGGCTATGCAGACTTGAGGAGGATCAGCAGCATCCACATTATGCAAAGACAGACAAACTTCTGGGGTCACAAACCTCAGTCAAACAGACACCAATATGAGGCAAACAAGAGATGCTCGAATAAACGCACCTCAATCACTATCTGCACATGAATGAATAAAACTAGCGATGGTCCTGTGACACCTGAGGCTCCGACACATGCACGGTAGCTCATGAAGCAAATGTATCGAACCACTGTGCTGGTTTGGTCATGTGACTCATGTTGACATTCGAAGTAGTTAAGACGTCAACGAATCACCTGAACCCCAAATCATACTTTGTCAAAATCCATAATATAATCTGTATTTACTCCGGGCCCATGTGAAAATTATATTAGTCTGTATTTGTAGAGCACATCTCACGAATGTAGCAGCATCATTTAAATGTTTCATAACACCAAAATATAAGTGACAAGTATATAGGGTTACAAACAGACATGCCAAACAAAAACATGGTCTTCCATAGTTATTGTTATTATTATTACTAGTAGTGTAGTTGAACAGGAATGTGTGCATGGCCAATCGAATCCAAAACAATCCATAACCCAATTAACATGTCTGATTGCACGTCATTGTACTGACCACTAGATGTTGTACTCGAGCACAATGTGTTATTGAAGCCTCCAGTAGTGAACCATGTTTTGAAAGAAGTGTTGAAGCTTCAACAAAGCCTCGATCAGCCATCACTAAATAAAGCCCTTAAAACAGCAACAACCATTTAACCATCCTGACTGCATCACCGCTTTCTGAGTCACAGAGGAGCCCATGTGGCCACCAGGAAGCAGAGACAAAAGGCAGCCTTGATGCCATAAGTGCTTTAAATACCCTCAATCAGGGGCTGGACATGGGAGGAGTCCACCCAGTTCAATGATGGTGTGTTCAGGAGCTGTCAAGAAATACTGAACTCACCTGAGCACAAATGTTTCTACTACAATCTGCAATGAGGAAAAAAAAGTATAATTACCTTTTGAGAATTATATACTGTGTCACATTATTGCTGTCTGAATTATAAACTACATGATATTAGATTCCCATACAGGCTGTTTTGAGATAATTTCAGGAAAGTATTAAGCTCTGTGTCTTTGAACTTCTTTGCAGCATCATCCCATCAGTTCCACTACATCTACTCGTGCTATGAATCCAACGACGTGCGAGTGGACGTCGTCTTTGACGATGTTGTCGTTGCATATGCTGATTTCAACAAGGAAGAGATGGTGATGACGGTACCCGAGCTGCCAAAGTCTATAAAGGAGTGGAAGAAACGGGCTTATGAAATTGCTAAAACCAGCATTGCACACTGTCACAGCACTTTGATTACAGCAAAAGGAGCTGATCCTGGTTCTCCCATGAGGCAAGGTACTGAACTTTGCAGGTTTCGTGAACCAGCTTTCATTTTACAAACCTTCATCTCTGGGACAGACAGGTAGAAAATAAGAGGGTCAGAGGTTACATCTTCCAACAGTAGTAGAACTTTAACATTCTGAGAAAGTCCAGTTGCTTTTCACTGAAGATCTTCAGATGTACAGATGTTGTCAAATGCAAGAAAAATAAATGTTGCCATTGAACACATTATGGGATTTTGCAGATTGGGTGACAGGTTTACTGTCTGCATCTGGTTTAACTACCCAGCTACTAGGCATACTGTAATTAAACCACAGGTGCAGTTTAAACCGCAGGATCTCTGGGGAATTAGACACTACATGATAGAACAGGTTACCCCTACAAACTGCAGCCAAGATAATGACAAAGAAAAACTACCTTAGCATCCCCTCTGTCTAAAACAAGCACATTTACAGTGATGGGAGTTAACAATAGTATCCCTGTAAAAAAAAAAAAAAAAATCAACAATACTCTTTTTTTGCATGAATTTACTTGATAATTGACGTTATGTTAGAAGCTCCCTGCCCAAAAAGTACCCTTAGTCACTTCTTTCTATTCTATTCTTTGTCCAGAGGCTCCAGACAGCTTCGTCTATACCCGGTATGAGGGGGAGGAAAATGTCGTCAACACTCTCTACTGTTTGGCCAAACACTTCTACCCGCCCACCATCATCTTCACATGGACCAAAAATGGGGTGGAGGTCACAGAGGGGGTATTTAACCTGCGTTACCAACACAGTGCTGATGGGACGTTCCACAGAATTTCAACGCTGACTTTTACTCCTCAAGAGGGAGATGTTTACTCCTGCAAGGTGGAACATCAGGCCTCACAGCAGCCTCTGACCAGGACCTGGGGTAAGGCAGAGATGTAGCATCGGAGTTTTAGGCGCGATGTTGTTAAACTTGTAAATCTGCAATGTTTTTTGCTGGAATTAGGAAGTAGAAAATAACAGGCTGTAGACAGAAGAACTTTTCTTACAGCTGTCATCTAATTGCTCATTACTAGAATTCCACTTCCTTTTTTTAAAAAAAGGGGGGCCTAAAAGTTTTTTAAAAAATAGTTCCTTTTTTTTTTTTTTTTTTTTTTTTACAAGAAAGCTGACCAAAAGTTAAATACTTCTTTGTAAATCATTTTCTCTTGACTACCAACAAAATGTCTCATGACCTGCCTGGTGTGTCCTAACTGCTAGACTGTGCAACAATGGTTCCAGAATCTACATGTTCAACAGTATTATTTCCTTAATACTGAAGAACAGCATCTACAGTAAAGAGTTAAGACTGTGGTAATGGTTAAAAGTTGTTAGGCTCCCACGTTAAAGTTCTGTTGTGTTGACCCATCCATCCACCCCAACCTCCTCCCTCTGTCGAGTTTGTGGCCCTATAACAACATGATCTTATTTCTGCCTTTACTTTGAATGACAACAGTCATAATTACCTCAATGTTTTGTCGCTTAAACAACCCCTTTTCTAGAGGACATCCTCAAAGATCTTGTAGATGTTCATGCCAGTGGATCGTCGCTCTGCTCTGGCTTTGGTTTGTTGGTAACATACTTTTGTGAGCATTTTGAAAAGGCATGAGAGAATGTAAATGGGAACAACACAAAACTTGACCAACTTTGAAAATAAAAACAAAACTTTTTTTTAAAAAATCTTTTTTTGAATGAGGTCCTATGCAGCAAACATTGAACTCACACGACAGATCACCTCATTCCACTTCTTTCATTGTCTTTGACAGCATGAAAAAACGGCCAGCACCAGCTGACAAGAAAGAAACTTTGTTTGTTTTTTATCATTGTGATTTTTTCGCTTGTGGCAAACAAAAGGTTTTGTTTGTGTATTCTTCTATTAGAGCTGCGCCTAATATTGGGTATACTGCCACCTTCTGGCAACATACCCGGCACACTTTATTTACGCGAAAACATTTGATGGAAACAGTGGACTCAAACTCACATTTTATTTTTTATATTCAAAAAATGCTTTGAATTTGTTTGACTATCATTTGTAAAACACAACCAGTAATGAAAATGATTCCCAGAGAAGACAGTCAACTAAAAACCACCTTTTCTAACCAACTTGAACCCCCAACATTTGCACTTTTGTAGATTTCAAAAACCTCTACGCTACAATTCTACATTTTCATTCAGCAGATGCTTTTATCCAAAGTGACGTACATCTGAGAGTAGATGCAACACAAGCAAGGAGATCTTGTAATGTGTACACTTGCTTGTTTGGGAAAAATCTACTTCAAAATGGACAGTTTCTTTAAAGATCTCTAGCTCTTGTTCATGCAACTGATGGAAGCAGTTTTTCTAAGTTGCTTCTGACAAAAGCTCCTTCCACAATAATGTATCATAAATCATGCTTGCTGCAAATTTGAGCACTTTACATACATTTTAAACTGCATTTTAGAGCCAAGAGGCCTTTAAAACACACACATGATAAGTTTTCCTGGTTTTTGTTGAACCTACAGAGCTGAAGGAGAAGAAGAGGAGCAGTGTGAGTCCTGCAGCTGTGTTCTTCATCGTGAGCCTCATTTTGTGCCTGATGGGAATCGGAACCGGAGTATTCTTTTTTAACAAGCAGCCAAATTAACCCCTTTCATTTTGGGATTTTACTTGGGGAAGTTCAGCACAAAGATATGGTTTGGTCTCCATGCTAAAAGTGCTTTCATAGAGCAAAACACAATCAATATTATAACTGAATTTATATCAAACACATTATAGAGGAGGCTTCTGTGAACCACCAGATTACGTTGTCAGTAAATCACAGTTTGTTGTGAATTCAGTGTGTGACTGAATCTGTGTTTTATACACTTGAATGATGTGTCATATATACTATTTGATGTTACATAAAGAAATCACACGTTGGGCGAGGTGTTGGAGTTTTTATACAATCAGCAGTGTGTGTTTCTGTAAGACATGCAGCTGGACATGGATGTGGTTATTTTATCCTTAGAAATAGAGGCAATAAAGATAAATTACAATTGAATTCCATGTGAGGATTCACTGTTAAAGAAAACCAACCTTACTCAACGTAGCACAGACATTTAATTCAGAACAAATCCACAGGGGGGAACCAGAGATTGTGGAAACTGGAGCTCATGTCAAACTTAACTTAATTATAAGGTTTTTCCACCACAGTGTTTCTTTCTGTTATTCTGGCAAACAGCTTTCTTCTGATTGTGTTAATGCAACATGATAAATTATAACTACACACATACTGTAAATCAGCTTCCTCAAAAACAGAGGAAGACTTTGTTAACCTTACCTTGTCCCTTATGATTGAATGATAAAGATCAGATCCCTCTTTCTGTTACCATCTTAAAAGTAATCCTTTACTGGGGAAGACTTAGTGAGGGCGAACTGTGGGATTCCTGGGGATAACAATCTATTACACAAGTTTAAGTCCACATTACACATGACTGCGTATGTCAAAGCAACTTTTTCTTGGTGGAACCCATTAGAGAAATTAATGTAGAAGCCCAGATAAAGTCATGAATTAAACAGGTCTGATCTAAAGATCAGACCTCCACTGGTTCATGTCCTTTTATACGTGTCCATTTATACCTGAAAAGGTTGGAGAGTTATTGTGCAAAAACAAAATACGAACAGACCTTACACTCATAGAGGCATAAGAAAGAATTTATCTGTTGATTTCAAATGATGCACCAGTATATCCTCATCTGATTTTACATACTTGTGGCAATTTTATTAATTTATTTATTTTTATTTCCGATGGATTAATACTGTGTGGCCCATTGGAATGTGGACTAGCTAACAAAAACAAAATGAAAAATAAAGACAGAGAGCAGCTCTGTAATATAAAACTATCAAAACACAGTTGGGGTGAAGACTTCTGTGTGGTTTGAAAGAGAAAAAGAAGAATCTACGTTTCCTTTTTTTTTATTGTTACTTCCTTGTTTTCCCTTGTGTTTGTTCAGAGTGTTCCATATAAAGTCTGAATGTTCTTTTTAAGGATCTGGACTGTTTGAAACGTGTTCATCCAAGTTTGATTCATGATGAAATGAACCACTGACTATCTGAACTTAACAAAGAATCCCTATGAGTGCCAGAATGGAACAAGGCAGAAATCAGAAAAAAAGAAAGAAATACTGCAATTTTGCAGATGTATTTGTTTGAAATATTTCCTAATTATGTTGCTCAGCTTGGTGAATTTCCTTCAAAATGCATTTATGGTTGCAAATTAGTAGTTTTGCAAAAATAAAAGTGGGGAAAACCCCCTGCTGTAAATAGTTAACTAAACAGCACAAGGATCAGAGTTAACAGGTTCAGCAACCGGAGCCAAAACGAAAGAGTCGTGTGCAAACAATGTAGCAGTTTCCTGAAAAGCCCTCAACAGCCTGATCTCACTTTGATTTCAACATGAAGCCCTTCAAGCACCTGCTGTTGTTGTGGTTTTTATCGCCATATGTCACAGGTGAGTAATTCATTTCATTTTTTATATGCGGCATATGTGCTGTAAAGCATTTTATATGTGCACTTTTTCTAAGGCTTTGGTTCATGTGCTTCATGTTGCGCTCTAAGCAATGACCTGAACATGTAAACAAAATGAAACGTTTTCCACATTGTAGCTGCATATACACCTATCAAGCATAACATTATGACCGCCTGCCTAACACAATTTGTGTTGGTCCCCTTTATGCCGCTATGACCCAGTGGAGCACAGACACAGGACCTCTGGGGATGTCCTGTGGGTTGCAGGGTGGGACCTACCTAGGGTAGGATGCTCAGTAAGATTTGGATCTGGGGAGTGTGGACCCAGGTGAAGACCTTAGCTCTGTCGTGTTTCCAGAGTCACCCTTTAAAAGTTTTTGCAATATGTCGGGGTGCATTGTCCTGCTGAGGGTGGCAACTGGCATCAAGGGCTGCTGTTGCCATGGTGGGTGGGGGCCAAATTAATCTGGCGACATTTAAGATAAAACCATGCCAAACTGGATTTTGCAGCAACAATTGGGACATTTTTTTATTTTCAGTTGTTACATAATGTTTTTTTGTTAATGTTTACACATGGCAATGAAAAATAACCAACCTACCTACCTACTTACCTACCTACCTTCACTTTTTTTGCTGTCAAAGTACTTGTCATGTCCAGTTTATGATTTTTTGTACTTCTCCTTAGCTGCATTTCAGAGAGAAAATGCTGTTCTTTAGCTCCACTACATTCACTTAAGTTAAGAACAAGTTAACACTCAGATTAAGAATTCTGTTCACCTCATAAAATATGATGCATTATCATAAAATGTAATGTCTATAGTAGAAGAAATTAGAATCAGCTCCATTTGAGTCAGTTAAAATGTCAAAATATTGCCAGAATTTTGCATCATGTTTACTGCATTCTCTGGTTTTTTGAGATCTTTTAAATTTTTATGTATTTTGCTCCCAATACTTTTGTACTTCACAATGCCTTTCTTTACTTTAAATGGAGGATGTGTACAGTGTGGAAGTTTACTGATCTTTAAAAATGTAAAAAGTTGGTGACCAGGGCGTCTTCTGCTTGTTGTTCTGCAGTTCTGCTTTTTTTTTTTCAGTGTTATTTTTAGCTTTCTGTTCATCTCGGTTGTATTAGGGTGGTGCTGGTCTGAGCTGTGAAAAGTTCGAAACAGACTGTTCTGCATGGCTGGATCCTGCTTTAGCAGCAAATTAGAAAGCATGTCTTAGTTTGTGTCTTCAGTCACCTGAGCAGTCAGCGGTGTTGACTTTCAGCAGGCTGTGAGCTTTATCCAAAGGTGTCAGAATGCCCTATTAAAGGACAAGCTTATCATGTTTCAAATCTGTCTTAAAGCAATAGTCCAGTGGTGATTCAACTATTAAAATATTTGCATTACCGTAGTTATTCCTGAACAGGAATGAATAATTACTGCTAGTAGAACCACTTTCATTATTCATGTGTGTCCCTGACTGTTGTTTTGTGTCAGACTTAATTGGATAACAGTTGAAAATATAAAGTGGACCAAAAGTTTACATACACTTGTAAAGTGGATATATTAAATAGGCCCTATTTAAATAGGCAACGAGGAGTCAGCAGCTGTAGTCAATTGTAATCACTCACTAGAAGTTATGAAGCTATGACACTAAAAACACAGTTTTCTACATCACCAAAACTGATACTTCATTTTGCTGTATGTATATTTTTGACCCGTCATATTTTCAGAGGACCTATAATAAATGCATGAAAAAACAAAATATGTGTGTGTGTGTGTGTGTGTGTGTGTGTGTGCGTGTGCGTGTGCGTGTGTGCGTGTGTGCGTGTGTGTTTGTGTGTGTGTTTGTGTGTGACAGAGATGGAGCCACAATTCTAATGATTGTATCCACAACAGTTGAAGTGACTTTAAGAGCATAAAACCCTTTTTAGTCCTGAAGATTGTAATGAATTCAATTCAGTTCAATTCAATTCAATTTTCATTTCAATTTTATTTATATAGCGCCAATTACAGTCAAATTGTCTCAAGACGCTTTACAGAACCCATATGCCTGACCCCCAGAGCAAGCCAAAAGGCGACAGTGGCAAGGAAAACACCCTTTTAACAGGGAAAAAAATCTTGAGCAGAACCCGGCTCTAATGTGGGGGGACCCATCTGCCTGCTGGCCGGGCGGGTTGAGAGGGACGGAAGAGGTAGAAAGGTAGAGATAGAGGGGTAGAGGTAGAGGGGAAGAGGTAGAGGGATAGAGGTAGAGGGTTACAAGTAGAGGGTTAGAGGTGGAGGTAGAGAGGTTGGGGGGGCAAGGACCATAAAACACACAGTTTAATACATGCGTGATAAGACAGATGATACATGCAAAGTACAACTAACATGGAAACTGATCATAGTTTACTGCTATGGTGTACGGCTCTGGCATTAAATATACTGCATATATAGCTGGTGGTAAATTCAAAAATATGTAGATGAGCAAATCAAGTATAGTAAGGGCAATGCAGAGTAGATTGGTGGAAATGAGCAGCTGGAAGCAGTGGGCTGGAGGAAGGTCAGCAGCAACATCCCACAGATGGAGATTAGGCCAGTTGGTGGGAGAACAACCACACATCTGAAGCATCTAGCTCTGGGACCAGGGACACTCGGAGAAAGGACACAGGGACAAACAGAGTGAGTGTAATGCAGTAACGGTATATATTAAATATAATGGTGAGCTGATTTAACTGAGATTCATCAACATGCATGTTTGTTAAACTGCTAACTGGGTCAAAGTTTATGGAAAAACGCATATAAAGAGTCAAAAACAAGAGTCAAAAATCCCTTATGTTTCTATATTACATGATGCTGTAGTGGAATAGGAGAGAGATGAGTTAACGTAGCGGTCACCAACCTTTTTTTGCACAGCGGACCGGCCTTTAAGGTGTAAATACAACAAAATGAAATGACACAACCGGCATAAAAACTGCAGTATTTTCTAAATATAATAAGTGTGAATCCACTGTGTACTCTTATGCAACTTTATTAGCAGCGTCCTTGCCAACACCATGACATGAGTAACATCCTGTCTGCCCCCTAATGCTCTCTGTTCGCTATGGTAATGTGTAAACATGCCTTCAAAATAAGATACACCACAAAAACAAATACAAAGTACATGATAAATACAACTCATCATGACACTGAATCAGTGGGAGCCCTGAGCTTGTTTCTCTGCAACGAGTGGCGGGCAGGATCAATTCTCCACCAATAGTGGATGGCTTCTTAGCCTTAGAATTAAGGTTAGCCACCAAATATGATGCTCTCAGTGCACATGCGTTTGTTGATGTGGTGGCCCTCAGTAATTGGGTCGAGGGACTTTTGAAGTCCATGGGATATACAGTATCTCACAAAAGTGAGTTCATCCGCAAATATTTAATTCTGTCTTTTCATGGGACAACAATGAAGAAATTACACTTTGATACAATGTAAAGTAGTCCATGTATAGCTTGTATAACAGTGTAAATTTACCGTCCCCTCAAAATAACTCAACACACAGCCATTAATGTCTAAACCACTGCCAACAAAAGTGAGTGCACCCCTAAGTGAAAATTTCCAAATCGGGCCCAAAGTGTCAATATTTTGTGTGGCCACCATTATTTTCCAGCATTGCTTTAACCCTCTTGGACATAGAGTTCACCAGAGCTTCACAGGTTCCCACTGGAATCCTCTTCCACTCCTCCCCGATGACATCACGGAACTGGTGGATGTTAGAGACCTTATGCACCTCCACATTCCATTTGAGGATGCCCAACATGCTCAATAGGACTTAGGTCTGGAGACATGCTTGGCCACTTCATCACTTTTACCCTCAGCTTCTTTAGCTAGGCAGTGGTCATCTTGGAGGTGTGTTTGGGGTCGCTGCCCTGTGGCCCAGTTTCCGAAGGGAGGGGATCATGCTCTGCTTCAGTATGTCACAGAACATGTTGGCATTCATTATTATTATTATTATTATTATTATTATTATTATTATTATTATTATCATTATTATTATTATTATTATTATTATTATTATTATTATTATTATTATTATTATTATTATTATTATTATCAGTTTATTTAAAAAGGGACCATCTACAATAATAAACAAATGTTTCCATTTAATGTATTGCACCAGAGTTAGCTTTAAGCTAAGCTTCACGGTTTCCTCAAGGAACTGTAGCTCCTCAGTGCCGGCAGCATTCATGCAGCCCTAGACCATGACACTCCCACCACCATGCTTGACTGTAGGCAAGACACACTTGCCTTTGTATTCCTCACCTGGTTGCTGCCACACACGCTTGACACCATCTGAACCAAATACATTTATCTTGGTCTCATCAGACCAAAGGACATGGTTCCAGTAATCCATGTCCTTAGCCTGCTTGTCTTTAGCAAACTGTTCAAGGGTTTTCTTGTGTATGATCTTTAGAAGAGGCTTCCTTCTGGGACGACAGCCATGTGTGATACCCAGGACTATTTGATGGTAAAAAGAAGACACCCCCCCAACAACTTTTCATTTTATTAATGTTTTAACTGGTATTTTTATTGTTTATACTGTGTGGCACTTACTCACCTGTATTAGTTAAGTTGTTTCTGGTGCTATACAAATTTACACCAGAAGACGGCAGAAGATGGCGCATGAGAAAGACTGACTTCCCAAAACAGCTCAGTTCAAATGGAAGCTGTGTAGAAGAAGTCAGTACTGAGAAGCCATTGCTTGAAAAGCTGCCATTTCTGTGTTTACAGGTGGGTTAAGTGCACAAGCAGTATATAGGACACATTATAAGGGTTTTTTTGTAAGTTCATGTTAATGTTTTATTCACCTAGTTCATACTTTGGAATTGTTCTGCACATTAGAAGTTGCCACTAACTGCCGCTAGCATAAATGCTGATAGCGTTAGCTTCTCCCATTGACGAGGCAGTGTAAAGACGTTAGGATATTTTACTGTTTATAATCGTGTTGTTACATGGTCCAATATGTTTAGAGTTGTTCAACCACTTGTCCATGGGTTCAAATAATAGGTATACGCCTGGTGATGTATTTTAACAAGCCAAGTTCATTGTTATTGTGAATATGTTTTACTTTTTTTTTTTATAAAATAGGTAACAGTGACTGTACAAACAGCTCCGTGATTACTAAAATAGTAGTCTAGATAGTATAAAGGCAATAAAAACAGCTGAGTTCAAATAGAAGCTGTGTAGAAGGAGTCAGTAATGAGAAGCCATTGCTTGAAAAGCTATCGTTTCTGTGTTTACAGAATAAAGTCATCCTGTTACACAAATGTCCGCATGCCTTTGTCTTCATGTGTGTAACACATGCAGACCAATTTGATGCAGTGTGTGGCGTATGGTCTGAACGCTGACAAGCTGATCCCTCAACCCTTCACCCTCTGCAGCGGTGCTTGCAGCACTCATACGTCTATTTTCCAAAGGCAACCTCTGGATATAACGCTGAGCACGTGCATTCACCTTCTTTGGTTGACCATGGCGAGGGCTGTTCTGAGTGGAACCGGTCCTGTTAAACCGTTGTATGGTCTTGGCCACCGTGCTGCAGCTCAGTTTCAGGATGTTGGCAATCTTCTTATAGCCTAGGCTATCTTTATATAGAGCAACAATTCTTTTTTTCAGATCCTCAGACAGTTCTTTGCCATGAGGTGCCATGTTGAACCTCCAGTGTCCAATATGAGAGCGTGTGAGAGCAATAACACCAAATTTAATACACCTTAAGTTGAGATAATCATGACAGATATTTCTTTTACGGTAATATATCAAATTTTATGTGGAAAAAAACAAATTGTATCTGTGTCCAAGAAATCACTTTCAACTAAGTTACCCATCACAAAAACACTTCTCAAGGAAGTGTGTTAATTCCAAATCACATGACCTGCTCCACATGATGTCATTTCCTCCTGAGGAAAAGACTGGCAAGACTGCAAGGCTTTTTCAGTTATTTAATATAAAGTAGTGTGTGAGTCAAGTGTGGATTTATGGCATGTCAACAGGTTTACTACAATATCTTTATAAATAACCAACACAGTTATAGTGTGTGTGTGTGTGTGTGTGTGTGTGTGTGTGTGTGTGTGTGTGTGTGTGTGTGTGTGTGTGTGTGTGTGTGTGTGTGTGTGTGTGGTTGGTTGGTTGGTTGGTTGGTTGGTTGGTTGGTTGGTTGGTTGGTTGGTGGGTTGGTTGGTTGGCTGGCAGAGGACAGACAGACAGACGGAGGGCAGGCAGGCAAATCGATAGATAGATAGATAGATAGATAGATAGATAGATAGATAGATAGATAGATAGATAGATAGATAGATAGATAGATAGATAGATAGATAGATAGATAGATAGATAGATAGAGAAATGCAAGTTATCCAGTAGCTCACACACATTACATACAGATAGATAAACAATGTACAGAAGAGCATGCTATAGTCGTGCAAACTGTGCTGCTCAAAGAAACAGCAATAAGGTGCCTAAAATGCTGGTATTTACAGAAATGTGCAAAAATTGTATGACAAAGATGCGTGAGTATCAATGATTCCATCAGAAAATTCAGAGCTGTAGGAGTCACTGGAAACTCAAGATATACACTGTCTTAACAAGTGTATGCAAACTTTTGTTCACGGCTGTATATATTTTTATTCAGTTATTAAACAAGAGTTTACAGTCCTGCTTTTGAAGCTTCATTTACATTAGACACAGTGCCATTACCAACATTCCAAGTGTTTAGCAAGTATAGTTTTTATATTATGTATAGACTGTGAGCATCAAAATGTCATCGCAATCTATTTAATAGTTTCAACAGACATACTTCAGTGCAAACCAAAGTTACCAAACTGGTCGTGACATTCCTCAAGCCAAGCTGCTGGCACGTAGTATGTAGTTGGGTTATTCCATCTCAGATCATCAGGCTGTTATCTTTGACAGTTCCTGAGACATTGTTATTCAAACAAAACCTCTTATTCACACTCACTCGAAAATTCAGGCAAATCAGAGAGAGTCAAGAGGAAACTGATGATGATTTAAGATGGAATGATCCATTTATAATTGACATGACCAATGTTCTGCCTGTGAAGGAACTGAGGATACAAGGAAATGTACATGTGGACACACTGTACCTGCAAATTAAAACAGAATGAGAGTAAACCTTGTTCCTTCTTTGTTACCCTTCAGATTGTTCTGCGGATGAAGATGGCTACTTCATGTATGCTGACTTCTGGTGTTCTATGCACTCCAGAAAGAAGGAACAAGTGGAGTATTTGGTCGACTGGTATTTTAACAAAGAGTTCACAATGAATTACAACAGCACAGTCGGGAAGTGGACGGGCTTAACTCCAGCTGGAGGGATTACAGCGTCAGCACACAATAACAACAAGCACGACCTTCTACAGAGGAAAGTGGAGAGACAGCTGATATGTGTCGACAATGTTGAGTTAATATATAACGTGACTGAAGAATACACGGGTGAATATTCAAACACTGGATCAGTGCATTGATGTTCATACTGAGGATGAGTGAAGACTTACACGACTGGTCAAAAGTTTTAGAACACCCCAGTTTTTTCATTTTTTTATTGGAAATTATGCATGTTAATGTCTCGTTGTACTCTGAAATAAAAGCATAGAACAAAAATACAAATGGATGTGAGATATTTACACATCTTTCATTACAAAGTGTTGTGATTTCAGCCGAGCCCAGCATCACTCTGCAGGAGGTGGACGACACCTCTGGTCACGTCGCCATGCTGGTGTGCAGCGCTTACGACTTCTACCCCAAATACATCAAAGTGATGTGGCGCCGTGATGGACAGGAAGTGACTGAGGGCGTGACCGTGAGTGAGGTGATGACGAACGGAGACTGGACCTATCAGGTTCACTCCTACCTGGAATACACACCTGGCCGACGGGACCAGATCAGCTGCATGGTGGAGCACGCCACCCTCAGCGAGCCCAAGATCCTTCACTGGGGTGAGGATTTTCATTGTGCATTTCATTCAGTTTTAATCTCTTTCTGGTCATTTTGCATGTTGTTTTGTCATGATTTGAGTCTTTTTTGGGTTCTTTTGTTCATCTTTGCAGCCATGTTGTATCTACTAGTGATCATTTTGTGTGTTTAACAGGTGGTTTTATCTTTGACCAGTGACCAAAATGAGACAAAAACAACCAAAAAGACCCTTAGAATGACCAAACTGTCTGAATGAGATGATACAAAAAATGAAACAAACAACCAGAATGAGACAAAAAAAATGACAAAAAAGACACAATATGATGAAAGTTGGGCAAAAAATTACCAAAGTGAGACAGAAATGGTCAGGATGAGGTAGATAGCAACACACAAAATGCCTGCAATGAGATGCAAAATGAAACAAAGATGACCTCAAACACCAAAATGAGACATAAAATTGTCAAAATGAGGCAAAACCAAAGTATAATTGGACAGAAAATGACCAAAAAGAGAAAAAAAATGACACAAAAAAATACCAAAATGAGGCAAAAAATTGGTTTCTGTGGATTTTGCATATATGTTTTTCTTGGTTGTCTTTTGTTGCAGACTCGTCCTTGGATCGGTCTACAAAGAGCTTTCTTGCTGGTGGAGTCTGTGCTTTGCTTTTGGGAGCCATATTTCTGTCTTTTGGACTGACTTCCTACTGGAGGAAAAGCCAACAACTTTCAAATGTCCTGTAACCTTATAAATCATCTCTAAAGACAGTCAATTATCCGGGTGTTTTTAATCAGGAATTTTTCTCTCCTATTTTTCAAGATGATTGTTGTTAAGAGGAACTTTTTGTGGTGCAGGGCTTTTAATGCAGGAAAGTGGGTGACAATAGTATCAAAAACCCAAAAAGGACAAAACACTAGTGTTAAGTTCATGTGTCTGATGATCAAGTAAGTAAATGATGACTTTTAAAAAGTTTTTAATGAATCTTTATTAAGCTGAATTACGTATTTGTTTGCGTATTCAATATATGTTGACAGTTATTATGACACAGTCGAACACTGATATTATGTACATTTGATTAGTCATAATCTTTAGCTGTCTATAGTAAACTGTCTGACTTCAAAATGTGTATGATTTGCAATTTTGAATTAATATTACTAAAAAAAAACTAAAAATTTATATAAATAGATGATGTTCTCTGTAAAAACAAAAAAAAAAAACCTAGAACTCACTTGACTTCTGTCCCCCCATGTCTCACTCACAGCCCCATTTTTTGTTTTTTTTTGTTTGGAAATAGCGTTATCATCTGTTAACTTGTTTATGTGGTTCGACTCTTTTTTCTTTCCTATCATATGTTTGTGTTATTATTCTCTTTCCCTTCTCATTCTGTACATCTTCATTTAAAATCTCAACGGAAAGTGTGAATGTGAATATATAGGCAATTATCTGTAGTATTTGCCAAGATGGAGTAAAGTTGTTATTTTTTTGCTTGTTTTCTTTAAATAAAGTGCCACTTTCTTGTTAATAAGATTCTAATATCAGTCTCCCTCCTTCTTCTCTCCCTCTGTTAGAGATAATATGAATATTATCATTTTGAGGTGGGTGAAATGTATTAAAGTTTTCAATTACAGGGACATTTGTGCATCGTGGTTTATTTTAAAACACTTTAGATGATCTTGTAGGTGAACATTGCTGGTGAAGGATGCATTAAATATGTTTAAACTATCTGTACTTGTTTTCAATTCAAATGACTTTAATGAATAAAAAATGTTTCTTTAATAAAATGAAGTCACAAAGAATGTTTCTTTAACTTATATATTTAAGTTAGTTCCATCTAAAACTTTCAGCATAATCAGTTTCAGCAAGTGCTTTGAGTTATATGAACTTATCAGGTTTAATAGTGTGGTAAGTGGATACAGAACATGTAAACGAGGTAGTAGATACAATTGTACATATAAATGACTGGTCAAATGTTTCAGAACACTCCGATTTTTCCACTTTTTTAGTTGAATTTATACATATTAATGTCTCATTGTACTCTGAAATGAAAGCATAGAACAAATTGGTTTCTAAATGAATTTATTTTTTGCTTCATTTTGTTAATTTGTTCTATGCTTTCATTTCAGAGTACAATGAGACATTAATATGTATAAATTCAACTAAAAAAGTGGATTCTAAACCTTTGATTCATCAAAGTAACCACCTTTGGCAAGTATAACAGCTGAACACATTCGTTCTTTCCACAATGGAAATCAAATATTCTTCAGAAAGCTCTTCTCAACTCTGTTGCAGAGGTTCCCATAAATGTGTGGCTTGTAGGTTGCTTTGCTTTCACTCTTCTGTCCAGTTCATCCCAAACCAGTTCCATGGGGTTTAAGTCTGCAGACTGTGCTGCCACTCCATGTTTTCAAGCTTATCATCTTGTTCTTTTTTTCCTAAGGTAGTTCTGGCATAGCTTGGACTTATGTTTTGGGTCATTATCTTGCTGTAGGATGAACCCCTGACCAACTAGGAACATACCAGAGGGTACTGCATGGAGCTGCAGAATGCTGTGGTAGCAGTTTTGGTTCAGGGTTCCTCTCACTCTGTACAAGTCACTGACCCTGGATCCAACAGAACAGCCCCAGACCATCAGTCTTCCTCCATGTTTGACAGTTGATGTCACACACTGAGGAACCATCCTTTCTCCTACTCGACAGCGTACAAAGATCCTGCATGATGAACTAAAGATTTCAAATGTTGATTCTTCAGTCCACAATACCTTCTTCCAGTCTTCAGTAGTCCATTGGTGGTGTTTCATGGCCCAGGCAAGCCTCTTTTTCTTATTCTGATGTCTTAGCAATGGCTTTCTTGTTACAACTCCAAGTCTTCTCTTCACAGTTGAATCTGAGACTGCTTACTACGACCACTATTAAGTTGTGCTTGAAGCTGTTGTCCTGTGAGCTCCTATCATCAAGCTGTTGACTCTCACAAACTTGTCTTCTGATTCTGTTGTGGCTTTGGGTCTTCCAGACCTCTTCCTGTCAGAGCTTCCTCCAGTTTCTGAGAGTCTTTTAATGGTGAAGAAAACTGTACTCACTGACACCTTGACTTTCTTCACAATTTCTCTGTAGGAAAAACCTAAATTTTTAAGTGTTATGATGGTCTGTCTCTCTTCTATTGTTAATTGCCTTTTCCTCACCAATTTATATAGCAACACGCTACTTTCTGTAGTACAAATAATGCTCTGGAGGGTAGGGTGCCACGATGTGTTTCAACACTATGCAGACAGAGGGGGTTGTAAGTAATTAAGAAAAGTTGGGACACCTGTAGGATTTGTTAGCACCAACTTTCAAGGTTTGATCAACCTCCATTGCTACAGAACAGCTTTAAGTTGTTAACCCATTTCTTGTTCCCTGGAAAATGCCTTTTTGTGTAATTCTGAAATGTACATTATTTTTCAGTTTGGGGGAACCTTACCTTTTTTTTGTTTTTTTTTTAATCTCTGGCAGTTCACCACTTACCTTTGTGCCATTTCAAGCTATTCATTGCACTTGAACTAGTCGAGTTTCAATAAAAGATTGGAAAAACTGGGCGTTCTAAAACTTTTTACTGGTAGTGTTGGCATTAACCTGGTTACTTTTCTGTACATGTCAAGTTGGTAATCTTACTCGGTCAGGTCAGACGTAGTACACTCACACACGCACACGCACACGCACACGCACACGCACACGCACACACACACACACACACACACACACACACACACACATTCATATATACTTTGTAATTTAGCAGTTTTGCACTGTAATGTTTGTTGCCATTTATTTTGCATCCGTATTTTCCGAGCCGCCCCTGAAGGCAGCAGTGACTCAGCTGCTGCGGCCTCTAGCGGTCAGAGGAGGAACAGCAGCCGCCGCCACACGCTTCTCTCCAGCATCGGCGGTGCAGCATCTCTGCCTCACACAACCCGTCGGTCCGTCCTTCCTCCGGCTTGTTTGTCCGTCCGGAGGCAGCTGGAAGTTTAACCCGCACTCAGAAGCCGAGAGGCGGCGGCCATGAGCGCTGCGTCCCGCTGACATCCAGCATCCAGAGAGCCGCCGCAGCTGGAACCTACAATCCGAGCGTAGAGAGCGGAGGAGGGAGCACTGCAGCAGACATGCCGGGCCTGCTGCTCATCACACTGGCTGGTGAGTCTCTGTTTTCACATATTCCCAACCAGTCGACAGCACACACTGCAGCACACATTTCATATTTCACACCGGAGACGCGTTTTATGCGCAAAAACGCGCAACCTGCTGCAGAATATGGATCTTTGCAGACTTTGAAAAACATCACACATGCAGATAAAGTCACTCCTGCACGTTTTAACCCGCCGAGAGGATACAATGCTTCATGCTACAGTGATATCAGCATTAATAATAATAATTGTTAAAATTATTCATGGTAGAAAACAGGGTGTTGCCCGTTTTAATGAAGCTTCAATTCTATGAAGTGGATGGTTGCAGCTGAGCGGCGTGTAGGAGGCGCGCAGTGCACTTAAATCAGCAGCAGACACACTGCAGTGTCTGACACACACACGCACACACACACGCACGCACGCACGCACGCACGCACACGCACACACACACACACACACACACCAGCTGCTGGGCACGAGGAAGCATCCTCCTCATCATCACCAACAACAGACAAGTTGAAGCAGTTTTGCATCATTATGGATGAAAATAATGCAGTTTTTCTTTGGGGTTTTTTTGTCGTTTTTTTTTTTTAGAATATATACTTCCACATATGCAAATATCTAATTGTCAAGACTCTAAAATGTGCGAAAACTTCCCTGGATGTGTTTCAATTTCTTGTTTTTTCAACCCAAAATCTAAATATACTCGATATACGATGATTTAAAACAGCGGATTCTCACAGTACATTGTGTATGTGTGTGTCACTGTCACATTTGGATGTTTTTAGTTGACAAATGAACAGCATTTTGAGTATAAATAATAAGTTATTTGCAATTCATTGATGGTTTGTTAGAATATTCATATTGTATTTAGCAAAATAATCTGGAGATTAGACTTGCAGTTAACTGTTTAGACTCAGAAATGTGTGAAAATGACCCTCGACGTGTTAGAAATTCTTGTTTTCTCATCCCAGAATTCAAATATAATCAATATATAGTGATTTAAAATGAGAGGAAGGCAGCAGATTCTCACATTACAGAAGCAGGAACTAAATTAAACTGCTGGTTAACCATTTGGCACATATAAAAAGGACTGTGCCAGTATCTTATTTGCATATAATAAGTGACCTAGTTGACTGATTTCATTCCAATGCTTAAGGCTGTCTGTTTTGTAAATTATGGGATTTATTGATTAATTTATGGTTTATCAGAATATTCAGTTTATTTAACAAAATTATATCTAGAGTATATTTGCAATAATCAAATAGTTTTGACTGTAAAATGTGTGAAAATGAGCCTCAATTTGTTTGAAATTCTTGCTTTCTCGGTCCAAACTCAAAATATATTCAATATACAGTGATTTATAATGAGAGAAAATCTGCATATTCTCCCATTTCAGATGCAGGATTTCGATTAATTATCAAAATCAGGGCTGCAGCTGCCAATATTCTCATCATCAATTAATCTGCCACTTAGTTATTTGGCACAATAAATGTATATGTATATATGAAAAAGAAATGACACTTTGTTACTGTCACTTATTCTGTGAAAAACACAATTTTAAGTATAAATAATACATTATTTTATGATGTACTGGTTTATTAGAATATTCATAGCTTCTTTAGCAAAATAACCTGTAGATTAAATGTGCAATTAACTGTTTTGACTTTAAAATGTGTGAAATGACCCTTGATGTGTTTGAAATTCTTGTTTTCTCTGCCTAAAATCCAAATATATTAACTATATAGTGATTTGAAATGAGAGAAAAGCCACAGATCCTGACATTACACATGCAGAAGCTAAATTAATGATCAAAGCTGTTTCCATTCTTATTATGTTAAGCATTTTTGTGATTTTAACGATGTTTCATTGGAATATTTGTAGTTTCTTTGGCAAATAATCTGCAGATTATATTCAGTGTGAACTTTGAAGACTCTAAAATGGGTGAAAATGTGTTTAAATCTCTTATTTTCTTTAAGAGTCCAAAAACCCAAATATATTCCGTGTGCAATGGTTTATAACTAGAGAAAAGTAGCAGATTCTCATATAACCGAAGCAGGACAAATTACTTAAACAATTACCAATATTCTTGATATCAGTTTTTCTGCTGGTTAATCATTAAATATTGTATGTATAGAAAAACAATGCCATAAACCGGAAGCAAAATATATATTATATATTTAAATACAGAAAACCATCAGTAGATGACTGATGATTTGGATTGTAAATAACACATTTTTGTTGAATAATGGATGATTTGTGAACAGAATAAGTAGAATATTCAGTTTCGTCAGCAAATAATCTGCGTATTATATCTGACATTGTAAAAGGGCCCAGAATAATGTGTTTCTTTTTTTTGATTTTTCTGTTTTCGATAAATAGTCCAAAAATCCAAATATATTTATTATTATTCAGTGATTTCAAACAAAAGCAGCAACTCCTCAATCTCTATCATCAATCATAACGCAATCAGTTAATCTGCTTGTTAATCATTTGTTGCTTTAAAAATATATATAAAAGCAGCTGATACAGGCCAAATATATTCATTGCACTGTCACATTTAGATGTTTTTGCTTGAGAAAGGACTAAAACCATCAACTTATAATCAGAGCAGATAACTGATTTATGGATTTATTAGTACATCCGACACAATAACTTTATTATGATAGATCAGAACCACTTGTCTATCTGTTAAAGACTAACTCTGAGCATTATTTTTTATCCTCAACATCAGCAGAAGCAGCAGCAACAAAAAATCTGCTCACGTATGAAGTTTCAGTACTTTCTGCGGTTGTTTTTGTACGATTCAGCTCTCAGTGAAGACAAATTTCAGCTGTTTCTGGAGAAATATCGACATTTGTTATTGTGTCTGTAAAGACAACGCTGCAGTTTGTTTCTGATGTGGAAATTATTTTTTTAACCCTAAGATAAGACATTTTGGAGGCCTGATTAGTGGAGATAATTGGATGAGCGGCGTTTCCATGTCTCGTTGGGGCGAAGGGGATTTGGGGGAGGGTTCCAGCCCTTCATAAGCTGATCTGAGGGGTGTTAAGGCTCGGACCCCCGGAACATTATGTACGCTGAAGAGGAAAACATCCCCTCAGATTTCATGGGTCATGTGAAGCTGAAACTAAAGGAGTGCTGCAGTGCTTATAGAGACCTACATCCACAGTACAACAACAGAACTAAACGGCCATTATACACCATAAAACAATTCGAAAGAGCAAGAAAACAGAAAACTATAGTTAATTACAATAAAAATAATGTATATAATATGCAATTTAATGTGAATTTACATAGCGTGAAACATTTTATAAAATGTCAGCACACTCGTGAAAACATGAC
This sequence comes from Amphiprion ocellaris, assembly GCF_022539595.1. NCBI lineage: Eukaryota > Metazoa > Chordata > Actinopteri > Pomacentridae > Amphiprion > Amphiprion ocellaris. The sequence continues at coordinate 9,052,598 of NC_072770.1, read as the reverse complement.
AATCCTTCAGGCAAAAAAAAAAACATTGATGCACATGAATAAAAATAAATAAATTTGTATAATAATATACATTGATTAATCCTCCAGTTGATTATTTGGTCCATAAAGTGGCAGAAATTAGGGAAAACTCCAACTCTCACAAAAGATACTAGCTTTTGAGCAATTTTGCTATTGAATGCTAACATTAGCATTAGCAAGCAACAGGAATACTAAAATCCAACTGAAATGTGAGTCATATTTTAAAGATATTACCTCAGAAAATATCTGAACTAGTCCCTCAGGTAGTTAAAGTCTCCAAAACTGTTACATAACTTGAAAAACTAGCTAAGGTCCTAATGACAGCTTAAAAAGTGCCGGATGTTAACCTGCTAATTGCTAGCAAATAACATTTAGTGGGGGCTGCACAGTGGCGTAGTGGTTAGCACTTTCGCCTTGCAGCAAGAAGGTCCCTGGTTCGCGTCCCGGCTTTCCCGGGATCTTTCTGCATGGAGTTTGCATGTTCTCCCTGTGCATGCGTGGGTTCTCTCCGGGTACTCCGGCTTCCTCCCACAGTCCAAAAATATGCTGAGGTTAATTGATTATTCTAAATTGCCCGTAGGTGTGAATGTGAGAGTGCTTGTTTGTCTTTGTGTGTGGCCCTGCGACAGACTGGCGACCTGTCTGGGGTGTCCCCTGCCTTCGCCCGAGTCAGCTGGGATAGGCTCCAGCCCCCCCCCCCGCGACCCTAGTGAGGATTAAGCGGTGTATAGATAATGGATGGATGGATGGATAACATTTAGTGTGGTGGCATGCTAAAGCAGCATAGTTGCTCACTAACAGTAACTCTCAGTAAATAATGTTAGCATTCCAATGATTTTCCTGTTGATTGCTAACATTGGTGGTTAATTAGCTATGTTCACACTAACATCTCAATCATATTTTAAAAAAATACTAACTATTAACATATCTGGATTAACATCTCAGCTACCTAAAGTCTCCCCCCTGCTGATATTTTTCTGGTTTCCCCATGCTATTGTTGTTACTAGCATTAGGACACATTGTTTGTCAAAATCCCAGTGAAATGGTGTTCAGATTTAAAAGGTGCTAACTATGGAGATAACTGAATTAGCATCTCAGTTACCTATAATATTGGAGAACAGAGCAGGACACCGGTACCCTCATTGGTAGCATTTTAGCATGCTAAAAGTTTTCCATTTTCCCACTCTTAATTTTACCATTGGCAATGTTTAGAGCAATGTCTGCATTAGCGTCTCTGATAGCAAAAAATCTCTAATATACAGAAAGTGACATTGGTGTCCTCACTGGTAGCTAAGGCAAATTGGTCTTTTAGAATGCTAACAATTTTCCTGCATCACAGTGCTAATATTACCATTTGCATGATTAGTGTGTGTTAGCCTAAAATCCCAGTGAAATGGTGTTCAGATTTAAAAGGTGCTAACTTTGGAGATAACTAAATTAGCATCTCAGTTGGTGATGATATTGGAGAATAGAGCAGGACACCGGTACCGACATTGGTAGCTACGTCAAATCAGTCTTTTAGCATGCTAAAAGTTTTCCAGTTTCTCACTCTTAATTTTACCAATGGCAATGTTAAGAGGAATCTGGATTGTTGTCTTTGATAGCTAAAAATCTCCAAATTACACAAAGTGACATTGGTGTCCTCACTTGTAGCTAAGGCAAATTAGTCTTTTAGCACACGAGCAGTTTTCCTTCATCCCAGTGCTAATGTTGCCACTAGCATGATTAGGCTATGTTAGCCATAAATCCCAGTGAAATGGTGATTATACTTAAACTAACTCTGAAAATATATGAGTTAGCATCTCAGTTAGCTATAATTTTCAAGAACAAACAAAATATCGGTACCCTCATTGGTAGCTAAGACACAGTCTTTTAGCATGCTAAATTTTTTTGGGTGTTTTTCTCCTCTTGATTTTACCATTAGCATTAGGAAGTAATGTTAAGAGGAGTATCTGAATTAGCATCTCTGATGGCTAAAAATCTCCAAACGACATAAAATTACATTGGTGTCTTCAGTGGTAGTTAAGCCAAAGTAGTCTTTTGGCACGCTAGTGGTTTTCCTGTATCCCAGTGCTAATGCTGCCATTAGCTTGAGTATACTATGTTGACTTTAAATAAAGTGAAATGGTGTTCATATTTAAAAGATACTAACTTTGAAATTCAGAATTAGCACCTCAGTTAGCTGTAATTTTCATGAACATAGCAGAATATTGGTACCCTCAGTGGTATCAAGTTGCTTGCTAACAATTATCTTGTATCCAATCGATAATATTAATCTTAGCACAAATAAGCCATGTTAGTCTTAAATCTCTGTGAAATGGTGGTCATATTTAAAATGTACTAACTCTGAAAATATTAAACACAACTTTGCTCCTATTACAGTCCCTGTACAATACCAGTTAGAGTACTTTCAACAAATCCAATGTGAGAAAAGTATAATTGTAGGGGCATTTTATAACTTCATGAGGGATTTTATCAATTCGTTCCTGGATTTTACTCGCTTTTTTGGTGGGATATGATAACTCAAACTGGCCACAGCAGCATGGAGAGATCCAGTCCTCTAAAAATAAATTATGCCATGCATTTTGTTTTACTGCACTCATCAATCAATACCAATATATCTTTAATGTCATTGTATATATACAACAATATTGAAGTGCAGTCCCTGGTAATACAAAAAACACAGTGTAAAGAGGTTTATTTTTGCATATTGATTATCTGTCCCTCGATATCACTCTGCAGTTACAAACTAACAAAGTCAAGTCCAGTTTTCATCACCTCATAGCATATGACTGCAAATATTTCTGTATGTATGTGGGTGCTGGATGAGTCATCAAAATATAAAACTGAGAGATTTTGTCATAAATATAGGAACAAGCTTTTTAAAAATTCATGACTTGCGCTGAAAAAGTTCTTCCAACCTCATTTGTAATTGTACGAGTGAGTCCTGGACGTTTCTCTATACAAATCACTTCGACTAACATGACTAACATCACTGGTTTTCACTGTGAAAGGATTTTCCTCTCAGCATCTGTAACATTCGGTTCGGTGATGAACTTCTGAGGGTATCTCCCCCTCCAGGAGCTGCCCTGGTTCCCCCTATGACACCCGGCCTCCTCGTCCAGCTCAGCATGGAGCTTATCTGTGCTAAGCTGATAAGGCTAACTCAGCCGTTCAGTCCCTGCTCCTGGTAGATTTTTCCAAAGTAATTACACTGCAAACTTGCCTTTGTAGACAGAGATTTGAAGGTCACTGTGCGGTTGTGAAACTTGGATGTGTGGTCTGAGAAAGATGTGCTTTTATGTGTTATTTGGATGCAGAGTTGAGGCTTTATCTGTTTTTGCAGGAGCCGGTGATGTGTTGGAGGCATGAAATTCAATTGACTGTCTGTGTCTACTGGTAGTTGGCTTAGAATTAACATATATTGATGTTTCTCATTTGCTACGGACTCTCAGTCAGCACAGCAGGTTGTTTTAAAGTCTCCCTGTGGAGGATTTTGTTATTACACAAGGGATGTGCCAAAAATAAGACTACTGAGGGACTGGAAGTGTCTATGATGAAGTTAGCAACTGGTTTAGTCACTGAAAGGCCATTGATGGCAAATGGGAGGCCAACAGGCAACTCAGCTTCCTCAGGAACATTTCAGTATACCTGAGTTATAATGTCTAGTTGCCAAAATATTGTAGAAATAGGCTCTGTCAGGACACTTTGACTTCACATTTGAACACACTGGGAACCCTTTAGGGTCATATTTTTGATGTGCAGAGTGGTCAAATCGACCTGTAAACCTCATTGAATGTCAAATAATAGATGTCAGATATTCTCTGCCGATGTCGTCGTTGCTGCTCCTTTTCAGGTAACGAGAGGTTTGCATTGTAACATGTGGTAAATGTTGTGAAGGAAGTATTTTAAACCCAATGGAGATATTTTCCTAACATTAACCAAGTAGTTTTAAATGTAATCAAACAGGAAGTGAAAAATTAAGTCACAAAACAAAATGAACCAAGTGAAAAAAACGAACGATCCCATGGACGACACAAACCCCAGTGTCCTCGGTACATATGTTAACGGTTAATTGTTAATCGATTAATTATATCCATTAATAATTTCACCAAATCATCAGAAAATGTTTTGTAGATTATCTGTTTGAGGAGATGGAGGACTCCAGTTTGTTTTCTGTGTCTAGAATATTGTAGCAACCTGAAGACGATGTCCATTATAGTGGCATTATGGAGGTTTGGCTAGCAGTGGGGTACCATGACAAAGACTGCAGTGGTGGTTACTGGGTCCCGGCCAGAACTACTAAGACAGCATTCATGTAACTGAGTGGCTAATGTAATCAAGCCTTTTTTTCAGCAAATGTCATGTGCCAGAGCTTGAAAATAGCCCTATCAGCACATGTAGTAATGACCACTGTACTTTTAACAATTAGTCGATTATTGATTGATATTGCTGCCGACTGTTGGTTAAGAAAATTGTTTAAAATTTGCATCCTTAGTCCTGCATGATATTACACCACCTGCACTTCAGCAACCCTTTCACGAGGCTCTTTTAAACTGGAAAAACTTTAGTGATATATAACCTAACACCTGGGCATTGCTTAAGTGCTTAACCACTTTTATATTAACCTGGACGCATCAAGGCATATTCTTCTCAAAGAAAAGCATCTGATCAGTACGTTCAGAGTGAAGTATCTTCGACTTGGTACCTCATATCTTGGTTCCGGTGTTGTCAGCATTCGGCGAAAACCTTTGTTGTCCACAACATTGTAAGGGCGAAGGTCCTTGCAAATAAACATGGCGATGGACTTGGTAATACTCATAGCTCTCGGCGACGCAAATGGAAACTTTGTTTTAAAAAGTGAATCAAGTGTAGGCTGACTATAAGCTGTTCAAAGGTTAGGATTTTTCTCCTCTGCGGCAAACTCATTATGATGACATAATTTTGTGAGACAGTTCTTACCGATAGCATAGTCTTCATCCAGTTTCCCATCATCGGTATTATAAAAGCCGAAGTGGGCCCAGACTTTTTTTTGTTTTTTTAAGTTGCTTTTTGGCCTTTTTCGGTTTTATTTTTGATAGGCGCAGTGAGAGACGGACAGGAAATGGGGGAGAAGAGTGGGGGGAAGACATGCAACAAAGGGCCGCGAGCAGGAATCAAACCCGGGCCGCTGCATCGGAGACCAGCCCCTGTACATGGGTCGCCCACTGAACCCACTGAGCTATACGGGTGCCCCGGGCCCAGACTTTTGATGAGAAATTTGTTTCCCACTGTTCACCATTTATTTGTTATTCTCAGTTAGTGTTCTTCTTTGGTTAAGTTAACTTTCGTCATTCAGTGATACGTGCCACCGCATAGAGATTTAAAGTAGCGACGCTGGGAACTGACAGTGGGGACTGAACTCCAAATGGAGCTTCTTTTTTTAATTAATGAAAATATCGATATTTGCCAACAGTGTATCAATTCTCGTATTTGAGGTCCTAAAACAATGATATATCGGCATATTGATCTTTTGTCCCACCCCTACTTAATAGTTCTGCTACCAACAACCGTTACCCTATTGATTAACTTACTGGCCATTTTCCCCTTTAGTTGAATAATCTAAACCAATAACTTTCTTCCAAAAAGGCAAAACGAACATTACAATGAAGTTCATTTTACCTTGACAGACTGTATATCACTGTTTAATGCAGCAGCATGCACATTAAATTTCAAAACTGTAGTGGTAAAGTGGAATCTCCAATGTAATAGAAATAAACAAAAAAGAGGGCTAGTTAATTAGGTCAGTAGCAGTATATTTAACAAAGTGCATCATGGACACAGTGGATATTTTAGAAGCACATAGCAGCTAAACCAACTACTTTACCACTTACTGTGTATTTTTTCTGCTACTGTGGTTATAGATTCCAATTTGATGTAAATGCAACAGAATTTACAGCGCAGACAGTGTTTTTAACTCATGTGGATGATGAACTTGTCAGATTGTTGTGGATTTAAAATCATGATTTTGGCCTTGAAGTGACTCCTGGTTAGCATGTCATCTTAACTGGATGCGTTTCAGTCAGAATTTCACACTTGTCTAACAACAGAAACAAAAAATATGTAAATTAGAGCTGCTATATTGGGACTTTAACTGTATTAAGATAGACAGGGAGCAGGAAAGACGTCGGCAGATGTAAAGTGTCTCATCTATGTTTTCTACTGTATTGTGTTGGGCTGTTGTGGTACATCACCAAAACCCTTTCCAGTGTACAACCACTTTTTAGTTCTTTGATCATATTATACACATCCATGCTTTTGAAACCGTGGACTTTGCTGCAGCCGACATGGTCAAAAACTGTAGCACTAAATGCAGCTGACCAGTGACTCGAGCCAAAAACTACTGATGTCATGAAGCAACAATTACGCAATTATATCAAAGAAAACCAATTATTGTGATAAATTCATTTCATTCATTCATCTGCATTGTTTGTTTTTTTTGAGAAACTTTTTTTTCAACCTCCTCCAATAACTTCTTATATTTACAACACCCCTCTATAATTGAGTAAGACGAGCTCAGACTAGTCCTGGCAGTATTTGAGGTTTCAGTCACTGTTTACTCAGTGGGCTGAGCATTTCATTACCACTGCATTAGCTGTACTGCACGATGTTCCCAGACATTCCTCTCGGGTATATGGCAATAACGCCGCATCAGGGAGTGCGCTTTAAAGACTGAGGCGAAGCTACATCAGCACCAACATAGCAAATTTACAAACCTTATCTCGGGCTTGGCAAGTAGCATCCAGCCTTTCAGACAAATACCCAAAAATCAACAAGCAATCAGGACATAGAAGCCGCACACAGTTGGTGTTATCTTGCTGATTGTATACAACTCTACTTTCTAAAACTCAAAATTTCATCATCTCCTCAGATGAGATGAATGCTGTACAGCCTGTGAGCACGTTTCTGGATTCGGCACAGTGTTGACTCTGGGTTTTGGAATAAAAACAACCCAGCCAGAGCTCTTCTCCATTGGGTGATAGATCCTTTATCGGCCTTCCCTCCCATTCATCCTTCCACCTCCATCCTCCCTCACCCGCCTTCCTCACCGTCCTTGGAGCTGCTCACCAGATCAGTAATTCTCAGCAAGCAGGACATTTATATTTAGTGACAAGTTCTTGCAGTGCTTTAAATGATAAATTCTTTTTTTATGCTTTCAACAATCCACACAAAGCCTCTGCGTCTGTGTGCTGCACTGTTTGCTTGTTTGCTCTACTAATGAAAAATTCAGCATCCAGCTCAGATGTGTCTGGATTGCATTGTGAGTCAGTGCACTGTGTTGGAGAAGAGACTTTGATCAGCTCTTGTACATCATGAAATTCATCATCCCCACAGGATGAATCTACTAATTTTGGTGACCTGTCTGTGACCTGAAGAAATACCTGAACATCTACCTTGTAGATTGGAACTCATAATCTAAACATCTACCTCATAGATTGGAGCTAAAGTTTGTACAGACGTTCATGGTTTCCAGATGATAAAACCTACTTAATGTGTGAATTGCTGGCTTTCCTGGCCGTTTCCCCTTCAACTTCGAACATATCCTGAGAAATATTCTAATATCTACCTTGTAGATTGGAACTAAATAGCTGAACATATTATTGATTGTAGGTGAAGTTTATATGGACATTCATGGTTCCCAGAGGATTGTTTTTATGTAATTTCACCAGCAAGTTCTCACTTTACTTGAGAAATATCTCAATATCTGTCATGTGGGTTGGAACTAAAGTTTGTACAGACATTCATGGTTTCCAGAGGATAAATCCTACTGAGAGTGTGAATTGCTGGTTTTTCTGGTAGTTTCACCTTCGAGTTCCTACATACACCGAGATATTTCTTGACATCTGCCTTGTGGATTGAACTAAATATCTTATCTATAACAGACATTCATGGTTCCCAGAGGATGAATCTACTAAATTTGATGACCCACTTGTTCTTTCTGTAGTTTCACCAATAAGTTCTCACTTACCTTGAGAAATATCTCAATATCTGTCCTGTGGGTTGGAACTAAAGTTTGTACAAACATTCATGGTTCCCAGAGAATGAATTCTACTAGTTTAGGAGACCTGCTCACAAAGAAGATTTGAACTAAATGTCTGAACATCTACATTATAGACTGGAACTAAATATCTTAATATGTACCTTGTTTATTGGAGCTAAATTTTGTACAGATATTCATGGTTCACAGAGGATGAATCCTACCAGTTTTGGTGACCCACTTGCTCTTTCTGTACTAACACTAGCAAGTTCGGACTTATCCTGAGAAGTATCCTAACAACTACCTTGTAAATTGGAACTAAATATCTTAACATATTATTGATTGTAGGTCAAGTTTATATGGATATTCGTGGTGCCCAGAGGATGAATCCTCCTCTTTTCGGTGACCTACTTGTTCTTTCTGTACTTACACGAGCAAGTTCCTACTTATACTGAGAAATATCTTAACATCTATGGAACTAAATATCTTAATATCTACCTTGTTGATCAGAGCTAAAGTTTGTACAGACATTCATGGTTTCCAGAGGTTAAATCCTACTGAGTGTGTGAATTGCTGGCTTTTCTGGTAGTTTCACCCTCAGGTTCTTACATATCATGAAATATTTCCTATCTGCCTTGCATATTGAAACGAAATAGCTTAACATATTGTCATTTGTAGCTAAGGTTTGTACAGACATTCATGAATCTCGCTAATTTTGGTGACCCACTTGTTTTTTCTGTAGTTCCACTAGCAACTTCTTACTTTAACTGAGAAATATCTTGTGTTGTGGATTGGAATCAAACTTTGTACAGACATTTGTGGTTCCCAGAGAATGAATCCTACTTATTTTGGTCATCTGTTGGCTTTTCCTGTTGTTCTACCAATATGTTCTCACGTATCCTGAGAAATATCTGAACATCTGTCTTGTAAGTTGTAGAATTAAAGTTTGTACAGACATTTGGGGTTTCCAGAGGATAAATCCTACTGAATGTGACTTGGCATTTCTATTTTAACATCTTGTAGACTGAAACAAAAGTTTACGTAGACATTCATGGTTCCCAGATGATAATTCCCACTAATCTTGGTGACCTGCTAGCTTTTCCTGCAGTTCCACTCCAATTTTTCAGGTATACAAAGAGATATCACAACGTCTTCTCATGTCGAAGTAAAGTCTGTGCAGCCATTCATGGTTCCCTGTGGATGAAACATGCTAATTTTTGTGACCTGCTAGTTTTTCCTGTAGGTCAACCACCAAGTATTCACTTATCCCGAGAAATATTGTAACATCCAACTTGTGGATTGTAGCTAAACTTTGTACAGTCATCCGTGGTTCCCAGTGGATGAATCCTACCAATTTTGTTGACTTGCTGACTTTTCCTGTAGTTCCACCTGTAATATCTCATGTATCCTGACCATTATCGAAACGTTTTGTAGTATGGAGTTCAGGTTTGTGTGAACATTCATTGTCCCAGAGGATAAATGCTGAGTGCTGGTGGAGCAGACTGGTTCTTAATACTAACTAGCTAATATCAGCATGCTAACACGCTAGGCTAAGAGGGTTATTATGGTAAACATTTTACCAGCTTAGCATATTAGCATTGCTAATCTGACCATTTTGCTCAAAGCACCATTATATCTTATAGAACAGCTAGCATGACTGGACACTCTCGTACCATCAATAATTCCTCTCTTTTTTTGGAGTATTTTATTATTTTTGTCATTTTCACATTACATTGTACACTTATGTTGATTCATAATTCCTCATAAAACTTTTTAGGAGGTTAACAAAAAGCATTCAGATGCTTTTCCTACATTTTCCAGAAAAAACCATATTGCTAATCGACGGATGTTAGCATGTTAAGACACTAGACTGAGATGGTGAACGTGGTAAACATTATACCTGCTAAATATAGGAGTTTTAGCATTGCTGCTGATTGCTGGTGCCAAAGTACAGCCTCACAAGCTGGATTTCTATTCAAATGCACCCCAAATTTTGAAGGAATTTCCATAAAACTACTGCAAGTAAATGTAAATTTATTAGCATTTCAATGTACTACCATTATGCAAATATTTTGAATCGAAATGAGCCGTTAGTGTAGCTAAATTCTCCAGATGGATGCCACTGAGATTGCAGAAGAAGAACTCGTAAAGTGTGGTGTAATTAAAAAAACACAAAACAAAAAAAACCTTGATTTTTCAAACATGCACAAAACCATTAGTGATTTAGAAATTCAAATCTCTAATAGTGGAGACCATCAGTATTCTTCCACATAGATGAGATGTTTTTGTTTAGAATTTATGCTCCTGGAGATTTAGTTTTTATCCCTGCGCACATATTTTCGCAAAATTTAAGATTTTTTTCCTTAATTTAGGCAGATTTTATGCGCAGATTTTTAAACAAAATGTAGGCAAACCCACATTAGAACTTTTTAGGAAGTTGTTTTTGTGGCACATTTATAGCAAACTCTGACAGTCGAACCTCGTCGCAGATCGAACCACTGGACTAAGAATAAAGGGATCAGTCGGATGGCCGGAAGCCCTTTAAGCTGCTGCATGTCGAAGATAAACATGTGAGTCGGCAGGAGGTTTGTGGATCTGTTGGTGGCTGCAGGCCAAACATGCTGCAGACATGTTTCAGACATGTCGGCCGTGATATGATAATCTGCTCAGTCAGACGCCATCTGTGGTCTCCATGAAGGTGACTGTTGGAGATTAGCGATGACTGGATGAGCGAGCGAGCCGATGAATTAATAAGTGGACGGAAATTAAACGGCTGACTGAATGAAGGATGAGCAGGTGATGCTAGCGGCTCCACTGACTGATAAGGCTCCATCAGGGGTTTAAAAGCCGTAATTAACAGACGTAATAATGAAGAATACATCATTTATATTGTAGGTGAGTTATAATTAGAGCTGCAACTAATGATTATAGTCATTGTTGATCATTCTGTTGATTATTTTCAACAGGTTTTGTTGGTAAAATGTCAAAAGATAGCGGAAGAGAAAAGAGTGTCCAAGAGAAAACCAACAAAACCAAAGATATTCAATTTACTGTGAAAGAGGAGGAAAGAAACCAGAAATATTCACATTTAAGAAGCTGAAATAAGCACATTTTCTCTAATACTTGATTCATCGATTATCAAAATAATTGGTGATTAATCTAGTCGACAACCAATCAAGTAACCAACTAATGCAGCTGTCTTTAAAAAAACATTAATAAGAATTTTTTTTTAAAATTTGGAATAGAATTAAATTCCTTTATTGTTGTTGTATTGTTATTGGCTGAAACATGAAATTAGGCAGCAATTCTGTCCATGTGATCACAAAATCATAAAGAAATGTGCAAATATATATACATTTTTAACATTTAAAGCTGCACACTTGATGAATTCTAGACTCCTCTATGAATTTATTCATGTTTGTAGATGCAGGTGACTCACTTTTAAACTCTTATAAACAGTATGTCAGCCACATATGAATGAACCAGTGAAAAATAGACTTTATTAATGTAATTTAATGTATTAATTCATTAAAATACCAATTGAAGGAGTTCACAGTGACTTTAGAGGGCAGCAGTGGAGATAAGAGCTCTGTGATGCTCTAACAGTAAATTCAATCACTTTAGTGTATAATTCAGTTCACTGTCTCTACTGTTTCTCTGCTGAGCAGCAAGGAAAATGATTTAATCTGACAATTCACTAAAGTTTGTTTGACCTTTTTGTTAGATTTTGAGTTGAATTTTTTTGCTGTTTTAAAGCAACACACTGTAACACAGTCATAAACAGAAATGTACAGTATTTGTGTTTTTACATATATTAACCCTCTGAACAGCTTCTGGGCATTTTTTAGCTCCTGTCACATTTTTCTTCACTGTGGGTTCATTTTTCTCTGCAATATAAAGTCCTGCACCTCAATGGAAACAATGTTCGTGCTGTAGGAAAAAGTTAAAATGTCACAAAAACGGATTTGGATGAAATTTTCAGGGAAGGTTAGAAATGACACAAATACCAAGTTTCTTAGGTTTTGGCAGTGATGTAGCTGGATCCATGGATTTGTTAAAGATTCCTGTATCATTGTGAGATAGCGGCACGACATCACTGTAACTATGACAACAAGTGAATAGTGCGTCAGCTGCCTGCTGACGATCACATGATTGTGGTCCTACTACAAATCCACCACTGCGGACTTATCGGGACTTCTCCGTCGGTAAAACAAGGAACAATTGATTCCATTGCTCAGTGCGAGGTCATTTTGTTTGTGGATTCATCTATATGAAATGGACACATTCTATGTTGCCGGGATTTCTGATCATCAATAACTAATAAAAAATGCTGCATTTCTGACAATGCCATATGGAGGAATGAACAACCTTGGAGGAGTACTGTGCTCTCTGAATGTTTTTGTAGTTAAGTTATGTTAAGGGAACAAATTAAGGTTGAAAAAGTCAATAGTAATCTATCAGTGTTTCCTCTAGGATTTTTCTCAGCAGCTGTGGCAGGCTCTCCGGGGAGCCGTGACGCGTAAACAAATTACATTTGATGGCAGATTTTACTGTTACAACTTATTTATTGAATAGCCAGTTGAAATGGCTTTTTAAAGGCTAAATGTAAAAAATAAATAAATAAATAAAAATAAATATTTGAACTAGCTCATCTGAAAATGCAGTCAGCAGTTAAATCATGGCGTACATATTAGCTTAATGCTATCAATAATTCACTCATGTTAGTGACACTGAGTTGGCACCGGGCCCAATAACAGAAGCTACCGATATGCTACGTAACATTAGCTGGACATCAATATTTTGCGAATGTCTAACTTGTAAAATCTATTATGAGTTATCTAAGCTAATAACTTTTCTCCGGTAAGTTGCTGCCCTATTTTCCAAGACGACACTCCTCTGACTCTCAGACCTGGTGTCTGGGTGCTTGACGTGACGTCACCTTCAAGGCCGCGCTCTAACGTCGTATTAACCCCCCAAAGAGTAGATACTGAGACAGATAGTTATCTGTAGTTTACCTTAGTACTCACGAGTACCCGACCCAGTGCAGGACTCTGCTGTGAAGGTGGAGACATGCGGCGGTGGTGTATTTGCGACAGTAACAAAAAAAAAAAAAGAAATTTGAAGGAGCGGCAGCTAGGATTTAGGAATGGCGGGCCGCTGCTTCTGAATGAATGTAGAGGAAACACTGTCTATAGTCTCTCATATGTCCAACTCTCCTAAAACCTCGAAGTGTTTAAATTCTAGTTACCATATGTTACCGTTCAAAAGTTTGGGTTCAGTTGTCCTTATTTTTGAAAGAAAAGCATTTTTTGCAGTGAAGATAACATTAATCAGAAATACAGAAAAATAAAATAGAATAGTCATTTACCACAATGTCTGGACTAGACATTGTTAATGTGGTAAATGACTATTAAGCTACCATAGCTGACCATAGCTGGAAATGGCTGATTTTTAATGGAATATCTCCATAGGGGTACAGAGGAACATTTCCAGCTACCGCCACTCCTGTGTTCTAATGCTACATTGTGTTAGCTAATGGTCTTGAAAGGCTAACTGATGATTAGAAAACCCTTGTGCACTTATGTTAGCACATGAATATAAGTATGAGTTTTGATGGAAAACATGGAATGATCTGGATGACCACAAACTTTTGAACAGTAGTGTATATCAATATTGATTTAATATTATTGTTTTTGTCACTTTTATCGTTCCTATGACTCATTGCTTGTGTTAGATTCTATTTAATTTCCTTGATGCTATTTCCTTTCCTCTAAGGCCTCTGTTGAAGTCATTTTCTCAAACAGATCAACAAACTTTAATGTCGGACCAACGAATTGCTCCACGAGGACAGATTTTAATCTAATAAATCAAACTGCAGCATCGTCTTTAAAGTGTTTCTCCTGTTTCCTGCAGCTCTCCTGGTCAGCTGCGACGCCTTCAGGTTGGCTTCGTCGCTCCGCCAGGACGAAGGCCCAGCCCAGGCGTCACGCTTCCTCCGGGAATTAGTCCGAGCCAAACGCCACTCGGTCCATGAGCTGGTACGAGCTCAGCCTCACCTGGTCCACGACATGGGCTGGCCCGAGATACACGAAACGTCCCGTTCGCAGGGAAAGATGGAGTCGACCAACTCCTCCCAGCTGAATGCACTGGCGAGGACTCGGGCCACCGTGGACGAGAACCTGGACATGGAGGACGAGATGGAGGTGAGGAAGAGTTAAAGTTAGAACACAGGACGCCTGTTTTTGGGTGATAAATCTAAATATAACAAAACAACATGAGACATCTGTTTGACACTCTTTAGAACCCAGATGTGTATTTTTTTAATGCTAATTAATCACAGTAATCAAACTCTAAACACTGCATTTGTAACGTTAATATTTCTGGAACATTGCAACAGTGTGAAAGCGTTAACAGTTTTCAAAAAAGCGATGAATATTTGGTTTGTTTTTTGTGAGCTAGTGATGAATTCTGCAGCTCTGTTTGTAAATCTGACTGCATTTCTCTCCTCTTCCAGCGGAAGGTTCATCTGGCGGTTCCCCTGGATGAAGGAGGCTTCAGGGGGCAGCCAGACTCCGCTGACCCAGAGACGGAGCTCCTCGGTGGGACTGGAGCGGCCGACGCCTCCCAGGAAGCTTCTGGCTTCTATGGAACCGACCTGGAGGACAGAGAGAGACGAGCAGGAGAAGAAGAGGAAGAAGAAGAAGAGAAGACTGAAGATGACGTCCTGGAAGCCTCGGAGGGAAACCACACGACACCAGATCTGGACGCTCTGATCGGTCAGTAGGAATCTTTTCTCCTACAGATCCTAAACGCACCATCCAGCAGCCATGTTGGCCCCATTTCTGCCCTCATGCCGCCATGATTGCAGACCTGCTGTTTCCACCAGAGAGCTGCATCTTCAAAGCAGCTCTCGTTATTCCACAGATGTCTCGGATCAAATGTTTGCTTTGGGCAAAGTCAGGTTTTAATCCGACGTTTCTGCAGACTGAGCTGCTCCACTTTGCTGGGTGTAAACATCACGTCTGCAGCTTCTGGAGGCTTTTGGTTTTAAACATTCATGTAGCCAAAGGCCACGTTCACTCCAAGAAACCTCTGATCACCAAAACACCTGTAAAGATGAAAGTGAAAAGAGTTCTGGACATCTTTGATCCAGACTAAAAACATCTCAAACTGTCAAGTTCATTTCCAGAGAAGTTTGCACAAATCTTAATAGTTCACTATTTTACTTTTACCTTTCCTGTAATTCTAACAGCTTTTCTAGTTTTACAGAACCTGTTGAGTACAAATACTTAATATTTGGCAAATTTGTTGTTGAGACATTGAGTGACAAGTTTAGATTTGTTTATTTTTTCCAACAGAACTGCGCGTGAAAATGTAAACAAAGCCGTTACATGCATCACGATATTGATGTTCTTAGGAAAAGTCACGTTCCGAGTGTTTTATTATATCTAATTTCACTTCAATTTCAATTTCTTCATAGCACTGCCATCAGAAGAGTCTGACTTGTGCTTGGGAGTCATAATGAAGGGCAAAAGTTAGCGAATATAACAGAATCCAAGGTGGTGTACAACCGGTGAATGTAAACAAAGGCATCTCACCAACTAGTTCCCCGTAACCAGATCCAACAGAACGATGAAACGCTGTAGATCGAGGATGTCATAAAGCGAGGACCACTTGTATTTACATATACGACTGATTTTTAATGGAATATCTAGGGGTACAGAAGAACATTTCCAGCAACCATCACTCCTGTGTTCTAATGCTACATTGTGTTAGCTAATGATGTTGAAAGGTTAACTGATGATTAGAAAACTCTTGTGCAGTTATGTTAGTACATGAATAAAAGTGTGAGTTTTCATGGAAAACATGAAATTGTCTGGGTGACCCCAAACTTTTGAACGGTAGCGTACATAATAAAGCTCTCAGAAGAATTGGACTTTTCCAATCGTAGTTCTAACTTGGATGTTAATAGTTTGCTCAGTTAACTAATCTAACTCCTCTGATGCCAGTATTTTCTACCTTTACTAGTTTGCTAGTATTTTTTACAGCATATCAGAACATAAGTGAGAGAGAATCTGACTTTTGTTTCATTTCTTTATCATATTCAAATCTCCTCCTAACACAATATGAATATGGATGATTTTTAGCTACCAGCTACGTCAACAATCACTGTACATCTCCTGTGAGTCTTTAATTAAAGCAGACTGTCAAAGCCTCCTGTCGGCTGGCAGCAAACTTACCAGACCATCTGTTTCTGACGTGTCTCTTTGTATCTCCCAGGCTACAGTCCATCCTTCGCTCCGTCCAGCTCCCAGGAGCCCAGCATCTCCTTCCCAGCCGACGTGCACGATTCTGGGCTGCAGGAGCACCGAGCGTCCCCCATCCTGGAGGTGAGGATGGAGAAATGCATCAATATGTCATAATCGGTGTCTTTATTATCGAATCTGATATGTTAGTGTAAATTCTGTTGGATATATGATTATGTAGGTTAACCGTCTGAATCCCAAAACCCAAACAAGACGTATTATTATTACAAAAATGATAAAATTACAGCATTTATCAGAACCAGGAACTGTAAAAAACAGAATGAATTATCAAATTTTCAACTTTTTTCTCGACAGTCCTTGAATTCATCAGCTGCAGTTCTGTCTGGAAGATGATCCAAATCTAAGCTTAAAATCATTATAATTCAACAAATTCTCTTTATTCTTTTTTTTTGTAAAAAAAAAAACAAACAAAAAAATTCACCCAAAATAAACGATTTGAACTAATAAGATTCTGTAAAAAAGCAAAAAAAAATAAGGCACTCCTTGACACAATCAGGGACTATTCGGTTGAATTGCAGTCAGTGTAAACACAAAGCAGAGAGATCAAACATAAAAGTATAAAATATTAATCGTATGCAGAGACACTATTTTATTCTCCAGCATTGATAACACCTGTGGAAAACAAGCAGTCAGAAAAATTCAACTTTCTTTTTTCATGATTCATGGAAGTCTAACTGTGTCGTACTACATAGATGACAGAGAGTTGAACAGAGTCGCCAATCAGACCGTAAATTACACTGTTTTACGAGGAAATATGCAAATACAGCATTTAAAATCAGAAAAATGTCACGTTTCTATAAAGAATACAATGTATGAAGGTAAATATTTGAGATGATTCCAGGAGGATTATCAGTTTCTAGCCACATAAATCTTAAGAAATTGAAAATTACTCCACAAATGTCACTCACAAGAAACTCACTTTATATTTTGCTGCTGTTTTCTCATTAACAAATTCAAGACAAACTTACAAAACTCAGACTTTTTAACCATCGCTGAGGATTTTAAGGCCTCAAACTGCTTATTTAAAGCTCATAAAACCTCCAATGCTCCTCCGTTCTATTATTATTGAAATGTCACCATGTGGAACAAATACAGATGCTTTTTCCTCTAAACAAGATGATAATATGTGTAAACTAGTTAATTTAAAGCACGGCTCGGCTAGATTTTAACATCTGCTGAAGTTTAAAAGCGTCAATAAAAAGAGGAAAAATCATGGGCGGCAGTTGGACTTTAATTGGATGGCAGTAATTCAGATGTAATCCAGGGCTCATCTACTAACCTTGTGCTGAATCATTTAATTAGTCTTTAACTGCTTTATGGGATTAGCTGTGTCTCATTGGCCCAGATCAGCCAGACGGGTGTCTAGAAGTAATTCAGCAAATAACATTGAGATAAATGAACATTTTAACCTTCAGTTTACAAATTAATGGCAGCAGACATTTTAAATCCTCGTGTCTCTTTGTGTTGATTTAGTTTATCTGGGAGTATTTTTCTTTTATTCCTTTCTTCATTATTATTATTGCTATTACTTACATTATTAAAATATGTATTTTTAGTAGTACTTCTACCATCATTAATATCACTGTTTCTGCTTTTCCTTTCTGCTTTCTGTTAACCAAGCAGTACAGTAATAGTTTACCTTAATTGAATGCGTAATAGTGTTTCATGCAAACGTCGCAAAATGGAGAATTATTTAAACGGAAGACAATACTTGTACCAATAAATACCTAAAAATAAAACATGGAATTTATTAATATCCATAAAAATATAGTACAATAATAATAATATTGTATTTTATTTTTATATATATATATATATATATATATATATATATATATATATATATATATATATATATATATATATATATAAATTAAATTGTAGTTGACAGTTGAATCAATGAATAGACATATACGTGTTTATAATTTAAAATTTATTTTTAAAAAAAGGAAAATGGGACATATAGAAAAAAGTGATTTTGATGACTTAAAGCCTGAATTTAGTTGTTTTTTCTACTGTATGGCACATAAAATCAGTAGTTCAAGGAGCTTCAGAAAGTTGAAAATCCAGAGATTCATTCTGTTTTCATCTTTTCTGGGTCTGATAAATGGTGTAATTTTGATGGTTCTTTTTATAGGAATATCAATTTTTATTTATCTAATTTTTTTATAAACAAAAAGTTTATAATTATTAAAAGAGATATTTTTGTTGTTTAGGTTATTCCTCCTTCAAGGAGGCAGAGCCTCGACGGAGTAAAAACTATTTATCTGCATTTTTCATCTGTTTGCTACATTCACAGATTACTGCAAATCTAAGTGCAATTATAGCGATTTTATTCAACATTTTAAGACTTTCTGTAAACTCAAGCACTGTCTAGAAAAGTGGTCTATTATGGGATGGCTACACCGTTAGCCGTTAGCATGACTCGTAGCTAACGTTAGCTCTGGTGCTAACAGCAACATGTTTTACATTGAGGTGATACCGTCAGCTTGAAGTGCTGCAGTGATCAGAAAATTCTTTGTTGTACAGTTTGCACACAACCAGGCTTTTATCCAAGCTGCCATCGGGAAGATTTTTAAAAGAAAACCTTCTGTCCAACAAGCTCAATCTCATCTTCCTTCACTGTTCACCAGTGCCTGACTTCACTCAGTGCTTCTTCATGGCTACAAACAGACTTCAGGTTCATTACCGCCACCTACTGGGCTGGAGTGTTCATCAGAGTTACCGGTGTGCCAGAAATGAGGGAACTGAGGAGGGTGCAACTAATTGCGTTAATATCAGTAACGCGTTATTTTTGCGATAGTTAATCGAAATTAACTCGTTAAGGTCCCAACCCAAATATATATATATATATATATATATATATATATATATATATATATATATGTGTATATATATATATATATATTCGGAATATGTTTTTTATTCCACACTGTAATTATAATAACAATAATAACAATAAGAATAAGAATAAAAAATAATAATTAGTATTATTATTATTATTAATGTATTATAACACATAATACATTTATATAATATTAAATGTAGTAATAATAATATGTATTTTTGTTTACAGTGAACCCACCAAAATGTTTTTCACTTTTTGCACATTAAGGTTCCCACACTGCCAGTCCAGTGGAAAACATGTAATTATAAACTTGTATTTTCACATATTAAGACTAAAAACTTGACCAAGATATAAGATCCTTACACTTCAAACCCACCTCTAAAGCCTGGCTTTCAATTTTGTGTGGTTTATAGACATAATTTACTTCATTTTATTCATCTTTTTAATTTTAATTTATAATATGGGATATTTAATATATTGAAACTAAGACTCAGTTTAGTTTCCAATTAAAATAAAATCAAATAAGTATAATATATGCAATGACTTGAGTGCTATATGATGCAAAATTGTATAACCATACAGTATTCAGATTACTTCTTAAGTTGAACTGTGGATTACTTGTTCTGATGTCATATTAAAAACTAACAGTTGCAATTTAATTTATTAAAAATTCCTCACAGTAGAAATTCATGCAACAAAAATGAGTCCGCCTTTCATCACTGAGTGACTGCATTTATTTTTGATGAGAGATTCCATCCTCAGCATGGATGATGCTGAATTTCTGAAGAAATATTCTGCTGGTCTTCAGCTGCTGTTCCCCATAAAGTGTCCACTGAGTGCATTAATATGATTCCGATGAATGGATCAAAGTTTTTCAATCAAGTCAGAGCTTCTTTCATTTGATTTATGGCAGCTGCAGAGTCAGAGAAGACTGTTTATAGAGATTTTATATAGGATATTGTGACCTCCATCCACAGTCAGAATGACACCGTTAAATATCAAAATGTCTCCTATAACTCTGTATTTTACCCTTCAGGTGGGTCCTTTAGAGAGGGAGCTGTGGGAGGCAGAAGGGGAGGAAGATGTTCAGTCCAGTGGTTACGGAGTCCTTCACTCCTCCACGACTACAACCAGAACTACATCTGTTGCTACGGCGACGTCCACCGCTGCTGCTGCTGGAGACACTGTTGGAACAGCAACACCTGAAACTGACACCGGAACAGACTTCGGGCTGCTGGGAAGCAACACAAAAGGTAGAGCAAAATTGCCAGTTTGTCCATTGTTGGGGTTTAATAAGTAAAGGGGCACCATGACAAAGACTTCTGTGAGGTTTAATGACCCCATTTCCAGCGTACATGTGTTACATCACACTGGAGTAAAATGGGACAGTATTTTTATTTAATTTGCTGCTAGTGTTTTGCTTCCGGTTTGTTGCTGGTTTGTCAGTTTTTCGAGTTTAGCAAGTAAAGCGGCACCATGACAGAGACTTCTGTGAGGTTTAATGACCCCTTTTCCAGCATACGTGTATTAAATCAAGCTGGGATTAAACTAGAACAGTATTTTTATTTAATTTGCTGCTTGTCTTTTACTTCTGGTTTGTTGTTTATTAAGTAAAGGGGCACCATGACAAAGTCTTCTGTGAAGTTTAATAACCCCATTTCCAGCGTACATGTATTAAATCACACTGGAATAAACTGGAACAGCATTTTTATTTTTATTACTTATGGTTTGTTGCTGCAGATGTGACAGAGGATGAGGAGGCAGAGAGGAAGGAGGACGAGGAGGAAGCAGGTCTGACTCACTTGGACGTATTTACCCAGAATCCAACAGCGCCGGAGGTTGGCTTGGCTCCGAGCAGAGAACCTCTGCAGCCCAGTGTGGAGGAAGAGGAGGAGCTGGAACAGGGCGAGCACGACTCTAAAGGTGAGACCAGTTTAATAAACATCCTCAAAACTCTCATCTTAACAGTGATAATCCACTAACAGCAGGTCTGCCAGGTTTTGAATTTACTAAAGATTTAAGTAATTTGATAGGGGGGATCTTTTTTTGAACTTGTACAAATTATTACAAACTGTTAATTTTTCATCCAGGGATTTAAACTTGTGAGTTTACAAGAAGTTTTGCTGCCTCTTATTGGATTATATTGACCCAAAAGTGTTGATGTTGAACATAAAGTCAGCAATGCTAAGTAATGCACTTATCAGTCTGTATATCCTCATGGCCGGCTAACTGTTGGACATCTATGTACGCTGAAAAGAAATCCGGTTTTTGGACAGTTTTTCTAGGGAATTTCAGGCTGAAGCCATTGCTCACATTGTGATGATGCAATATCTTGTTGATTTACTTATTTTTAGTGAATTGCTATATGCAAAATAGTCATGTCATGCTTACTCACTCTTAAAGACTGCCATTTACAACTCATATACTGTATAAAAAAGCTTTTTCAAATCACCCTGAATTGATTAAAACCTTGAACATTGCTTAAATTCTGCAGCCCGCATCATCACCCGTACTCCCTCATTTCACCACATCACCCCCGTCCTTCAGCAGCTTCACTGGCTCCCGGTCCAATTCCGCATCATATTCAAAATCCTGTTGTATACATTTAAAGCCATCCACAACCTCGCTCCCCCCTATCTGTCTGATCTCCTCCACATTGCCACTGCGTCTCGTTCCCTCAGGTCCTCCTCCTCCCTTCACCTCTCTTTACCTTCTGCCCACCTCAGCACCATGGGGAGCAGAGCTTTCAGCCGCTGTGCTCCTCAACTGTGGAACTCTCTCCCACCAGACATCCGTAACATTGTTTCTTTACCCCAGTTTAAGTCAAGACTCAAAACTCATCTGTTTAAATCCACATACTCATTGTAATTTCATTGTTTCTTAATTAACAACTAACTGTTGTGTTACTTTTGTCTGCTGTTTTGTTTTATTTATTTTATTGTGTTTTTATCCTCTGTAAAGTGACCTTGGGTGTTATAAAAGGCGCTGCCAAATAAAATGTATTATTATTATTATTATTATTATTATTATTATTAATAATAATAATAATAATAATAATAATAATAATAATACTAATAATAATAATAATAATAATAATAATAATAATAAATAATAATGCTTTTTCAGTAGTTAACAAAGGTTTTTCTTTGCTTTTGATCAGATTTGAGCTGTTATATATCCAGTATCTACCAATTTCAAGTATTGTATATTAGATGTAGTGCGTGGTTACACCACCAGGTGGAGCCTCTTACTGTATAATACTGCAGTAACAAGAGGAGGGTGGAACTTTTTTGTTGGTATGCAGAGAGCATTGTTGGGGTGTAGCTAGTAAAGGGGCACCATGACAAAGATTTCTTTGTGGTTTAATGAGTCCTGGCCAGTATACATGTGTTAAATCAGGCTATGATAAACAAAAAAAAAGTTTCATAATTTATATTTCTTTCAAATAATTGGCTTTTTTCCAATACTGATCAGTTAGAAATTACCATAATGGGTCCCAATACCCGATCCCAGGATTTGGCTCAAGACATCCCTATGATAAGATTACTAAAATTTAAACTATGTACGATGTGTCCAAAGTGTCCTCGTTCTGTTCAGGACTTCCATCTACTTGGAAACGTCACACAGGATGAACACCAGCCTTTTATTTCTGTATTTTAGGGGCAGGTCCTGGGTCAATATTACACCGGTCGTCTGTTTGCTCCACTTAATTCCAGAGTTCTGCATTATTTACAAGTCTGTTAAAGAACTTCAAATCAAACACACATTAACTCATAAAAAAAATCTTCATGTACATGTATAAAAAATAGGTTTAATTTTAAGTTATCTACTGACTTTTCAGTGACAATAATTCAGAATCTTTGAGTCACTGTTTAATCACAACTATCTGGTTGTATGTGATTGAATGGGGGTGAGTTGTGCTCTTAAAAAGCATCTACATGGGAACAAAAGCCACAGAAAAATGGTTCCACAGAATGGTAGCTAATGGACGATAGGGTTCGACTGATATGTTGCTTTTTTTCAGGCTAATACTGACTTAAATAACACAAAATTAAACACTAAATATTGAATTTATGTTTCGCATGTATTTAATTGAAAAATATCAGTTCAGCATTTCATCCATCTGTATTGATTGACATGTTATTTGTGATGTGTAACCAATCAAAGCATTTAGATTGATTAAATTTTTTAGAAATACGTTTAGGGACACCATGACTTCTGTGGACATTTAATGACCCCAGACCATCGCCTATGTTTTAAATCAAGCTGCGGTAAACTGAGATAGTTTTTATGTTTCCTGGTGGCATAGGAAAATACTGAACAATTTTTACTAGCATTCAGAAAAATCCTAATGTCTGATTTGATAGTCAGATTAACAGATAGTTGGTCAACCTCTACTGGACTGGATGCCTTAATGTAGCATCAAATTTTATTGCTCTTAAACGGACTTGGTGTAACATGAAGATGGTTTTCATCCTGAAGCTTCGCCAGACATTTAGTGGGTTAAAGAGAATCAAATCTAGTGAGTCTAACTGTTTGAAAAGACGTCAGTTCTTTCTTTTGTTATCCAAGTTTTAAAGGGAAAACTTCCGCCACAAATCAGAGACAGAAGTGAGGAGGTGGAGGAGGAGAAATGGAGGAAGATGACCAGAGAGGAAACTAAAATCCGACACATCGTCCCTCTCACCACGGATCCTTCGCCGACTGTCGGCTTCACCTACCCAGACCTCAGTGGGATGGAGAAGGACCAGCAGGTATATTTACAGATGCCAGGATGGAGGAAGTGGGAAATAAATATATGTCAAGCCTTTCCTACAATCTGTTATCTTTCAGGTGGTGTGTATCGACTGGAGTGAGCTGTCCGGACGTGGTTATATCATCTTGAACATGGCGCAAAACATGAACTGCGTGAGTAAAAGGAATCAATATTTTAAATTAAATGGTGCCACATATGGAAGCTTAACCCCCAGCAGGTTTGAAAATCATGTTTTCTTGATAGAATCGCCCAAATGACACCATTTCTCTGCAAAAACAGAGAGAATTATTGGATTGCCAACTTTCTGACAGTCTTTGAACTACTCAGCCAGGAAATATTCTACACGTCAGTTTAAAAACATCCCCAGTTGCTCAAACCAAATTCTGCAGAAAACGGCAAATTTGTCACTTCTTAGTGCAACCAAAAAGCCATTAGTGACTCAACTGCAACCAACAGCCATGACACAAAAATTCAGGGGCTTTTCGGTTGAATTGCAGGCAGTGTCTATAGAGAAAATATGGATTAAAATTAAAAAATATATGCGCTATTTATTCTGTTTTCATTATTTCTGTTATTCCAATGGTGCACGAAAGACATTTCTGTGTTCTTTCTCCTTTTTCATGGTTGTTAGTCATGGTGACACGGTTGGTCCAAAAAGCACAGAATTTTTTATTTTTTTTTAGAATCTGGTGAAAGCAAACAATTTATTTTTGCCAGATTTTTAAATGGGACTCATAGGATAAAATGATTTTGATGATTTTAAGCGGACATTTTCAGAGTTTTTTTCCATTTGTCATTCTCATCCCTGGTCTCTGGCTTTGATAAATACTATCATTTTGGAGATTTTATTTAAAGAAAACATGCCTTTCAAACTGATCAGTGGGTTACACTGGGGTTCAAATGCCAACAAGACCAAAAACTTCCTTTAGCAGGAATTATTTGGTGCACAGATCTGTCCATTTTCAACCATTGTTAGATGTTTCCATCTGTTTATTTTCCCCAAAACTAACGTTCGTCATCGCAGATGTGATTTTTGTTTCACCAAAGAAGGAAACAAAGTTTTCAGAACAGCAGCTGGAGGGTTTGTGTTGAGCTTTTCTGTTGTCATACGAGGCAGGAAGGACCCTCGATGGCGTCTGTCGCCGTGGCAACAACACAAACCATCCTTGTGGTTGTTACGGCAACGTGGTTGGAGTGAGATCTCCTCCAGTGCATCTACTCGTCTTTAGCTTCGCCTCCTCGTTGTCATTTTGCATCCGTGAATCCACTTTTTTAATGTTTTGGCTCCAGAATGAAAAATATGAAAAGCATGCTCCATTGTGTGTTTGTGTGACAGGAGGAGTTTCGAGTGTGTCATGGCATTCGGTTGTTGAAGATCATGGAAGAAGTGTTCGCCCGAAGAATGAACAGTCCCGAGGGCTCATGGGTAATCTACCTGAGCAAACCGACACACCAGCAGCACCAGGTGCTGATGAACGTGGCGACTGAACACGGTACGAAGAAAAACACACATACTGTTTACACTATCTGTGTTTCATCAGTAGAAATGTATAGAAATGTAAATTATTAAGTAAACTTCGGTATGAAAACCAAACAAAATGAGCAACTAAAAATGAAATTCAATGTGGAACAAAAGAAAAAAATACATGATTTCAACATGATTTTTAACTGATAAATGTTGCAGTGTAACAATAGATAGAATTAATTTTTTAAATATGATTTTAGGGATGTTAATGACGGAGGAAACTTTAATCAAATATTTTATTTCCCGCCTTAAATTAACATGTGTGTGTGTGTGTGTGTGTGTATATATATATATATATATATATATATATATATATATATATATATATGTATAGCATTTTACCAGTACTAAGAATAAAAATGGTGGCTTTTGAATACTCCAAATATTTTGTTAGTCACATTTATATTTTTGTTTCTGTTCTTGGATTTATGTAAACACTGCCTGCAATTCAGCCAGAAATTAACATAATGTTTATCACATGGCTGTTGATCACATCTGAGTCACTAATAGCTTCATTTTTTTTTACAGAGGATGGCAGAATTTTTTTGTTTTTTACAGAATCTGGCTATAGCAAACACCTAATTTTTGGTGATTCTTTAAACAATGCATGTAGAATATGGTCATTTTAATAAAAATCACAATTTTGAACTTAGATTGGGTTAATTTTTCCAATGAAGCTGCACATTACACACAATACATTCAAGGACGGTCAGAAAGTTGAAAATCTAACTATTTTTTCAGTTTTAACAATTTGTGACTCAGATGAACAGTGCAATTTTGGTGATTTTCAAACAGAACCAGAATAGAGTCTGAAACCAGTCCAAAACCAACACTGAAACCAGTTTTAGAAACAGTCTGAAACCAGTCCTAAAAAGTCAAAAACCAGGACAAAATTGGGACCAAAACAAAACCTTAACCAGTCCCAAGAACAACACATGTAGAATATGATCATTTTAATAACAATCATATTTTGAACTTAGATTTAGTTAATATTCCCAATGAAACTGCTCATCAAATACGACACATTCAGAGACAGTCAGAAAGTTGAAAATTGGACTATTTCAGTTTTAACAGTTTGTTATTCTGATAAATGGTGCAGTTTTGGCGATTTTTTAAAAATTAACTCGCCTGTCAACCCAGGTCTAAAACCAGGACCAAAATCAAACCCAAACCAGTCCAAAAAATGTTTCGAACCAGTCAGAATACAGTCTGAAATCAGTCCAAAATCAAACCTGAAACCAGTTTTAGAATCCAGAGTCCAAAGCCTGTCCTAAGGAAGTCAAAAACCATTCCAAAATCGGGAACAAAACTAAACCTAAATTACTACGAAAGGAAGTACATAAACCAGATCCAAGAGATTCCAAAACCAGTCCAAAATACAGTCTGAAACCAGTCCAAAAATAGTTCTAGAAAGTTCCAGATCATAATACTACCACCACCATGCTTAATGATAGGTTTGCTGTTCTTAGGGTCAAGGAGAGACCTACCCTAGACAGTCTGAAACCTGTCCTAAACCAATCCTTAAAAGGTCTAAAACCAGGACCAAAATCGAACCCAAATCAGTCCAAAAATGTTCAGAACAGTCAGAATAGTCTGAAACCAGTCCAAAACCAACACTGACTAGTTTTAGAAACAGTCTGAAACCAGTCCTAAAAAGTCAAAAACCAGTACAAAATTGGGACCAAAACCAAACCTAAACGAGTTCCAAGAACAACACATGTAGAATAAGGTAATTTTAATAAAAATCACAATTTTGAGCTTAGATTTGGTTAATTTTTTCCAATGAAGCTACACATCACACGCAATACGTTCAAGAACAGTCATAAAGTTGAAAATCTGGCTATTTTTTCAGATTTAACAGTTTGTGACAAACGGTGCAATAATTTTGGCGATTTTTTAAAAGATAACATGGCTTTCAACCCCATCGTCGAGTTTTTGAGGTTCAGACTGCAAATAAGCATAAAAATGTTGGATGAGTTTACTCTATTTCAGCCTTGAGCTGCAGACATTCTCAATAACCTTCAGCAGTAGCACAGTCAGACTTAAGAGGAGAAACACTGGAAATGCTTTGCACCACTAACGTTTTGCTGTTATTGCTTTGACTGCTCAGTAATAAGTGAAAGAGAGCATTTTTCATCCTATTAGTTCCTCTCTTGTGCAGCCTGCGGTAAGATGGCGACACTTTGAGATACTCCAGTAAGAAAATAAACCTGGAAAAAAAAGGAAAGAAAAGGGCACAAAGTAGGATTCATGCCTTTACTTAAACTAAATTAAATCTGCAACCCTGATTCTCACTTTAGTCTTCACTCAAGGTTGCACCCTGAAACATTCGATTACTGTGAGAAGCAGCTCAGAGTCCTTCACTGTTCAGATTTACAGATGAAAATAGACGGACTGACGTCATGAGGAGTTATTTCCAGCTGCCTCTGTGGGGTTTGGATAAATACTCAGACAGAAGTTGGTCTAAACTCTGTTAAACTTTGTCTTCCAGGATTGATGGCTACCAAGGATGTGCTGGGGATGCTGGGAGAGATCAGGAAAAGTCTTGAAACGGTGACTCTACATACTATCAATATTTTACCATTTACATTTTTCATTAGTTTTCATACTTGTCTCATATCTGCTTTATAAAAACACTGCCTGAAGTTCAGCTGAAAACTCTCAGAAAATTATTTTGATGAAATACCCTGTTTAGATTTGGTTAATTTTCCCAATGAAGCCAAAAAATAACGAGTGATAAGTATAAATAAATAAATAAATGATTTTTTCCATTTTCATGGTGCCTGGCTCTGAAAAATGTTGTCATTTTGGTAACTTTTTGTAAAGATAATTTTCCTTTTAAACCTGACAGTAATTTTTTTGTTAATACAGTTAACAGACTCAGAAACTGATGATTTTAGGTTTTCCTGAAGAATGTGGAGGTTATCTTTCTTCCACATTATTCCATTTACTTTGTGTAAAGCTCCAGTTCCACAGAGCATGATACTGCCACCTCCATGCTTGGTGGTAGGTTTAATGTTCTTGTGGTTAAAAAAGTCCCACCCATGACAATCTGAAACCAATCCTTTAAAGGTCTAAAACCAGGACTAAAATCAAGCCTAAACCAGTCCAAAAAATATTCAGAATCTGAAACCAATCCTTTAAAGGTCTAAAACCAGGACTAAAATCAAGCCTAAACCAGTCCAAAAAATATTCAGAATCTGAAACCAATCCTTTAAAGGTCTAAAATCAGGACTAAAATCAAGCCTAAACCAGTCCAAAAAATATTCAGAACCAGTCAGAATACAGTCTGAAACTAGCCCAAAACCAAAACTAAATCCAGTCTTAGAAAGAGCCCAAAACCAGTGCTAAAAAAAGTCAAAAACAGTACAAAATTAAGACCAAAGCCAAACTTAAACTACTGTGAAAAAAGAATCCAAGATCAGTCCAGTGAGACCAGTCCTACACCAGTCCTTAAAAGGTCTAAAACCAGGACCAAAATCAAACCAAAACTTATCCAAAAAATGTTCAGAACCAGTCAGAATGCAGTCTGAAACTAGTCCAAAACTAACACTGAAACTGAAAAGAGTCCGAAACAGTCCTAAAAATGTCAAAAACCAGTACAAAATTGGGACCAAAGCCAAACTTAAACTACTCCGAATTAAGAGTCCAAGACCAGTATAAGACAGTCTGAGACCAGTCCAGAAGGACTTCTAGAAAGCTTCAGAGCATGATACTGCCACCACCATGCTTGATAGTAGGTTTTCTGTTCTTGGGATTAAGAAAAAACCCACCCAAGACAGTCTGAAATCAGTCCTAAAACCAGTCCTAAACCAATTAACCATCCAGAGCTTACTTTTTCATTAAAAAAATAAGCTCTACATGGTTAACTGAGTTTCTGACTGGTGGTTGAACCAAAGAAGTCTTTCAAGAGGTCTTTAAATGTCTACCTCTCTACCTCTTCCGTCCCTCTCAACCTGCTGGCCAGCAGGCAGATCAGTCCCCCGACATAAAGAGTCGGGTTCTGCTCAAGGTTTCTTCCTGTTAAAAGGGTATTTTTCTTGCCACTGTCTTCTTAGGGCGGCTCTGGGGGTTCAGGTGTATGGGTTCTGTAAAGCGTCTTGACACAGTTTGGCCTGTAATTGGTGCTATATAAATAAAATTAAATTGAATTGACATATGTCAATCAGTGTTTCCCAAAGTCCAAGATGACAAATGTCTGTTTTAATTTTTTCAGGCCTTCTGGGTTCTATAAAGCATCTTGAGACAATCTGAATTGTAATTGGTGTAATATAAATGAAATTTAATTTTAAAAAAATTGAATATGAGAGCCAATGATGTGTCAGTGACAGAAAATAATATTATTTGTTATATTAAGTTAAAAAAATGTTCACGTCTGGCTCTCCATAAGACAAATCTGAGATTGTTTCGTTTTTTTATGGAACTCCTGCAGAATATTTGTTCTGTACTGAAGAAAAAGTACAAGTGGTTTGTGTTCGTATCCGGTTAAACTGTGTTTGATTGTGTGTGTTTTTGTGTGTTTGTCATCAGATGGGCATCGAGAGCTACAGTGCCGCCAGCACCTGTGAATCTCGACCCAGTCAGACTCGCAGCGACTACGGAAAACTGTTTGTGGTTCTGGTGATCATCGGCTCTGTCTGCATGGTCATCATCACGTCGGGATTCATCTACATCTGCTGGCAGAGACGGCTGCCGGCCACCAAAACCACAGTGGGTCGACACTAACGCACAAACACAAACATACACACAAATGTTTACATAAACACCAACATAACTATAAGCACAACTACCAAAACAAACATAAACACAGACATAAACACAACCATGAATACAAACTTTAATACAAACATCAATACAATACAACACCACTGTAGACGCAAATACCAACAACAAAGAACAACATGAACACAAACATGAACACAAACACCAAAATAAACGTCAACATAAAAACCAACACAAACACCAACATAAATACCAAAATAAACACAAACACCAACATAACCACCAAAATAAACATAGACATCAATATAAAAACCAACCCAAACACCACCATAAACATCAACATAAACACAAATACCAACACAAAGGCCAACATAAACACCAAAACAAGCACCAACACAAAAACCACCATAAACACAAATACCAATACAAAACCAACATAAACACCAAAACAAACACCAACATTAACACAAACATCAACATCAAAACAAATACCAACATAAACACAAATACCAAAATAAACACCAACATAGACACCAACATCAACACCAGCGTAAACACCAAAATAAGCACAAACACAAATACCAACAACAAACACCAACATAAACATAAACACAAATACCAACATAAACACCATCACAAACAGCAACGTAAACACCAAAATAAATACAAACACCAACACAAACATAAACACCAACATAAACACCAACATTAACACCAACATTAACATAAACACAAACACCAACATAAGCATGAATCTGACAAACAAACTGATGCTTTTTTATTTCTTCCACTTCGCAGTTTCGCGCCGAGGAGCTTCACTTCGTGGAGAACGGTTGCCACGACAACCCAACTCTGGATGTGACCAATGACAGCCACCCCGAGATGCGAGAGAAAAAGCCGAGTACCAATGGGCTCGCAGGGGGAGGGGAAGGAGGCGGGGAGCAGGGCAGCCGCTGGCAGGTGATTGGACGACAGTGTTAAGTGGATGTATTGACAGACTGAAAATAATTGTTTTTAAGGTTCGATTGTGTGTTTTATTTCAGGTGTTTGTCAATCAGGCGGCAACGGAGGAGGAGGAAGAGGAGCAGGACACACACCTCTGATTGACGAAGAGGAGGTGTCTTTTTATGGACAGACGGAGGAAAGAGGAAGATGATGGGACGGAAATAGAGAAAGAAACAGAAAAATTAAGATAAAGGCTGTTGATAGAAGTTAAAGATGTGTCGTCCAGTCAGAGGAGCTCAGCAGGAGGAGTCACTGACATCATTTTGGATATCACACGCTCAAATCTCTCTAAATGGTTAGTCTCACACATGTCCGCCATTTTGAAATGGTAAAAAAAGCTGAGACAAAATCAAGAATTTACCAAAAAAACTGAAAACAAACCCCTGCTTGATATTAGCTAATGTGGCCATCGCATTCGTATGTTTAGCTTTGTGCCTTAGCTCTGTAGACAATTTAAACTAGAGACAAATCATCGAATGTAAAGGAGCTTTGATGTCATGAATTATGTAAAACAACTTAAAATGAAAATAACTAAATATTTTTTCAAGTTTTTTTTAGATTCCAACACTGTTTTGTTGCAAAGTTATTGTATTTTCACAAATTGTCATTTTTACTTAATACATGAAACAGTTAAATTCAAGTTCAATACTGTCAATCTATTTCTAAAATTAGATACAATTACCAACAATTTACAGAAAAGACAACATTTTTTTCTTTAATTTTACATATCCTTGTAAAATCTTGTAAAAGTAACTTCATACAATATGATGTTTCCCGCTGAAAGTAGATATCCAAAAAGTTTAACTACCCCTAGTGGAATGTAACCCAAGTATATTTAGTTTACACATTGCTATTTTGCATATAAAACCTACCATGATCTTCAAAAATACATTGTAACAGAACAAAAATACACAACAATATTCAAAATCATCCAAAATGGCACCACAAACTACAGTAAAATGACGTAAAAACTCACTTTTTATTCATAAAAATGTAGTATTTTGCTTTTTTTTCTGCTAATACTACAATCACTGAAGTGGTGGAATGTATTGAGTCTATTTAGTTTAGCTACAGATTAATATTTTGCATACAAAACCTGATGTGATCATGAAAATTGCATTATTATAGGTAAAACTACCCAACGGTTTTTAAAAAATTGGCAAAAAATGTGGCAAATACTACAGTAAAATGGCATATAACAGAACAAAACTACCCAACAGTATTCAAAATTGTCAAAATGGTACCAAAAACTACAGTAGAAACTCACTTTTTATGCATAAAAATATAGTATTTGACATTTTGTAACTAATACAACAATCACTGCGGTGGGGGAATGTCACTGAGTATATATTTAATTGAGTTACAGATTAATATTTTCCATACAAAACCTAATGTGATCATAACAAATATATTAGTATAGGTAAAGCTACCCAACAGTATTCACAATCGTCAAAAAGTTATACCAAATACTACAGTAAAATGAAATAAAAACTCCACTAATGTTACAATCATTGAAGTAGGGAGTATATTTCATTTAGCTACAGATTAATATTTTGAATAAAAAAACCTATCATGAGCTTCAAAAATACATTATAACGGAACAAAAATACCCAACAGTATTCAAAAATCATCCAAAATGGCACCACATACTGCAGTTCAATGAAGTAAAAAGTCACTTTGTATTTATGATGCTACTAATAACTACAATTACGGAAGTAGTGGAATGTAACTAAGTCTATTTATTTTAGCTACAGATGAATATTTCGCTTTTATGATGCAAAATCGTCCAAAATGGCACCAAGTACTACAGCAAAATGATGTAAAAACTCGCTTTTTCTGCATAAAATTTTCACATGTTGCATTTTTTCTAATACTACATCACAGAAGTACTACCCTGAGTGTAAGACTCGGAATGGAGTATTTTTACAATGCTGCATTTGTATTAGCGCCTTCAAAACGGTCTGACGGTGGCGACTCCTCTTAGCTGCTCCTCCGAACAGGAAGTTGAACCTGTAGCAACTTTTTGAGTGAAAAGTTTTGGCACTTTATTGATTCCTCTTGGAAAACTAGCGACTATCATCGTTGAAAAATGCTGCATCATGTTAAATGTTACTACATACAGTGACTGAAATATCTCTATTTTTGCTTATAGGAATGGTTGCTAAGCGCTGAGGATGTTTACAACTCGGCGACTCTTTTCGTGAATCGCTGTACTCGTGTGCCGTTTAGCCGCTTTAATTTTGTTCGTTTGTTCGTTTATTTCCAATAGCGCTGGAATAAATGGCTGCTGTATGCTGCTGGCTAAACCTTGAGGCTATGACACGTGGGCAACAACATTTACAGGCCAAAAGCATGAACATATTAGCTAGTAACGGTGTCCAAGTCCGAGTCGTCAAACCCTGAGTCCAAGTCGAGCTCCAAGTCTTCAGTGTTTTAGTGTTTAATGTTAAAGTCAGAGATACCGAGGACATTTTTCTAATCAATACAGTCGAGTTTTTAATCACTACAGCCATGTCCGAGTTACTGGGGTCATGTCCGAGTCACTATGGTCATGTTTGAGTCACCGAGTGGTTGTCAAGTTTGAGTCATAACAGTAATATTCCCAACAGTTCAGTCATGACAACGTGTGGTAACTTGGACATGACCAGAGTTCGAGTCACTCTGGTCATGTTCAAGTCATTATATTCATATTTGAGTCACTATGATGATGCTCGAGTCGCTCTAGTGATGTCCAAGTCACTGCAGTAGTTTCATGACTGAAACTACTTAGTTTTGTTTGAGTCACTAGAGTCACATCAGAATTACAGTGATCATAGTTACTGCAGTGATGTCAAAGTCACCAGGATTTCGTTTGAGTCTCTACAGTCATGTCCAAGTTACTCGGGTTGTGTCCAAGCCACCAAAATTGTGTCCGAGTCATTAGGATTATATTTGAGTCACTGAGTCTTTGTCAAATTTGAGTCATAGCAGAAACATTCCAGTAACTGTGGTCATGTTTGAATCTTGAATCAACCATAATCCTATGAATGTAAATATGACCACAGCAGAACAAGATGAAAACTGTGCCACTGTAAAGCTGCAGAACTCAATCAGGCCTTCAATTAACCACAACTTTAAAAGCCAGACTGATGATCACAATTAATATATAATTCCTTCAACTGATAATTGCACTTCCCTTAATAAGTTACTGCTTTAATAGACACCATTATCACATTCAGGCTGATTTTGTTTGGTGACTTGGACATGAACATATTGACTCCAACATGCAGTTTGAGACACCCTAGTCATTGTTAAGTCATAAAATTTATGTTTGAGTCACTATGATGACGCTCGAGTGGCTCTTGTGATGTTCAAGTCACTACAGTCATGACTGAAACTACATGATTACGTTTGAGTCACGAGAATCACATCTGAATGACAGTCATCATAGTTAATGCACCAAGTGTGATGTCAAGATGTCACCATGATTGTGTCCAAGTCACTACAGTCGTGTCCGAGTCATTAGGATTGTTTGAATCACCAAGTCGTTTGTTTAGCCATAACAGTCATATTCGAGTAGCTGTGGTTATGTTCAATTCCCTACAGTTCTGTCATGACTGTTTGGTGACTTGGACATTAACGTAGTGACTCCAACATGTAGTTCGAGTCACTCCAGTCATTTTCAAGTCAATACTTTCATATTTGAGTCACCACAATGATGCAGTCATCATTACTATGCCCCATTTATTACGACCATGTCCTAGTCATTATCATCATATTCAAGTCACTGTTGTCCCGACATGGCAGAGTCACTACGACCAAGTTTCTGCAGTTTATACATTAATGTTTGAGGAACTTAAGTGATGTCAGAGTCACTATAGAAGTTAGAGTCACTACAAGTTCGAGTCACTAACATTCAAGTCACTGTGGTCACATTCAGGCTTGAGTTACTGTGGTCTTGATCTTGTCTGACTCGCTGTGTTCATGTCTGCATGAATGCAGTCATGTCAGAGTCATTATAGTCACGTCCAAGTCAACACAACTCACACAGGAGTCACAGAGGACATGTCAGAGTCACTACGACTGAGTTTGAGTCATTTCCACTTCCGATGCTACAATAGTTTCCGGTCTGTAGGACTTTCGTATCTAAATCTTTGTTGACATTACTGAGTTATGTTCGAGTCACATCTGTAGTCACATCAAAGTCATGTTGGAGTCACTAGCATCATGTCTGAGTCTTTATAATGGTGTCCATGTCCCTATGGTTACTGTCCGGCTTCAAAAACATCATGGCAACGACTGACCAACCACTTTTAGTCCCAATTAACTCGTCAAAAATGGGACTCGCACAAGTCTTCACATGTCTTGAACTTCAGCACAAACAGTAACATCGCAGCATTAGAATTACAGAAATAACCTGAGATGTTTTTCTGTGATCCTCAGTAGGACTCGACTCAAATCACTGCTGGAGTGGAGACAGAAAATCAGCAGCTGTAGTCGCCTTTTGTTTTCTTTTGTTTATCTTGTTTTTAAGACTGATTCTGATGCTGTTGTTGGTCTCTGTTCTACTTCCTGCCCATCTGCATTTCATCCGTCGCCGGTGTTATCGCTCTTTAACTCTGACTTTTCTCGATGTAACGATGGCTTCAATATAAAATATTGATATGCACTTTGTCGGCTAAGCAGGATTTCAGGACAAAAACCGTCTTTCGTGAAAATTTTAAATAACTGCCTGCGGCGTAGATTATCTGTTTCTGAGAACACAACGTATGGGCAGAATAGACGAGCATGTAGCTTTCAGCACTGCAGCGAGCATCAATGTAACAAAAACACACAGCTGATGTTGCTTTTAGTTTGACGAATGAGAGACTTTATGTTGCTTGGACTGAACAGATTCAGATTTTTTTCAAGTTTTATGAGTTTTTCTTCTCAGAATCTCATGGATGTTGGTTAGCGGTGCTGCTAGTGCAAGTCAATGGGCATTCAGTTGTAGCAAAAACACACAAATGACCCTTTGTAAAGACAAGGTACGATGTAAGCATTTGAACACTTTGTTGAGTCTTCATTTCTACATTTTATTGTTATTTTATGTCTGTTGTTTTACAGGTCTTTTTTCTATGTCCGTTTTTATGCATTTTGATCACATATTGTTTAATTTTTTGGTTGTCAGTGTAATAAGTGTGAGAAATAAAAATTTGAAGAAAATGTATTTGTTTTCTT
This sequence comes from Amphiprion ocellaris, assembly GCF_022539595.1. NCBI lineage: Eukaryota > Metazoa > Chordata > Actinopteri > Pomacentridae > Amphiprion > Amphiprion ocellaris. Next base: position 9,016,181 of record NC_072770.1, on the reverse strand, counting down.
CCTGAAACTTGGTTTAGTGCAGAAAATAAATTAATGTATGGATGGTTTTGTGTTTTGGCTGTTTAAAGAGTTGAAAAAGTGGTTTATCATAGTTATAGTTACAGCTTACTAACACACTGTGGACACATTACAGTTTGAGATAAGTACAACACAATTTCGTATGTTACAGCTACACACTGTAAAAAGGATTTTAATTTAACAAAACCTTTCCTTTTTTAAAATAAATTTTTCCTGTGTTTCTAAAATGCACAAAAATATTTTACATGTAGTTTAAGTCTTTCAAATCATTTTCCAAGTCATTACATTGATGTTTGAGTCACTATAACAATGCAGAGTCATCATGACTGAGTCACAGTTAAAATATTCAAGTAAGTAGACCATGTTCAAATCACTACAGTTCAGTCGTGACTATGTTTGGTGACTTGGACATGAACGTAGTAAGTCCAACATGTAGTTTGAGTCACTCTAGTAATTTCAAGTCAATACTCAAGTTTGAGACAGTATAATGTTGCTCAAGTCGCTATCGTAATGTCCAAGTCACAACAGTCATGACTGAATCTGCATACATTTGAATCAGAAATGACATGTCAGAGTCACTACAGTCATATTTTTAATTACTGCAGTCATGTCCAAGTCACTAGGTTCATGTTTGACTTATTTTAATCCATTCAATGTATTGTTTATTCATTTTTTTTGTTTTGAAGAATTTTGACTTCTATTTTGCCCTTTACCTATTTATTTATTTATTTATTTATTTATTTATTTAGATACTGCATATTTCCTTACTGCATGCGTCTCCCAGTCCAAATTGGTCCTGGAGAAGGGACCAGGCAAAGAGCGATTCAGAAAACCCCAATGAGATCAAGGAAAAAAAGATGTCGCTTTTCTCAGGAAGAGTGACACCAGGTCCAGGATTGGAGCTTGTCCACGAGTGTCTGGTGGCCTAGACTTACTGTGGGGTTCGTTTAGGTACAACCCAAAGTAGCACCATGAGTCCACCACCTACAGGGCTGGAAATCAAGGTCTGGTGCTGTGAACACTGGACGGTGGACAGCAGTGTGCCGCCCCCTGGTGGTGTAGACCGATTGTGTGGATGTGGAATGTCACTTCAGTGGGGATAGAACCGGAGCTGTGCTGGAGGTGGAGCGGTACCGACTACATATCATTGGGCTCAAATCAACGCATAGTAAGGGTTCCAGAACCAAACTTCTGAAAAGGGGTTGGACTTTTTCCTTTTCAGGACTTGCCCATGATGAAAAGTTCTGGGGCCATCTTATCTCAGAATGATGCTGAAACCTTAGTCCAAACATTTGCAACTTCCAGGCTGGACTATTGTAATTCCCAACTGACAGGATGTCCCAATAACTCACTTAAAACCCTCCAGCTGATACAAAATGCTGCAGCCAGAGTTCTGACAGGAACCGGGAGGAGATAATGTTTCTCCCGCATAGCTTCTCTTCATTTGCTCTGTAAAAAATCCAGGATAGAGTTTAAAATCCTGCCTGTGACACACAAAACTTTTAATGACCACACTCCATTTTATCTTAAAGACTTTATTGTATTTACTTGTGGATCCCAGAGTTTCCAGAAGTAGAATTGGGGGCAGAGCTTACAGTTATCAGACTCCTCTATTGTGGAATCAGAGGCAAACATCCTCTCTACTTTTAAGATTAGTTGGGTTTACAATTTATAAGGTCTTTAACTTATCAAGTGAATGCTACAAGATGACAATATGGTGTGTATTGGCACTATAAACATAAAATTGAACTGAATAAAATCTGCATTTTGACAGATTACCAGTGCTTAGACGGCATACATTGAATAAAATGTTGAATAAATATGTTTTCATGATATAGTTTGTTTTTTTCTGTTTGTTACCAATTGTATCTAATTTCATAAATATACATATGGTATTAAACTTGGATTTAATGGTTTCATCTAATGAATTAGGAAATAAATGGGAAATTGGGAGGAATTTGTCAGGGTATTTTAAGTATTTGTCAAGAAATGTGATTTTCTTTTTAAAAAGAAAACAACCTGTCACTGTTCAATAGCTACTAAATCCCCCTTTTTAATTAGACATGTAAATTTATTCTTTTGTGCATTTCAAAATTACAGAAGAGAAATCTGTTGGGGGTTTGTTTATTTTGGCATTGCATGGTATATCTTCCATTCCTAAAGTTGGCCTTTATTTAGGTATATATCCTATATTTTCTAGATGGCCTTTCATTTATGACTTTCTCTGTTGTTTTAAATAAGCTGGATGTTAAAATAATTGGTATACAGTCCCCTGGGTTTGTGCAATCTTCTGGTGAATAAACTCTGCTGAAGGGAAATTAATTCTACTCAGGCAGAAAACTGACACCCCAAACGGCCTCAACTTTGCAGCAGGGGTCCTTCGTGCTAATGCTAATGCTTGTTAGCAGCTACGTGCGCAGTCGGTCGTTGAGACAGAGATGGTGGTGGCGGGTTGTCTTTGCTGAGAATGAGCCCAAAAGATGTCAGGTTGGTTCATTTTAATTTCTCACACTCATTCAAACCCAAATCCACACTTTTAGAAAACACTAGCTGTTTTGTTTAAGCTGGCGGTTCAACAGTAATAACGAAATCTTTTGTCTTTGAAGCTAACCTAGCTAGTTAGCCTCCGGTACATGCTGTTAATGCCAACCTCCGGTCCAAGTTGGCACTTTACGCTGGCCTTTCTAATACCAGAATATGATGTAAACTACTCCCGAAATGTACAGTGTTGTGGCAAACTGAGAATCGGATCTACATGTAGAGTAATTCTTTTCAAATGTTGCAATTTTAGCAACGGCTGCTAGCTAACTGCCGTTACCGCCCACTGCGATGAATTTCTGCGGAAGGCGATAAATAAAACAGCCTAAAATTTTAACAAAGACTCAAAAATAAATGCAGCTTGTTGTATTAGCAGTACAGCGAAATAACCAGTGGCTCCTTAATCGGCTTGTGTGTAGTTCTGGATGGCGAATTTTGCTTTCAACTCCAAGCCTGGTTACCTTAAATAACCAGACTTTTAAATGGGGTCTGGTTTACCCTCCTGTCTGTTCATACATTAGAGACTAGACCAGCTGTAGGTTAGCTTTAGGACTGGTTAGTGATCTTAATCTTTGGCTACAGAGAACCTGAACGTTTTAACTCAACAATAACCATCAGCTTAGGTCAACTTCTACCTCAGTGTTGGCTAATTTAGCCCAACTAGCTCACTACCTAGTTGTCAGCAGCTATGGTTGGTCATAACTTTTCTAAGGTGGCAGTCTGTCAGCGAGCAGCTGTCCATGACAGTAACTCTGCTTTTGTCCTCCAGCCAGCCGCAGCCAGTTTTCTTGTTCAGACCAGTCACTTTAAACTCGGGGCGTATTTCCACACCGGCTCATACCAGTTTCAGGTCATTTTAAATCAGCTGGAGTGAGTCTTGTTGTGGTTTTATTGTTTTAGGATCAGCACTGGAGCTCAGAAGTACACAGCCAAAGCTCACAGCTAAGCTATGAAGCCCTTACAAGGAAGTTAACACCTAAACATTTGGCTAAATGTTTACTTTTGGAAGTCATTAACGAGGGTTGGGCACTGATTAGTCAAGTTTTATTGCAGGAGTGCTCAAGTCATTTTAGTACAGGTTCCACAAACACTGGACCAGTAAAATCAGAGCATAATAACCAATAATAACCGCCACTTCCTTTGTTCTAGTGCAGAAAAGTTCACATTTAAGGAATTGTCTTTTTACAAAACATTATGAAGAACCTGAAATTTCTGAAGAAAAATAAATTCAATTTCAGCAACATTGTTACAAATGGCATGAAACAAAACAAGAGCAAAAAAAATTAGACAAAAGTTGCAAAGCAACAAAAAACAACCAATAAAGCAAACCCAAAACAACAAAAATAAGACAAAACACAAGTGAGACAAACGACGTCAGACAAAAAAGAAAAAATATTACAAAAATGAGACACAAAATGAGAAGTGTCACAAAAAACAAAGACAAATTTGACAAAATTGTAAAGCGACAAAATGGAAAAATGACAAAAACAAGACAGAAAACAACAAAAAAGCCAAACACAAAATCATAATAAAAATAATACAAAACACAGGCGAGAAAAAGGAAACACAATATGACAAAACATGAGACAAATGACAAAAGTCAGATAAAAAAGGCAACATAAATAAGGCAAAATGTTACAAAAATGAGAAACAAAATGGCTAAAGAACAATGAACAGTCTAGTATTTTACTTTATGATCAAAACAACTTGTCATGGTCTAAAAATTATTTTAAATTTACACTTTTATAGATCTATATTTTGCAGTTAATGTCGACCCGCGGACCGGATTGGACCCTCTGGAGGGCTGGTTTTGGCCTGCAGGCTGCATGTTTGACACCCCTGTTTTATTGTGTGGCAAAACGGCGTTGAGTCAACAGCTGTCCTCACTTTAGGGTTAAAAAGACAGAAAATCCTCATGTTTTGATAACCATTTTGCATTTGGCTCTCATCCTTAAAATGTAATGTGTGTAAATTTTAACCTGTGTCCTTTATATATGATGACGTATTTACATGTACAAAATGTGATGCTTGTGCCAAACCAGCGCTCTCATAGCTATAAAAGGAGTGGCTCTGTCTCGTGTTGCTCAAGATTTGGCAGGAAAAGGCAGGTGACTGTGTTGTGTTTATATTTCTATAAATATGGAGTTAAAAGACGGGTTATCCTCTCTTCCTGAAATGGTAAAATTCTACAATTTTATTTAACACTTTTTAAAAAAAATCCAAACCACGTATATCTGAGAGTAGATGCAACACAAACAAGGGTCTAGTCAGGAGAAAACCAAAAATAATCAGCACTAAAAATCCAAATTGGCAGTAATATGTGTGTTTTTTTTTCCCTCTGTGGTTTGATAAAACTGTTGAATCATTGGTAAAATGTCAGAAAACAGTGGTCCATTGCAATTTTCTAAAGCTCAAGTTGACATATTGGCAAAGATGGTCTCCGATGTTTGCATATTTATTATCCAACAGTCATTGTTGACAAAGATATCTGATTTAGACGTGGAACTTTTAGATAAATGATTAGCTAATCAACTCTGTTGTTTGGATAACTGACAGGTATATTCAATGTAATAAGGAATATGGCACTAATGGAATATAGTGTATAAAAATAAAGTGTCAAAGGATCCTTGAGCCGTGAACTGTTGCATGATAACGGTGCTAATAAAATGTAAAATGTAAATGCAGTTTAAGAATAAGGTATAAAGATGTGCTTTTGTCAGAGCAGATGTTCTTGTTCCAGCTGTTAAGTTCTGATAATTTGCTGCTTTCCTTTGTTAGTTGTGACAGGAGCTGTGTTTTAGACAGTTATGGGCACCAAGGAAGTTTTTACAGCGATTTTTTTCCCCTCTGGGCAGTTGTTTGAGAACAGAATCTGCAGATTAAGATGAGATGCTTTATTGTCCTGCAGGGAAACTCGTCTTTGGCATGAAGCCACAGCACCACACAGCACTTGGAATATACAAAATAATGCAAAAACAACAAGAAAATGTTGCTAAATTCACAAAGACGGTAGTTAAGATTGATGAAAACCTGGTTTGATTCCTTGGATGTTACCTGCAGGTTTAAATCTGCCATTGGTGCTGTATTTCCCCCCACTTTCTCCTCCCCTTCTGCTACCTATGTGTCACCGTTTTCAAAACCACTTCAGGAAGGGAACCTACTACCACCTCCAACAGAATATTGTACATTTTGCAGATTTATAATGAGCAATGGGCAGCCCTGCTATTTTATTTTTATTTTTATTTTTATTTTTTTTTGTGACTTGCCCCCTTTTTGATTGCAGTTTTCTCCTCCTTGTGTGTAAATGTTCCAAAACAGTTCCTCCATTGCTATTTTTAGGGAACACCAAAGACACATTCTTTCCTTGGGTCTGTCCCATATAACTGTGATCAGTGTAAAGAAATACAAACAGGTCAAAGCATTCTTTTTCTCCCCTTTAGCAGAGTTTTAATTGACAGACAGAATGGTGACACTACAGACTAAACAAATAATGGTGCATTGTTTTGTTGAGTAATTAAAATTAACCAAAGGACAGTAGTTTAAAGCAATAAATCTTTTGCACATTTCAGATTGTTTACATGACATACCTGTGATCTTGCCCATTCTTGGGGGAATAATTGGCAAGTTCCTGCACACCGTAAATATTTTAATTAGGTTTATAATGTTTTGGATTTGCAACACTTGCTGTTCCTTTGACTTAAGATAAGATAAACTTTATTGATTTACATGTTTCAGCAGTTGGATACCACTGATGCCTGGATAAAGCAGGACAAGAAGTACAATAAGTTTAAACTGTAAAGATACACTTGTACAGATGAGACATGATGAATTTGTCACTTTGTCTTGCTTTTTTTTTTAAAAGAATCTTTACATTTGTCTTTAAAAATTTTTTACCCAAACACAGCATCAGTTATCTTGTTTTGTGAAAATCTACTTGACAATGAAACTGTTTCTGATGCTGAATTAGATTAATGGCTAAAAATAAGCAATATTTTTAGCTCTAGTTTGACCAAACCTTGGTCCAATCTTTTTTTTTTTTTTGGGCCTTTTACAGCTTTATTTGACAGGGACAGTATAGACAGACAGGAAAGGAGGGAGAAGAGTGGGGGGAAGACATGCAGCAAAGGGCCGCGAGCAGGAATTGAACCCGGGTTGCTGCGTCGGGGACCAGCCTCTGTACGTGGGTCACCCACTTAACCCGCTGAGCTATGCGGGCACCAACCTTGGTTCAAATTTGACTTTCTTTTGAAACTTTACCTTTTTTTTTCCAGGGATGGCCTGATGACGGCGACATCTGTCTTCTTCGACCTCTTCCTGCATCATCCCAGCTCCATCGGATAGAATCATCTCCTCAACCTGAGCTTCCTTCAAAGACCTCCAGCCGCCCTCACGGACACTAAACCCTCCGCCGAGCTCTTTCCCCAGACAGAGAGACGATGTATTGCCTACAGTGGCTGCTCCCAGTGCTGCTCATCCCCAAGCCGCTGAACCCGGCGCTGTGGTTCAACCACTCCATGTTCATGGGCTTCTACCTGCTCAGCTTCCTGCTGGAGAGGAAGCCCTGCACCATCTGTGCCTTGGTCTTCCTGGCTGCCCTCTTCCTCATCTGCTACAGCTGCTGGGGCAACTGCTTCCTGTACCACTGCCAGGACGCCTCGCTGCCGGACGCCGCTCATGACCCGGCGATTGTCGGGACCTAGGAGAGGAGGGCGAGTGCTGGAGGAGAGGCGAAGAGAGGGGAGGCTACTGTAGAGCGATACTGCCATGCTGCGAGAGGGACGGACTGTGATTCTTGTGGGCAGTGCTGGAAGGGAATACCGAGAGCGCCCAGCCAAAGACGGTGTTAAAACGGAGAGATGCTGTTCTGTAATGCTGTAAAGAAACCGAGGAAGGTAAAAAGTACTGTCGGAGGAGACTTTAGTTTGGGGAAGGCGAGGCACCCAAATGTAGAAACTGCAAAGGGAAAGACATGCGTTAACTTGGTGCTGAGGAAAGAAGAATTTCACTCTAAACCTACAGTATAAGATCCACCTAAAGTCACCACTGTGTTTCAGTATTCTGGTTCCTTGTTTACTTCCGAGAGAGACTCCACTTTCAACGAAACCTGTCGGTTCTGAAATGGAAAATATTTTGCTTCTCAAACTGCCAAATTTCACAAAACTCCCACCAGATGCTGCGCCGGCGGCCACGCACTCTTGCTCTCTCACTCGACAGACTTTGAACGCCGGGGAGTGTTTAAATGATAGTCGGTGTCTCGACGTGTTCGAAAGAAAAGAGGAACAAAAAGTGCCGTTTTCAGCCCCACATGACCAAACTCCGTCGCCACATCTGGCATCTGCACACGAAATGCTCAACAGTTAGAGCACACTGACACTGGACAATCAGTAACTATGCTGTGAATAATTCTCAAATAATTCTCAAAATGCACCTGGGGAAAGGTGTAAAGATGCTGAGGAACTTCCCCCCCCCCACGTTGTTACCCCACTGTGCTCTGCAGCTGCCCCTCCTCTCGCCAGATCCAAACTTTTCTTTTGTTTTTGCCGTCTTTTGTTTCTTGTGCATGGGTTCTTTTTTTTGGTTTTTTCCACTTACACAGATTTTAATGAATTAAAAACAAAATGCTGAAAGTTTCCAAAGGTTAGAAGAATCTGGATGTGTGGAGGGTGAATGAAAGACTTATTTTTTTGTGATCATGACATGCTGATTTAAAGAAGCGGCGAGACACAAGGAAACGAAGAGATGGACCACATTTCCAGCCACATTAAGCAATACAGACGGGAAACAGCACCACGTGTTCGCTAGAAGTTTATCCAGGTTTCCTTGTGTGTCTCTGCTCTAAGTGTTAAGTTTAGCTGGCAGACAAAAGCTAAGGTGTTTATACTCTGTACCCGTTTGTGTGTCTGAGGAGTGTGTTTGTGTGTGTGTGGCCACAACTGCTTTGGTTTTAATTTAAATAAAGTTTTTCCTCTCGTGTTAATCCGCGTGGAATTCAGTGTTTTACTGAACAAAAAAAATGACATTTTTCTCACTAAAAGGGTTTGTTTTGCCTTTCCAACTTTTGTTAGACCTCTGAATTCTTTGTTTTTATAAATATATATGTTTTTTTTTTTAGTTGATTCTCCTGCAGAAAGTAGTTGTTCACACTCCAAAAATGGTCTTTTTACGGATGCAAACTCTGTTCATTTTATCCATTTACATTTGTTTGCTTTAGATTTCCCACTAGATGGGGACATTTAGGTCCAGATGAAGCTCCTCGCACCATAAACTGATGCTCTATGAAAGGTTTTAGGGTGTAATAAGCTTTTTAATTCAAAATTACATGTCAACTTTTTTTGCAGTTATATTTTCTTGCCACAAATTCATGATTTTTCTACCCAGGAATATCTGATTTATCAGTCTTTTCCCACATTTACAAAGTATATAGTATCTACAATGTAAGGCCTCCTTAAAGTCTGCATGTTGACGGCAATAGTGTGATATATTCACACAATCATTCATTAAAATAGAGCTGCAGCAGTCGATTATTTATATTAGCTGTCAACTGTTAAATTAATCTGCAACTATTTTGTAAATCAGTTTTTGAGTGTTTTAAAAGAAAATCGTCAAAATACTCTGATTCCAGCTGCTTAAATCATATTATTTTCTGGTTTATTCAAGATAGAATAAGCTTTAATATATATTCAAGAAATATACAGAAGTGCTGCTGATATTTTACACATTCTTCCTTGTGTAGAAATTCAGATATTGAAGAAAATATTGATTAAAAACACTCGCATTGATTTGTGTAAATGTGGGGTTTTACTTTAGGATTATGAAATCAGATCGTACCAGGTAACAAGGAAAAGAATATTCAGAATTATTAAATAGTGAAATCTGCTGTTTTATCTCTGCTTTTAGGATCTCAAGTCTTGACTTTTTTTTTTTTTTTTTTTTTTTTTTTTTTGCTTGAAACAGTTTGCCCAAAAAAATCTGAGTTTCTGCTTTAGGGGAATATTTTATGGGGACTAAAGTCTCTTTTTTTTTTTGTTTTTTTTGTTTTTTTTTAAACTTTACTGCACTCAAAGGCTTAATGTCTTATTTATCTCCTGTCAAGGTTAAATCGAATACATTATTTGACTGTTTTTTTTTTTTTTTTTAGGTTTTTATTCAATTTCGTCCAGCTTTCTGAGATTTTTTTTCTGGATCTCAGGTATCCCAATCCTACTAAAGAAGTTAAGAACAGCACATAACATTTGTTCTTGATCAAAATTTGATAGCTAATTTTTTAAAATTTCCTTTTAAACAACCCATTTTCAAGATTTTATCCAGTCAGGTCATATTACGTTTGCACAACTGAACCCAGAAAATTATCAGAATATTTCATTAGAAGCTCTGCAGGAAAAGCAGGAAACTGCAATTATTTAATCATTATCATTACCATATTTTACATATCGGAGGCGCTGTAGTTCACAAAGTGACTGTCAATAAGCCAGAAAGCCACTTAAATTTTAATTAAGCTCTCAAGCTTTATTTTTCAGAAAAAAAAAATGTCCTAATTTTGATGGAACCGTAGACAAAACATGGAGAAGAAGTGGCAGGTGTTGAAAAACATTACAGTATTTACACTTACACAGCAGAATCAGAGGTCAAATACAGGTTGTTGAGCCTTTATTTCTCACATAAGTCCCCACTACACATCTCAATAAGAAATACATCCAGTTACTATGATACATATTTATTAAAACCACAGTTTGGCACAAAGCTGGGACCAAACAAGACAAGTTTCCATCTCCATAAGTCCCACAAACCTGCAAAATGAATCATCAGTTTCCATGTAGCACCATCATCAGGTCAAAATTTAAGATGCATGAGTTAGTATGTGTAACGAAGCATCTTGCATCTCCTCGATATTTATCCCTTCACACCTTCATTTACCGTCTTTTCTTACAAATCTCCCTCAGCTCTACATTCCTTTCTGTCTCTTTTTCCTTCATTGCAACCTTGAAAGCATTTAGATTTTTAGAGATTTTAGCAAAAGCGTCTGGAAAATCACCAAATAAAAGGTGTTAGAACTAATTAGGTTGATTTCAGGAAAAGTAAAGTGTTAAAAATGTGTTGAAAAATCCTTCAAGTGTTTAAACCTTCTTTTTTTAAAGTGCAAATCCTGAACCATGTGTCCGTGCAAGAGGAGGCCATAGTTAAGAGTCTGGTTCTTATTTATATGTAGAACATTTTGTCGGTTTTGTTTTTTACGAGCTAATCTGACTCTGCATCTGATTATGTAAAAACAAAATAAAGATAAAGCATCTTCCCTGCTGCTCTGTATTAAAGCATCCCTTGTGAGACTTGAATTGATTCACCGCTGGGTTTCCAACACGAGAGCTTTGGTATGCTGAACATTTTGACCTCGGATTTAATTCCAATGAGTAAATGAACAGATTCGATTTTTTCTTCTAACATATTTACGACCAAAATGTTGCTAAACATGATGCAGAGTTATCTTGAAAAACCACATTTGACACAGACGCTTACATTTTGTCACAGATTAAAACGTATTTTCCTCCCGCAAAGTTTTATTGACGTCATAAATGGTAATTAGAAACCAAAATCTGAGAGGTTTTAGGTCGGTTGAACCACAAATGGATGTTTTCAGTTTAGTGGAGCAGCCAGCAGAGGGCAGCACCTGCCTGCACACTGATCATATAACCTTACTATTACCACCAACACCATTAGTTGTCAACTAACTTAGACCGTAAATTAATAAGTTCAGATCTATTTGGGACTTATTGAGACTTGGTCCTTTATTTTCTGCAATAATTTATTTGTTGGAAACTGATTAATAGTCTTGAAACTTCCTGACTCTTGGAAGATAAAGTCATTAATTGTTCAAGTGTGGGGGCAAATCAACCACAGTGGAAATGTAGACATCAAGTAGTCAATGTAAAATGAACATTGATGCTATAGAACTATAGGAATAATATAGGAAAATCATACTATCTGAATTACCAGAGTTGTCGGGTGCTACCTAGTTGTAGTTGACTGTTACGAGTAGTCACTCCAACCCTAGTGTGTACACTTCAAATTATGAGGGTACGTCAAAAAGTTCCAACCAGAAACAAGTGGTGTAACTCCCATTTTGATAACTATATACTCTAAAGCCTTCACCATCCACAAAAACTCAAACGATTGTCGTCATTGAACATCCTTATTTCCCTTTTGCCTGCATGCTGTTAACGTTACAACCGGTATGCGGTCATTTGCCTCAGAGATGGCTACATTTCCTGCCATATTGAACACAGGAAAACACTTGGGGCTGCTATGGAGGTTTCTATGAACCTGCGACTTTGCACTTTTTACAGGACATAGCAGTTATTTACAGATTGTACTACAGCATGGTGCCAGTGGGAGTCTTTCTGAGAAAGCGGTCGCAGCACAGGACTACTGGAGAATTTAGAATTTCCTACTGCGTTTCTGCAGTGACTACTTCAATTACAACTCTTTTAACTGATGTAATTATAAAAGCATGGACAACATTTGCAGTACGTATAGTCGTGCAAAGTTTAGGCTGCACGCAAATGTCTGCAGAGAGATTCATGCACAGCCTTATGGACTTGGGTAGATGACAAAATGCATGTTTTGCAGACACAATGGACACAAAAAGCTTGAATTTGCCTTAAAGAATACCTACATCTGAGCAGGGAGTTTAAAACAACCTGGGACTTCCTATAGACCCTGGTTCCTTTGATGGAAATGCAGAAACAAGGGGTGTTACTCCCATTTTGAGGGATAATTGTATACTTGAAAGCCTTTGCTCTCCACAACAACTCAAACAAGCAAGGAGAGTAAAGCTTGGATGTGGCTGCCGTTGCTCCAGGTCAACGTGTCCATCCTAACAGGTGACAGAAGCAGCCAAACTGTTTCCCCGATGAACCTTACTCAACCATCCTGCACTGTCTGACTTCTGCTTCCTAAACTGAACTCTCACTTGTGCGGTCGCCATTTTCAGAGTGATGATGTAGTCATGCATGCTGTCAGATCAACGATAAAGTCGTGCATGTTGCTGAGGAGTATCTGGAGGCTCAAGATTATTCCGAAGGCACAGCAAGACATGCACATCGGTGGACCAAGTGCACTGAAGTTATGTTGGGCCAAGAACTTCTATTACGTACCGTCAGGAGTTCTTAAAGAAACATGATCTTGTTTGCAGATTGAAGAAAACGTTCATGATGGAAATTTGCTGGGTTGGTTTTAGCACATTTTCAGTCAACGTTGCTTTTTCTGCTAACGTTAAAAGCAATTCAGCCATGATGTTTGCTGCTATCAACGTCAGTCTGCATCTCTGTATACCTAAAATGAAAAAGAACAAGCTAGAATGTCTGAGCTCCGATTTGTGGAAATATTTCAGTAGCCATTTGTTCCTCTATTAAAATTCAACATTCACAGGCTGGAGAGGCACAGTTTAGAGCCGTTATTCTGGATTTATTTAGTCCTTCTGGGTTGAATGTTTATGTAATATTTTGGATTTTAGCTCTTTGTTTCTCCTCACCAACATACTTATCATAATATGTGAGATAATATTTTCATCCTTCATTTTCCAATAAAAATAACCATGCAGACTGGTTGTTGAACAAAAGTCCCAACACTGGAAAATCAGGTTAAATTACAAAGTGATGCTGCGACAGAACATCTTTAAACAAAACTGTAGAAATCTGACAAACATAAATTCAAGTTCTCAGTAAGATAATACATAATGAGGCTTTGAAACAAAACTCCTACATCAGTGAGTGAAAGATCCATCCAGAGGAAGATGAAGCCACCTTCATTAGATCTTCTGCACTTGTTTCTTTGGGATTTGTAGCTACATGATTTGTCAGAAGGTTTTCCAGAAAGTAGAACAACTCATTTGAGCCCAGGCACAAACTTGGTTTAAACTCAGTCTCTCTCCTTGACACTCGACATCATTGAGGCTGTTTCCTATAAAATGGTAATCTCAGTCTCTTGGTTCTGGTAAGCCTCCTCCTGCATCTCAGTGTCCAGCTGGTCCATCTTCTGGAATGCCTGGTAGCCTTTTTTACCTGATGTGCAACACCAAAAGAGTGTAATAAAACATTAATAAAGTAAAACATGATGAAATAAAACATATTAAAATAAGAATTAATGTTTGTACCAAAGGAGATGACAGTCTCTCTGGCGGCGCTACGAAGATCTTCATCTGCTGATCTCCATAAATCTGCTATGTGGTCGACACTCTCCGTCGCCTGGCAAACACAAACACAGTGACAGCTGATAATGCTGCTGACAAACTGACCTTCTGCAAGTGTTTCTGCTTCTGCTGAGAGTTTGTGTAAAGTCTGCTGCTCACCCTGAGACATTTCAGAGCCAGACAAGAGCCCTGCTGGATCTGAACATCGCTGCTTTTCAAACTCTCCGTGTAGTAAACCAACGCCTGGAGAAGGAGGTCAACAAAGAAACATAAGAGAGGCATAAAATGAGTAAGAGTGTAGAAAATCTGATATTGTGTATTTTAAAAATGGAAAAAAATCATAGAAATCACAGCCAAAAGAGCTAAATGTTATCCAAGTTTAGTGTGTTGGCATGCTAACAGTTGCTAATTAGGACTAAACAGGAAGTAAAGGTGAATTTGATGAGAATGCCACTAGTTTTGAAGGATTTTACCCATAAACTGCTGCTATAATTGGATAAAAATATAGATGTTTATCAAAGTTACACAGTAATTCTACTAGAAACATAAATATCCGTCCATCCACCAATTTTCTTTGTCAGGTAGTGGTAGCAGCAGCCTAAGAAGGACATTCCAGGATTTCTTCTACCCAACATGGTTTGCCAGTTCCTCCTGAGGATCACGAGGTATTCCCAGGTCGGATGAGATATGTTGTCCCTTCAGCAAGTTTGGGGTTTCCTGGTAGTTGCACAGAAAACCTCCAAATTAAGGAACCCATCCTAATCAGATGTCCAAACAACCTTAGCTCACTCCTTTTGATGCAACTCTACTTCGAGTTCCCTCCGGATGTCCTAGCTCACCATCCAACCCACCAAATACTTATTTTCGGCACTTGTATCAGCGATTTCATTGATTTGGTCGTTAATTGGAACTCATGACCACAGGTGAGGGTTTAAACAAAGACTGACCGTTAAATCGAGAGCTTTTCCATCTGGTTCTGCTCTCTTTTTCCACAACGGTTCGGTGCAACGCTTTCATTACTGCTATCACCACCCCAAACCATCTGTTTGTCTTACACTCAATTTGGCCACCACTTGTGAACAAGATCCTTAGATACTTAAACGCCTCAGTTTGGGACAGCAACTCACCCCTAACCCAAAAAGAGCAATCCACAGGTTTCCTACAGACAACTATGACCTCAAACTTAGAGAAGCCAACTCTCATCCTGGCTGCAAACCACCTCAGGTGAGAGCTGAAGGTTGTAAGATAGACAAGATGCAATTCTAAGGATCTCAAACCCTGCTCACACTGGCTAAGCCTTAAGACACCATCCGTTAACCTCGCAAACAGGATTGGAGATAAGGGTGGAGTCTAACACCCACCAGAAACATGTTTGATTTGTGCAGAGAATACGAATGCAGCTCTCATTCTGGTTGTTTATGGACAGATGGTAAATTTGGGTATCAACTTTTGTGTCAAACAATTCACAACATTGACAGTGACAACGGCAGTTTCTTTTAACAAACAAAAAGGATGTGAGATGAATAAACTGCCTAAAATACCACTCCCTACATAAAAATGTAAGAATTGACTCTCATACTCTTCGACCATTCGAATATTAGGTCTTTGATCATTAGAATATTAACTCTAGGACCTAAAACGTAGTTGAACACTCTTATTTTCTACCACTTGCATGTGGTTCCATTCATACTGCAACAGGTACACGGTGGTTTGTTTCGAAGATGGTCACATTGCTTATTATATTAAAGCAGAAAAACATGCAAGTCCTCCTGTGGAAGGTTCTAATAACCTGCAACTTTGCACTTTTTACAGGACACAGAAGTTAATTGCAGGTTGTACTGCAGCGTGGTGCCAGTGTGAAAGTTTCCAAGGTGTGTTGAGTAACAGTGGTCAGACACAGAACAGGACCTCTGGAGAATTTAGAACTTCCTACTGTGTTTGAGGTCCGTAGATGTGTCCACTAGTGACTACTTCAATTACAACTCTTCTAAATGGTGAATTCTAAATATCTGGATGACACAGATTCTCCTCGTAATAATAATAATAATAATAATAAATTTCATTTATAAAGCGCTTTTCCAAAAACTCAAAGACGCTGTACATAAAATACAATAAGATAAAACAAAACTGTTAATTAAAATCAGTAGGTAGTAAAACAAGTTCAAGATAAAATACAGAATCACTTAAGGAAAGCAGATCTAAAAAGGTGAGTCTTTAAAAGGGATTTAAATGTGGTGAGGTTGGTGCAGTCACGGAGGGCATGGGGGAGTGAGTTCCAGAGTGTGGGGGCGGCGATGGCGAAGGCTCTGTCCCCCCAATGTCGCCGGCTGGTCCTGTGCGGGATGGAGAGGAGGTTTGTGTGGGAGGAACGGAGATTCCTGGGGGGGGTGTAGGGGAGGAGCAAATCGGTAAGGTAAGAGGGGGCAAGATTATGGATGGACTTGAAGGTGAGGAGAAGCAGTTTGTACTGGATGCGGTGTGAAATGGGGAGCCAATGGAGGTTCTGCAGGACGAGGGTGATATGGTCGTGAGAACAGGTTCGGGTGAGGAGTCGGGCAGCAGAGTTTTGAATGAGTTGAAGTTTATTGAGAACTTTGGAGGTGGAGCCGAAGAGAATGCTATTGCAGTAGTCAAGGCGGGAAGTGACGAAGGCATGAATGAGGGTTTCAGCGGCTGAGAAGGAGAGGAAGGGGCGGAGACGGGCGATGTTGCGGAGATGGAAATAGGCAGTTTTGGTGATCTGATTAATGTGGGGTTCAAAAGTGAGGTTGCTGTCAAATATCACACCGAGGTTGCGGATGTGAGCAGAAGGAGATAGGGTGGTGTTATCAATGGTAATGGGGGAGTGGGGAAATGGTGTGAGTGATTTAGGTCCAATAAAGATGAGATCAGTCTTGTCGCAGTTTAGCAGGAGAAAATTTTTCCTCATCCAGGATTTAATGTCGGCCAGGCAGCTGGAGAGAGAGAGGAGGGTGGTGGTGGCGGTGGTGTTGGTGGAGATGTAGAGTTGGATATCGTCGGCGTAGCAATGGAAGTGTAGGTTGTGGCGGCGGATGATGTTGCCGAGGGGGAGGAGGTACAGGATAAAGAGGAGGGGGCCAAGGACTGATCCTTGAGGGACACCACGGGACAGGGGGGCGGTGGCGGATGTGCAGTTGTTGACCTTGATGAATTGTTGTCGATTTGTGAGATATGATGTGAACCAGGTGAGGGCGGTGCCGGTGATGTTAATGGAGGATTGAAGGCGGGACAGGAGGATGGAGTGATTGATTGTGTCAAATGCTGCAGAGAGGTCGAGAAGAATGAGGATGGTGACTTGTCCGGAGTCTGAGGAGAGGAGGAGATCGTTGGTGACCTTGAGGAGAGCGGTTTCAGTGCTGTGATGAGAGCGGAATCCGGATTGAAAGGTTTCATACAGGTTGTTGGAGGTGAGATGAGTTTTCAACTGGGCAGCGACGACACGTTCTAATGTTTTGGATAAGAAGGGGAGGTTGGAGATGGGCCGGAAGTTTTGAGGGGAGGTTGGATCCAAACCAGGTTTTTTGAGGATGGGGGAGACAGAGGCGAGCTTGAGGGGTGAGGGGACACAGCCAGTACTGAGGGAAGTGTTGATGATGTTAGAGATGAGGGGGGAGATAACAGGGAGGCAGTTTTTGAGGAGGTCAGTGGGGATGGGGTCCAGGCAGGATGTGGAGTTTTTAGTTCCAGTGATGAATTTGGGCAGGTCCAGGGGGGAAACGGGCGAGAAGTGGGCCAAGGGGGGAAAGTTCAGAGGGTTTGGTGGAGGAGAGGGGGGATCAAGTGAGGTGGGGGAGGTGACAAGGCTGCTGTGGATGGAGATGATTTTGTTATGGAAAAAAGAGAGGAATAGGTTGCACTTGTCGGTGGTGAACGAGTTTGAGACGGTGTCCGGGGGGGCAAGGAGTTTGTTGACAGTTGAGAAGAGGGACTTGGGGTTGTTGGAGCTGGTATTGATCAGGTCAGAGTAGAAAGTGGACCGTGCGGATTTCAGGGCGTCTTTGTATTGTTGGAGGAAGTCGGAGTAGGCTTGGCGGTGAACTGTCAGGTTTGTTTTCTTGACAAGACGTTCCAGCTGTCGTTTATGGGCTTTCATGAGGTGGAGTTCGGGGGTGTACCATGGAGCAGAGTGGGAGAAAGTGACTAATTTGGATTTGAGGGGAGCAAGCTGATCAAGACAGGAAGAGAGAGTATGATTGTAGTGGTTGATGAGGTCAGTGGGGTTATTGATTGATGGGGGAGGGGAGATGGACAGTGCAGTGGTCAGTGAGGCGGAGAATACAGAGGGGGAGAGTGATCTGGTGTTTCTAAAAAAGATTGTCCGTTTTTCCTTGGGCAGGGGGGTGGGGAGGCTGATGTCCATAGTTATTGCTAGGTGGTCAGAGATGGAGAGATGACAGCTGGAGATATTTAGGACTGTAAGACCAGAGGAGCAAACCAGATCGAGGATGTGTCCATGGTTGTGGGTGGGGAAATTGACATGCTGGGTGAGGTTGAGTGATTGTAGGAGGTCTAGGAAGTCAGAGGCAGATTTACTGTGAAGGTTGTCGATGTGAAGGTTGAAGTCACCAAGGATGAGGACTGACGGAAATGTAGCTAATAGCTGGGTGGCAAAGTGGGAAAAGTCAGGGAGAAATGAGGGGTTTGGTTTAGGTGGGCGGTAAATGATAGCAGTGACCATTGGGGTGGGACCGGGTAATTTAAAAACAAGGTGTTCAAAGGAGGGGGAGGCAGGGATGGAAAGTGGGATGGTTGTGAAGAGCCTGTTTGTGGATGACTGCGATGCCGCCTCCTCGACCTTCTGGGCGGGGTGAGTTGAGGTACGTGTATCCGGAGGGAGTGGCTTGGTTGAGTGGGTAGAAGTCCAGTGGTTTGTGCCATGTTTCGGTTAGACAGAGGAAGTCCAGTTTATTGTCCAGGATGAATAATTGTAGAATGGGGCCTTTGCTGGTGACGGAGCGGGTGTTGAGGAGGGCAAAGTTCAGGTGAAGTGTGGATGTGTGATTAGGGGAGGGCTTCTGGGGACAAGGCTGTGAGGTCCGTGGAAGTGGGCGAAGGTTAGCAAAATGGCAGTTTCTGAGGGAGGGCTGCCGAGGTTGTCTGAAGCTGATGATGGTGGAGATTTGGCAGCTTGTTGAATTTTGGTAGAGCGGGGGTGACGGGCAGGGGGAGCCAGAGGGGGGAGGCAGTGGGTGTGCTGGAGGGGAAGATGGGGGGAGTTCCAGGTGGGGACAGAGGGGGGCGCTGTAGCTGGGAGGCGGTTCAGTGGAGCGTGAAGAAGAGATGGATGTAAACACTGGCACTAGTCAGTCTGAAGTGTGGACGGTGTATTGGATATTTGAGACTAAAAGTGATCTGCCGGACCTGTTTGGATGAATGCCATCACTGTTAAAATATTCTGGCCTGTTCCAGAAACAGTTAAAAATGTTCAATAAAGTTAATTCTGCTGGCACGGCAGAACGAGCTAATCCAGGTGTTCAGGCTGAGCAGTCTGCTGAAGCGCTCAGAATTGTTGTTCACCATTGGTAGGGGCCCGCTAATAAAAATAGACTTTCCGCAGTCTTTCAGTAAGTCCGTCAGATTTTGAAAATCACGTTTTGTCTGCTCAGACTGGGGGCGCGCTGTGTCGTTGCAGCCGACGTGAAGGATAATGCGGTGTACAGAGGAGGGGAGTGAGCGGAGAACGGAAGGAATTTTAACAGCGATATCTGCAGCTGTAGCACCGGGGAATGACAGTGTGATAGCGTTAAAGAACCTGATGCCTCTCATGATACTGTCGCCAATGATGAGCGTAGTGGGGGCGAAGAGTGGGGCAAGTGGTGGACGGGAGGTTGTGAACTTACGGGAGAGGTGGCGTGGAGGGCTTCCAGCTGGGGTTGCGTCGGGGCTGGTGTGCAGAGGAGCCGCCGCGGGTGCCAGCTGTCCCTGTGGCTCGGTGTCGGTAAGGGGGGAGGTGATGGTGGAGCGATGGAAACGCAGCGATGAGGAGTCTACAAACTCGCGTTGTAGACAGCTGCTATGATGGTCCAAATCTTTGCCGACGGACCCGGCGGAGTGGCGGCGAACCGCGTCCCGCAGCAGACGTCGTCGGGAGGTTGCGGAGGATATCCGGGTTTGGGACCGCTGGGTTTGTTGCTCTCCGGAGGAGGACCGAGTGCTGCCGGTCGCCCGCGGAGGGGAGACCCTGCAGGTGGAGCCAGGCTGAGCCCGGGGGCCACCGCACGTTTGCGCGGAGGTGGTCTTTGCGCCGGCGTCCAGCGGCGACCGGGAGGTAGCCGCCCCCGATGAGGAGGCCGGCCGATCCGCAGCGTTGGACGTCGGGGGGTCCAGAGCCTTTGGCGGTCCGTCGGCTGTTCGGATGGGAGCCGTAGAGGCTCCGGCAGCTGGCAGGTTGGAGGAAGAGGAGGCGTCGCCGCCGATCAGCGTCGCCGCCGGGTTGGCGGGCCGGGGCTTGGCCGGTAGGGACAGAGCCGCAAAGCTGATGAGATTTGGTCGGGCCGGGGAGACGGTGTGGTCGTTGCAGCTGCTTCTGCCACGAATGACAACCTCGGACCAGGATGGATGTCGGTTTGGAGTTGAGCAGGACGAGGGCCGAGGGCTGACGGGGACCCACGGGAGGGTGTCGTGGAGGGAGGACTGGACTGAAGCGAGGTAGCGGGACTGCTTGCAGGCGACGTTCATGTAGGAGGTGAGTATATCTGATTTGATTTTTAGCTCCTCAGTTAGACCACGGATGTCTGCCTTCAGGCGGATGATGGTTGTGTTGGCTGCATCTAGTTCAGAGGTGTGGGGGGCGGACAAGGAAGTGGTGTCCGGTGGAGAGTCCCTGGCTGTGTCCGCCATGTCCCTGGCTTCCGAAAGAACTAAACAGTGAACTAGGTTTGTTACTGTGGTGCTATAGAGCCCTAATCTGCTGCTGTTAGCATCCAAACACTGTAACACACCGACGTGATTGAGCCACCGCAGCTAGCTAGCCGCTGCTGATAGCCACTGTCCGTTAGCAGTTAGCTGCGGTTAGCCTCTGACCGGCGGCTCCGTCCAAGTCTGAATGTTCTTTACAAGGTGGTTTACGCTCAAAGTCTTTTCATCAGAAGGTGTAGCTTTGTACAAAAATAAAAATCTGTCAAAAGTCTGTCACGGCAGGACAAGGAGTTTGTCTCGCTGCGACTAATAGTAATGTGGGGGCGGGAGCCCGACAAAACACGTCCTTCAGTCAGCCGTCATCACGTGATGTAATGGTAATCGTAGTCTTTCCTCATAACTAGTATTTGTTTTAAGTGGCATTTGCTTTTTCTTGGCGCATTTGCAGTACGTATAGTCGTGTAACTTTTAGGAGAGGTTCGTTGCACAACCTTATGGATTTAGGTTGACGACAAAATTTATGTTTTCAGACACATTTTCAAAGAAAGTTTAAATTGGTCTTAAGGAACATCAACACTGAGAAGGGACTTTAAAACAATTTGGAACTTCACATAGACCCATCCTCCGATGGAAATAAATCCAGAGAAACGGTGTTCCTTAAAAGCTTTATTTTGGTAGACTTACTTTACTCCTGAAGTTCTTGTAGCCGGCGGCTCTGCAGAGGCAGTTGGCGGCAGCTTTGCAGACTTTGTGATTGGAATCGATCTGCAGGGAGGCGAGTGTTTGCAGGGTGCATCCCAGTGGAAGGAGCTCTGAGAGGCTCCGCCCCCTCAGCTTGTTTAAAGTCCGCCTCCTTTTGGGGCTCCGCAGGGCCGAGAGGAGGTACTCTGTAACACAATGAATATGTTTAGCAATTCATTAAAACCAAACCATCTATGTAGCACTTTTCATTCATGTTGCCTTAAAAGTTGAAGTTCAAAGTGATTTTTCACTTAGATATGTACAAACTGTAAACCTCAGTTTGTTTTCGATTTACTTTTGTGAGTAATTTAGCCACTTCTATTAATGCACACTCCAACATAGTAAAGCAGACCCGTTCTAAATTTTATTTTCAGTTTCTTTCTCCTCTTCAGTTCAATTCATGTGCATATTTCTGCCTATACTTTACTACTACCAGGAAAGAATTCTGGCTGTGCTGCTTATTGACAACTTTGTGATGCTTTTTAATGTACTGAGACATGATGTATGTTTGCACAGCTCAGCTTTATCTAATCTATCGCTTCGTGTCACACTTGGGCTGTAAACTCCACCCACCAAGATTTATTTCAGGCGTATTGTATTGAATCAAGCCCAGAAACCCTGTTTTCATAGTTTTAGCAGTTTTTATAAGTGCTTCTCTATGCAAATCAAATGTAATTTAACAGACAGACGACATATGTGGACTGAAGCCAAGTGAAGGACATGAGGAGAGAAGGATGCATTTCTGTGTTCATGTTCATATTTTGGCATCAGGATGAATCGTATGGTTGTTGGAACTTTATGGATCCTTTACTGGGACCTGTGGCCTCGTCAGCTGAACACACAGTCCTGCTGTCTTTGTGAGGACCGTCATTGACATACTTCATCTTAACCTGCCTGAACTATCACAACTAAAAGCTTAACTTGAACATAAACCAACATGAACCATACAGCCCAAATCTGAACCATCAAACGTGCTTTTGAATGTCTGTCCTATAGTGTGCCTCGACCACAGGGTCCTGACAAGGTCTTTAAACCCAACACAGTCCTCACAGAGATACCAGAACACGCCCAGTTTGCCTGGCGTGACTATTCAGCAGTAATTCTAACAGATGGTCCAGATGCCTTTTAGTATGCTGGAATTTCTGGAACGTTTTAAGATCTTAAAGCTCTGCAGTCGAACTTTAACACCATACCATTCCTTAAATACACAACAGATGCCAGCATGTAAAGTCTGAACATGAAGTTTGGAGATTCCCCACATGTGAAGTCAGAAACATAGACTACTGTTCAAATGTTTGGGGTCACCCGGACAATCTTTTCCATGAAAACTCACACTTTTATTCATGTGCTAACATAACTGCACAAGGGTTTTCTAATCATCAGTGAGCCTTTCAACACCATTAGCTAACACAATGTAGCATTAGAACACAGGAGTGATGATTGCTGGAAATGTTCCTCTGTACCACTATGGAGATATTCCATTAAAAATCAGCTGTTTCCAGCTAGAACAGTCATTTACACATTAACAATGTCTATTCCAGACATTGTGGTAAATGACTATTCATTTAATGTTATCTTCATTGAAAAAAAATGATTTTCTTTCAAATATAAGGACATTTCTAAGTGACCCCAAACTTTTGAACGGTAGTATGTATAAATATATATAGTGCTTCACCAACTTGGGTAGAGGCAGAAGTCTCTCAAAACCTTTAGCTGACCTTTTAATGTTCACTTTTTAATTATAAGCTTTGGCAGAAACGTCCATTCACTTTAAAGGAGTACTCAAAACACCTCAGGTTTAAGTGCATCTTCATACTTCTATTGCTCTTCATGTTGTGCTTTTTGCTGTATTATATTTATTTTACAAGCATAATTAAAAATTACTTTTCACACCAACTTATAAAATTTGATTGATGCATGAAAGGTTTTGCACCACTTAGAGCAATATCAAACTA
The DNA here is from genome assembly GCF_022539595.1 of Amphiprion ocellaris. Lineage (NCBI taxonomy): Eukaryota > Metazoa > Chordata > Actinopteri > Pomacentridae > Amphiprion > Amphiprion ocellaris. Next base: position 8,992,868 of record NC_072770.1, on the reverse strand, counting down.
TACTTTCATGCACGTTGATGCACCAGTAATAATATTCTGCTCATGTATTTGATAAATATTACGTGGCATATTGAATACAATACTTTTAGTTTTGGTAGTTTTTGTACATTATGGTGCAAATACTTGAGTAAAGAGAGTATCGGTATGTTGTTTTATTGCTACTTGTTGCTCTAAAGATTGTATTAGTACTAGTGTGACTACGACTACTGTTACTCCAAGTAATAATAACAATAGCTTATAATTTTATTTGTATTGTATTTTTTGTAAACAAAGTTACAAGGTGTTTTACACAATACAAATGTCAAATCAGACAAATAATGAAAACCAATTCAAACAAATAAGATCTTAGTATGCAATAAAACAAGATAAAACACTTAACTCAAGTAATAGTAGTAGTATTTTTTTTAAAACACAGCCTTCAAATATTACCCAACAACCGTAAATATAGAAGTCGAGACCCTACAGTGTTATTTATAGTGTGATTTCATCTGAGTAATTTACATATTAGAGATTAAAACCCTACAAAAAGTTTATAAAATACTATTTTTGCCTGACTGTAAAATATATTAAGGCTGACACATATAGGTAAACATATCCATCCATCCATTTTCTATACACCGCTTAATCCTCATTAGGGTCGCGGGGGGGGCTGGAGCCTATCCCAGCTGACTCGGGCGAAGGCAGGGGACACCCTAGACAGGTCGCCAGTCTGTCGCAGGGCTACATACAAAGACAAACAATCACTCTCACATTCACACCTACTGGCAATTTAGAGTAATCAATTAACCTCAGCATATTTTTGGACTGTGGGAGGAAGCCGGAGTACCCGGAGAAAACCCACACATGCACAGGGAGAACATGCAAACTCCATGCAGAAAGATCCCGGGAAAGCCGGGACGCGAACCAGGGACCTTCTCGCTGCAAGGCGAAAGTGCTAACCACTACGCCACTGTGCAGCCCTAGGTAAACATATATTTCTTTTAATTAAATATTACAGTTAGGTAAAACAGTGTTTGGTTTTGGGGGCGTTTTAAAGCTGTACCTTCTCTGGAGAGGCGGGAGATGTGATCTCCGAGCTCCAGGAAGCTCCAGCGCTTCAGATACACTGACAGCTGGAAGAGGGAGACTCTGTCTGGGCTGCAGACCGACCGGCAGCTGGGCAACATCCGGCAGGAGGCCTGCACCTGCTGCAGGAGCTGAGAAAACACTGCAGAGGAGCAAGAAAGAAGAGTTTCAGATCAGTCTGCAAATAAAAACACTGCTCGAGACTGAATGCATGGACGTAGATTTTGGGGGAGACACAAGACATATATTCCCCTCAATTTTTTAGTGCATTTGTTCCCTCTGATAAAAGCAAGAAAGAAGCAGAAGACTCATTATAAACATGCTATAACTTTGATAATAGTCATTTAGCTAAAGCAATGCTTCAGACAAAGATGGGTTTTTCTACTTCAGCTGTCTGCCCTTTTTTACTCCAAAAATATGAACATGAATCATGACTCTATTATGGGAAACTTAATTAGACCCATATATGTTCAGTTATATTTTAAATTGTCCTGATCTTCACATAAATAATGACATTTGCAGCAGAAATTGATGCAGAAAAATCAGAAATTGGTGCATAAAAAAAATCTCCAGAATGCCAGAAAAGAAGTGTTAGATGCTCTCCAGTACAGTATCACTACTGAGGAGCTTAACCACTACCTTTAATGTTGTGAATTTCCATTATATTGTTTGTTACTGAATCTTTTCATTCATACAGATTTGAGGCTTGTTGTTGCAACATGTTCATTGTCAAAGCTGTAATGAAACAGTACAGCTAAAGAGATAGCAGATACACCTCATATTTTATAACGTTGCCTGAAAAACCCACCAAGCACGAGTTTAAAATGACACCTGTGCTGTAAATTTGATATTTCCATGACAAATGATGAAGTTTGAAATGATACAAAGTCCTGCTCTCAGACAACACACTCTGCACACTGTTAATCAGACACAGAGAGAGTCTTCTTCCTGAAAGGAGCGTAGCCAGCTCAGCTGCATTTAAAGTTCCAGACACCAAAACTGCCCATGTAGAACGCAGCTAAAACCAGAAGTTACACAGTCATGGAGAAATCAACCTTCTTTGCAATGTTCAGAGATGGAAATATAAAGATACATTCTGGGGACATGTAAGGTTTTCATTATTATGCAGAAAAAGGGTAAAATATGTAACCTTAGAAATCAAGGGACTCCATTAAGTCTTTGCAAATACACTATTTTGACAAAAGTATTGGGACACCCAACCAAATAATTGAATTCAAGTGTTCCAATCACTTCCATGGCCACAGGACACCTAGGCATGCAGACTGCTTCTACAAACATGTTTGAAAGAATGGGTGAATTCAAGCACTGTACCATGATAGGTGGCCACCGGTGCAATAAGTCCATTCATGAAATTTCTTCCATGCTAAATAACAGTCAACTGTTAGTGGTATTAAAACAAAGTGGAAGCAATTGGGAACGAAAGCAACTCAGCTATGAAGTGATAGATCATGTAAAATGACAGAGCAGGTATGCCGAGGTACACCAACTTTCCGCAGAGTCAATAGCTACAGACCTCCAAACTTGACGTGGCCTTCACATTAGCTCAAGAAAATCATAGAAAGCTTCATGGAATGGGTTTCCATGGCCGAGCAACTGCATCCAAGCCTGACATCACCAAGTGCTTTGGTGTAAAGCAGCCGCCACTGGACTCTAGAGCAGTGGAAACATGTTCTCTGGAGTGACGAATCAAGGTTCTCTGTCTGGCAATCTGATGGACCAGTCTGGGTTTGGTGGTTGCCATGGGAACTGTACTTGTCTGACTGCATTTTGCCAAGTATAAAGTTTGGTGGAGGGGGGTTATGGTGTGGTGCTGGGCTTGGTCCCTTAGTTCCAGTGACAGGAACTCTTAATGTTTCAGACATTTTGGACAATTTCATGGTCCCAACTTTGTGGGAAAAGTTTGGGGATGGCCTCTTCCTGTTCCAACATGGCTGACACCTGCACAAAGCAGGTCAATAAAGACATGGATGAGAGAGGTTGGTGTGGAGTCATGACCTCAAACTGATAGAACACCTTTGGGATGAATTAGAGGAGAACGAGGCCAGGCCTTCTAATCCAACATCAGTACCTGACCTCACAAATGTGGTAACTGCTGAGCAAAACCTCACTGACTGCGTTTCAAAATCCATACTTGCATACTATATATAGTATTTCCCAATACACAGTTTTATCAGATGAAGTATGCCAGAAATACGCAGATGTCCTACTACATCCGGTCATATTTTCTGGCCATTCTGACCGACAGTCCTTTGCAGAGTTATGTCATGTACATCATGGTGTTGACAACTCCTTTCCCAATACAGACTGCGGTGGTCAAAGGCACATTATTACGACTCCGTATGTCCCAGTCGTATGTTTGCTGCATGTAACAGTGAGTACTTTGTGAGGGCAGCTGCTGTTTGTACTCTACAGTCTTGTTTCAGGCCGTGTGGTTCAGGTGTCGAAGCTCCAACTCACCTTTCTCTGACTGTCCGGGCTGCTTGGCCTTCACCTTGTGGGTGTAGCATTTCTTCAGCGTCCTGGTGAAGCTGTCGGCATGGCAACAGAAAGGCGAGCCGCTATCGTTGACACAATCCTCCCAGAACTGCAGAAGATCCCTCGTTCTCTGGGCCTTCGGCAGGACTGAAGGAGAACAAAAGTCTTAGATTTATTTGATGCATTGATTCAGGCATCATCTCAGATCGTGTGTGAACAGGTTTTCCACTGACTGTCTCTAGCGGTGATGCTGTCAGTCTTCTCCAGCAGCAGGCAGCTCACTCTGTCCAGGACTTCAGCCTGCAGAGACACTTCCTGCAGCAGCTCCCTCCTGGACGGGGCGAAGTCGGTCGTCCTGATCATCTGAGGAGACATTAGTTTGATTTAGTAAAACAAACTGGAGGTTTGAGACTAAAAAGGGGCACGAACAGATTCCTAATAGCCTCCTAATTTCTGTGTTTTTTTTAGAATAACACACAAACTGGAAATCAGGCATTGGCCATGGCAATTTGAGATTGAATAACCCCGTAAAATGAGCAGGTACAAAAAAAGAAAAAGGTTTGACGTATTTTCTATAAAAATGTTATTCAGAATGAAATGTTAGATGTGAGGAACAAAGAAACACCTGATGTGGACAAACAGCTTGTGAATGTCTCGTACCTGCAGCAGGATGCAGCAGATGTCCAGGTGAGTCTCCAGAGCCTGGTCGAGACCCCAGTTCCCAGAAGTCAGCGGGGCGATGACGAGGTCTTCCTCAGAAGCTGATTGGCTGTCCTCAGAGAGGAGGCCGAGGCTCCTCAGAGTGCTCTGCTGGAACGAACTGATGCTGACGGAGGAAAATAAAAAGAGACGAGTTATTTTACAGCATTTCAACGCGCTGTGGACTGTTTCTGTCCGTCCGTCTGTCTCTCACCCGCTGTCTTTTAGTCTCAGGCTGCCCAAACAGGAAGTGTCGTCATCAGCATTGAAGTCATGTGACAGGAAGTCGAAGCTGCCGAGGACTTCCTCCACAGCCAGAGTCTCCTCTGATGAGGAGCTCTTCAACATGGAGAGGTCATTCTGGACGAGTAAAAACGCAAAAAGATCACTCACTATGTGTACATGTATAAAATGATCATTTTTATTTGTAGTGTTTTGAACAATTTGGTGTTAAATTACAGATAAACTAGTAAACCTACAGAAACAAAGTAATAATTTACATAACTATGACAAATGGGCCAAAAGCTGTTAATAAGGTCCAGAATATTAAGTAGCTCTTTTACAATATTTGACCACAGAATTAGATTTATATTATAATTAGTTTTATGTATTTTAATCAACGAAAAATTTTGTTTATTTACATATCATTTCTGTTATTTGGAAACAAAAACGTCTATACATTAAATGTTGACAATGGCATACAATTACAAAAACTACAGGTAAGTTTAAAAGTTTCTAACTGTACTTTTAAAAAACTGTTTATTGTCCAGATTTTCCCAGTTTTTGTTAAATTATGTCTGGTAAAATTGCCGAAAAGTATTATTGTACATGTTCATTGTAAAAAAACAAAACAAACCAACAAAAAACTACTGGATTTCAATCACAAAAAATAATATTGTGTAAATGTGTTATTTAAAAAGAAAAATTTGATTTATTAAGCAGTGAAATATTTTAATGTTTTGAGTGGTAATTTCCAAAATTTTCCCAGCATCATGAAATTACAAATATTAATCAGTAAAATCGCAGAAATTAGTATTAATTTACACATTAACTAATAATAAAAAAATTACAAAAACACACACAAAAAACAGCCAATACAGTTTTACTGAATTTAAATCATCCAAGAAAATCATTATTTTACAGATATTTGCTGTTATTTTCACAGTTTTTTTTTAATGTATCAGTATTCCACTGTTGCTGCCTGCTTTTCACAGATTTTTTTTTTTCTTTTTAGTACATAACTCCATACAGGTACCTTCAGTATTGTAGCCAGATGTAGGACCTGGTGGTCCAAAGCTCTCATCTCCTTGTCAGAGCAGCTCTTGTCCTGCAGACTTTTCTCCAGCTCTGCTACCAGAGCTCCCAGCCTGATGGCCTGAGCTCTCTGCTGGGCTCCACTGACCACCGGCCTCCCCGGAGCTGGATCAGCTGGAGGCGGTGAAGACAGAGATCCAGCTGGAGGCTGAGAGGATGGAACTGGGGCAGAATATGTCTGAGAGTCTGGAGAGTCCTGGAACGAATGTGAGAAAGACGCAGATTAACCTTCTGACCTCCAAGCATTTTGTGGTTGTTGTAGTGAGAATTTTGTCCATACCACCATTCTTCACATCATGATGCTGCCACCACCATGCTTCACATCGTGATGCTGCCACCACCATGCTTCACATCGTGATGCTGCCACCACCATGCTTCACATCGTGATGCTGCCACTACCATGCTTCACATCGTGATGCTGCCACCACCATGCTTCACATCGTGATGCTGCCACTACCATGCTTCACATCATGATGCTGCCACCACCGTGCTTCACATCGTGATGCTGCCACTACCATGCTTCACATCATGATGCTGCCACCACCGTGCTTCACATCATGATACTGCCACCATCATGCTTCACATCGTGATGCTGCCACCACCATGCTTCACATCATGATGCTGCCACCACCGTGCTTCACATCATGATACTGCCACCATCATGCTTCACATCATGATGCTGCCACCACCGTGCTTCACATCATGATGCTGCCACCACCGTGCTTGACATCATGATGCTGCCGCCACCGTGCTTCACATCATGATGCTGCCGCCACCGTGCTTCACATCATGATGCTGCCACCATCGTGCTTCACATCATGATGCTGCCGCCACCGTGCTTCACATCATGATGCTGCCACCACCGTGCTTCATATCATGATGCTGCCACCACCGTGCTTCACATTATGATGCTGCCACCACCAATTTTCAGTATTAATGGACATTATAAATATTAAAATTGGGCCAGTTTTCTTGTTGTCTTATTTTTGATAATTGTTTAAAAAAAAAAAAAAAAACACACATTATATTTTAACACCCAGACAGAAAAAAACTTGTTTGTTTGCAGCTGTTTGCTAATCAGGGCTTTAGCCTCTGGACCTTTTGCTTGATAAGACTTGATGGAATTTCAGTGCAATTTTGAGCTGAACTTTAATGTTTTTGATGCCTTCAGGGTTTCTTACCTGCACACTGACAGAGTCCTGACCCAGGATTGCACTTTGTTTCTCGGGTTCTGGTTCTGTGTTCTTTCTGAGGATGTCTGGAGTGCTGGATCTGATCAAGGCACAAAGATATGGTTCTTAGCTCATAAACAGTTCAAGAACATTCTAGTGTTTACATGCTTTGTTCTTTGAAAGCATTAAAACTGCAAACCAAACCAAACGTTGAGTACTCCTGAGAGGATCCTCACCTCTGTAAGGCCTGAAGGGATCCAGTTTTACTCTCCTCTGGTGAAGAAGGCGTCTCACCTCCCCACTCTTCTCCCTCCTTCTCCTTCTCCTGCATCCTCTTCCTCTCCTCCTGCTCCTCCAGAGATTCTTCCTCTCCCAGGGACAGCTGAGTCTGACTTCCCCCGAAACTGGTGCCTCGACTGGGGCTGGACGGGTAGCTGTGAGCCCTGGTCAGGCTGTGGAGGAAAGAATTTAGTTTGGAAAAGATTACAGGAAACTTGAGCGAGATGTTAAGATATGAACAGTAATAGTAGTACAGCAAATGCATCTACTGGTGAATGATAATAATAATATGCGTATAGCACCTTTTGACAACACATCTACAAAGTGCTTTACAATTTAAAAAAAAAAAAGGTAAATTAAACTGGTAACTAAAGACTACCGTCCCTGTAGCTCTGCTGTATATAACCTTTGTTACTTACTTCGGTGTGTTGGGGCTCTGAGGGCTGTTGCTGGAAGCGATGGAGGTGTGCGACGGGTTGGACAGGTAGCTGAGCAGTGAAACTCCTCCTCTGTTGTGGCGACTTTTAGACACCAGAGATGGTAACGAACCTTCTCGATCCTGTAGCTCTCGAACCATCGACTGAAGAGAAACCAACATAACAAATGTTAGAGGCTTTAACTGATGTTTTTTTAGACAAAGTCTTGATGTAGCGCCAATAAAGCATTTGGATTTTGAAAAAAATGAGGCAATAAACATCACGATCAAGATGTGCTTGATTGGTTCCCATGTTTTGGGCCTGAAACTTGCAGTTTCACACACATGACCCAAGAAATAAAACCTGAGCAATCAAAACGGATCAAATTCAAGAATGCAGAATGGAAATCTGTGGAAGAATCCTCCGACACCAAATATGGCGGCTGTAAAACATATGTCCCACCTCCTCTTTAAAACAGCCAATAATCTGCTGAACTGCTTCACACCATGATGCTGCCACCACCACCGTGTTTCACATTATGATGCTACCACCACCATGCCCCACGTCACGATGCTGCCACCACCAATGCTTCACATCATGATGCTACCGTCAACTGGGAAATATCCAGCCAATCCTGTGGCGTCATGAAACTCAGTGCACTAGTAGTAAAAGTGTAATCCACTTATAACAACTGGATAACCACTTTTTAGAACTTATTTTGCTGCAAAGCAACTAAACGTTTGAAATGTTTTTTATTTAAATTTGATGTGCAATTCAGTTTGTAGGTCCCTCTGTCCATTAAAAATACAATTATGTCTCTCTCTCCTTTTATTTTGAAAGGGACCAAGTCTCCTTAGCCCAAAATAACTGACTAGAGGTGATGCCACGATGGTGAGATTTGGTCTAGAATGTCTAAAAACAAAACAAAAAAAAATGTACACACGTGGACAAAATTGTTGGTACCCCTCGGTTAATGAAAGAAAAACTCACAATGGTCACAGAAATAATTTGAATCTGATAAAAGTAATAATAAATAAAAATTCTATGAAAATTAACCAATGAAAATCAGACAATGCTTTTGAACCGTGGTTCAACAGAATTATTTTTAAAAATAAACCCATGAAACAGGCCTGGATAAAAACGATGGTACCCTTAACTTAATATTTTGTTGCAGAACCTTTTGAGGCAATCACTGCAATCAAACTATTTCTATAACTGTCAGTGAGACTTCTGCACCTCTCAGCAGGTATTCTGGTCCACTCCTCATCAGCAGACTGCTCCAGTTGTCTCAGGTTTGAAGGGTTCCTTCTCCAGACACCATGTTTCAGCTCCTTCCACAGATGTTCAATAGGATTTAGATCAGGGCTCATAGAGGCCACTTCAGAATAGTCCAATGTTTTCCTCTTAGCCATTCTTGGCTGTTTTTAGCTGTGTGTTTTGGTTCATTATCCTGTTGCAAGACCCATGACCTGCGACTGAGACCAAGCTTTCTAACACTGGGCAGCACATTTCTCTCTAGAATACCTTGATAGTCATGAGATTTCATTGTACCTGCACAGATTCAAGACACCCTGTGCCAGATGCAGCAAAGCAGCCCCAGAACATAACAGAGCCTCCTCCATGTTTCACAGTAGGGACAGTGTTCTTTTCTTCATATGCTTCATTTTTCTGTGAACATAGAGCCGATGCGCCAAAAAGTTCCAGTTTTGTCTTGTCTGTCCATAGTACATTCTCCCAGAAGCTTTGTGGCTTGTCAACATGCAGTTTGGCAAATTCCAGTCTGGCTTTTTTATGATTTGTTTTCAACAGTGGTGTCCTCCTTGGTCGTCTGCTTGGAGCTGCTTGGAGATGGTCTTATAGCTTTTACCTTTAACATGTTTGTCTATAATTTTCTTTCTAATCTCCTGAGACAACTCTCTCCTTCACTTCCTCTGGTCCATGTTTAGTGTGGTACACACCATGTCACCAAACAGCACAGTGACTACTGTAACCCTATAAATAGGCCGACTGACTGATTACAAGTTTGTAGACACCTGTGATGCTAATTAGAGGACACACCTTGATTGAACATGTCCCTATGGTCACATTATTTTCAGTCTTTTCTAGGGGTACCATCATTTTTGTCCAAGCCTGTTTCATGAGTTTATTTTTTAAAATAATTCTGTTGAACCACGGTTCAAAAGCAATTTTGAACCGTGATTTTCAAGTAATTATTATTACTTTTGTCAGATTCAAATTATTTCTGTGACCATTGTGGGTTTTTCTTTCATTAACCGAGGGGTACCAACAATTTTATCCACATGTGTATATATAAAAAATAGATCCAGTCCTGTTACTCGTACATGTGCATCATATTACAGCTCTGTTTGGTATCCGGACAGAAACCTTAGATGTTGTACCTGGAATCTGCTGCCAGTTTAAGGTCACAGTCTTAAATACTCCTATCCCCACTGGGACCACTGTGTCCTTCACCTTCCACATCTGTTTCAGGTGTTCCTGGAACTTCTTGATCTTCTCTGCTCTTACTTCCTGGTCTTACTGTCAGCTGAGACCATCAGATCTATAACAACTTCCCTCCTCTGCTTCTTGTCAGCCGCCACAGTGTCATCGTGGATCTTGAACTCTGCAATTTTCCCACCAGTTTTAGTCGGTACAGATGTTCCTGGACACCGTATGAGGCCTCTAATTGTACGCTGCAACTGTGTGTGTGTAAATGACTTTTAAACATTTAACTGTCATTTTTAAACAATTTAAATGTTGACTGTAAAAGAGACAGGCCGAAAATTACGAATAACGTCCACATCAAAAATCTATATTTCTACAAATAGTAATTTGTTTTTTATCAATGTTTGACTGTAAAATTATTATTTTTTTACTGTGAGTCTGTTGAATGTTCTGTGGTCAAAAGCATCCCATCGTGTTTTTTTTTTAATATCACTGAAACAAATATCACTGAAACAAATATATATATATATATATATATATATATATATATATATATATATTTTTTTTTTTAACAGTTTCTGAATATTACAATATTTTACCATTTTGTCTCATCATTTTTTTAAATTTTATTTACTGCCAGAATTTTCTTTTTGTTGATTCAAAACAAATTACACCATTTTGAAAAGCAGTAAAATGACAACAATTCCAACACAAGTACTGTACAGATGTTTTTACAGTGTGGAGGAGGATCTCTACAATATTCACACCACAGGTTTGTTTAAAAAACCGTCTTCTTTGCTTAACTACAACTGAATGCATGCAGTATTTTTCTCTCCATGTGTGTGTGTCTGTATGGGTGTGTGTTCATGTACTCACTATGAAGTACTTCTCGGTGAAGGACGGAGTACTCGGCGCCGTCCAGCTGTAGACTGAACTCTTTCTGCTCGACACCGACTGTTTGCTGACGGACAGCGGCCTCATTTTCTCAGAGCTGTCGAAGGGACTGCAGGAGACGACACAAAATACACGTTAAACACATACATATCCACGCACAAACACACAGAATACTACTTCTTCCATTTGACTAGGTTTTCTTGGTTATTAGCTACCTGTCTGCTGAGTGAATTTCCAGACTTTTATAAGGTTTTATGCTTTTCAACATGAGGAAAATTCCTTTTTCCTTTCCTCATTTAGCATTTAGCTTTGTGAGAAAGCAGGAGTTGGTGCATGGACTCTGCAAACTGATGGATTTTGTGTTTTTGTGGAATACATTGGTGTAAATCCAGCGACCTCTGAACTTGTTGTCATTAAATTAATTATCAATGGGTAAATTGGAATGTTTTTTTTAAATTAAAGTGACATTTTGGTCTTTAGGGAGTCGTGACTTTTGAGCGGGAGGTTTTCAGATCATGAAAACTCTTTTTATACCATGCAGCTTTACATCAGTTTGAGCTATCAACAAAGAAAGTTTCATCTTTTTTGGCTGCCTTCAGCTGTGTTTTTGTGTTTCCTGAGCCAATTTTCTCACAGAATGTTATATGCAGCAGAAAACTGGTGCAAACACTGGTATACAAATTTTTGGAAATTGTTTCCGAGTTAAAATTGGCTCAGTCTTACATACTTTGATAAGATGAAGTGGAAAACAAATGATAAAGCTGATGATTGGCTAATGTTTATAAGATGTTTAATGACAAAGTTTTACTATGTACATAAATCTTGCGTTTGAAAGAAAACTTGTATCTGAAGTGTCCAGGTGCTACCCTGGCAAGGATTAAACAGAAGAAGTCATGACTTATTGTAACTAAATGTATTAGGGAAATACAAACTGAAACAACACCTAAAATATCACTTGAAACAACAGTTATTCAGTATGAACATGGCGTTTTTTTGGCTTGTTACTTGTACACGGCATCGGGGTCATCCTAACCCTACTCTTGGACAGTTCCAAATCCCTGACCAGATCATTTAGTTCATCCTGTCATATGAGATGTGCTTCAGCAGAGGGGTATGGTGGCCTGAAGTCTGGGTCAGCTGATGTTGATGCCACAACAGGAGCAGTGTCCTGGTCTTAATCTTGTTCATCATCTGAGTCTAGTGAGAAGGAATCTGGAGGATCAGGACCTGCTAGTTCTTCTCCATGAGGTACAGGGTGAAGAGCTGATGGAATATTTGGATACTGCAGTCTATTTTTTCTTTCTTGATATTCCTTTTGCAACTGGGGGAACCATACAAAAATAGCAGTCACTGTTGGTTCTCACCAAATCATTGGAACTGCAGAAGGCATAGATTTTCTTTTTTTTGTGGAGCCACCGATGAAGATTAGTTGCGCATGTGTTACAACAATATGGGGCCCAATTCTTGTCCTGATCCCCTATATTGCATCCAAAATAAAGATCCATCCATCCATTATCTATACACCACTTAATCCTCATTAGGGTCATGGGGGGCTGGACTCTTTCCCAGCTGGAGTGAAGACAGGAGACACCTGGACAGGTCGCCAGTCTATCACAGGGCTACACATAGAGACAAACAATCACATTCACACCTACGGACAGTTTCGAATAATCAGTTAACTTCAGAATGTTTTTCGACGAGCTGCACAGTGATGTAGTGGTTAGCACTTTTGCTTTTACAGCCAGAAGATCCTCGGTTCACGTTCCGTCCTTCCCAGGATCTTTCTGCATGGAGTTTGCATGTTCTCCCTGTGCATGCGTGGGTTTTCTCCGGGTTCTCCGGCTTCCTCCCACAGTCCAAAAATATGCTGAAGTTAATATGTAACTCTAAATTTTCCGTAGGTGTGAATGTGACTGTTTGTCTCTATGTGTAGTCCTGTGATAGACTGGTGACCTGTCCAGGTGTCCCCTGTCTTCACCCTAAGTCAGCTGGGATAGACTCCAACCCCCCATGACCCTAATGAGGATTAAGCGGTGTATAGATAATGGATGGATGGATGGTTTTGGACTGTGGGAGGAAGCCGGAGTACCCAGAGAAAACCAACATATACACAGGGAGAAAATGCAGACTCCATGCAGAAACATTCCTGGAAGGCCACAACATGAACTGGGGATCTTCTAGCTGCAAGGTGAAAGTGCTAAACATCAAGCCACTATGCAGCCCCAAAATAAAGATGATATGCCTTTTTCACAACAGCAATTATGCTGCACTTTTGTGATGCAAAGGGTAACCTCACCACAAATATAATTCAATTCAATTTTATTTATATAGCGCCAACTACAGGCCAAATTGTCTCAATATGCTTTACAGAACCTATATGTCTGAACCCCGCAGAGCAGCCCTAAGGCGACAGTGGCGAGAAAAAACTCCCTATATAACAGAAGTTATTTGCGTTGTTCACACAATTTCGAGGCATCTCTGGTTCCTCAGGTAAAAAATATGAGACACTTTGATAAAAGCATCACATACGGACAAAAGCTGCTACATAGGACTTAGATCGATGCTCGTCGTGGCTTATGAAATGTAACAGAGTGTATAGTATGTCAAAGAGGACATGTTCTATGAAAACACTAGCATAGATGAATATGTTCTACATTGCAGAAATGCTTTGAGTCACAACTTGTAGCTCAGACACATACAAATCCATTCAATTAATAATCTCCCCCTCATTACTGCGTATAGAATTTCAATATTTGACTTATTACTGGATCTTGATAACTTGAGCCCACCATCAATTTTGACTTATTTTTTCATTTTTAGTAACTGAAAGTAGGTAAAGTTAAACTACTTTTACTCTGGAAGCATTTTGCTTGTAGACCAGTGAAATCAGTGATATGTGAAATGGTATATTTTGTGTATTTTGCGTGTTTTCACGACTGCAGGAGTCTTTGTTTGTGCTTTCTGAGTACGATTCTGGCAGCTTCGTGCACGGCGTGATTTGTTTCCCATCTCACCGGGGAGAATCTCTGAACCGTTGTCCATCTGAAGCCTGAAATGTGATCCGCCACGGTGCAGAGGACGTTTACTGTGCGATGTTCACCCAGAATTCAGTCAGCTGCTCACTAACAGCTGGCTCAGGTTAGAGGTGCAGCGAACGAAGAAAACAACAGAATCTGTGTCGATGCCTGGCCATGTTTTACAGCTAAAAGTCGCCGTTTTACAAGGAAGCTGTTTGAAGATTACAATAAGGGAGTGGGAGAGATGAAAGAAACCAGCAGATGTTGGGTTTTCCAGCAGTAATTGTTTGTGTCGTCTCATATTTCTACCTTTTTCTGGAAGCAGAGGAAGGTTTCTGTGCAGCTGCTGCACTTGTCCTTCATGCGATTCATGTAATTTTGATACGGACAATGAAAAAAAGGCGCCACACTTCACTATCTGAGGTCAAGACCAAAGTTCAGGCAACTCTTTCCCATATTTTATGCGACAGATTTGATTTCCTGATGCAGCTGTCCACACCTATTCCCTCATCCAATCATCTAGTTATTCTTAGTTTTGTTTGGGTCGAGGGTTATTTAACTCTTACCTACAGACAAAAAGTCTTTTATCACTCTGTCCTTCACTGCCACAGGACTAATTTAGATGTTGACTTTTAATAACATCCACCTCAAAAATCTGCATTTTTACAAAAAGTAATTCTTTTATAATGTATCACCATATAAATACCATATAATATCACATTTAAATATAATTTTTGAATAATTCATTGTTATTTTTCTGATTTCACAGATTCGTCAAATTATAGATTATAACGAATAAAAATAATAGAAATAAGTGTTAATTTCCACAGTTACTGCAAAAGAAAAAGGCCAAAACTGAACATAATGACCACATTAAAAATCTGCATTTTTACAAATACTGATTTCTTTTGCAATATTTGACTGTAAAATTATGTTCTTATTGCATTTAATTCTGTAAAAAAAAACCCATACATAATTATCTTACAGATATAGGCAGTTAAATAAATTAGATAAAAATTTGTCATATTAATTTTTTAGATTGTTATTTTGCAGATTTCCCCTGCTTTTCTAATTTACAGATAATGTCTAGTAAAATCACAGGAAAAAAGTATTAGTGTATAAGTTAAAGAAAAAAGAACCTGTGAATAATGTCCATTTTTACAAATAGTAATCAATTCTAGATTACTTTGACTACATTTAAATGAGAAAAGAATATTATTTTACAGATACTTGGCGTTACTTTATTCAAATTTAAACATTTTCTTGTACTGTAACTGTAAAAACAGATTTTAACCGTAACATATTAATCTTTTAAATATTTTACAGATTTTCCCTGTTTTGTTAAATTACAGATAATATCTACTAAAATTACACATAACAAGCTGTGTGAATGTAAATTTTTTTAACAAGGTTGCAATGCAGTATATCTATTACTTTTACTATATTTAATTCAGTAAATATATATGTATAATATCTAGCAAAAATCACAAAAAATGTAAAAATGTACATGCTGAGTGTAAAGAAAAAAATTGTAAATAACATCTACGCTAAAAAAAATATTTTTACCAGTGGTCAAGTCACACTATTTCACCATTTTTAGATAAAAAATATCTTTATGGTGGTATTTTCAAAGTGTTCACTGTGAATCGAACAGTATTCCACCATTTTGTATCTTTTGATTTATTGTTATTTTTTACAGATTTTTTTCCTCCTAGACCTAGAGTACTTCATGTCATCCCATCCTTTGCCACATCATCAGTTAGTTTAATGCCAGTTTTCTGTTTCATGTCATTTGTTTTGTGTGTTTGAGGTGTACTTGTGTTTTCATACTTCCAGGTGACCTCCAGCTGCAGTTTGATGGTTCCCAGCTCGGTGATGTCCACCAGCATCAGCTGAGGCCTGGCCACAAAGAAGTCGGCGCTTGCACACGTCACCATGCCGACCAGCAGCCAACCCAAACCCTTCGCCTCCGTCACCTGGGAGACGGGATTCAGCAGGTTAGAAACACACAGATGTAAACCACATAGAATGGAATCATTGGCAAAATAATTTGAATTTTTTTGACAAGAACTTAGAAAAAAAGACTCCTTCATTCAAACTGAAAATCGACACAGTAAGCTACCTACATAGTAATGTCAGTTAAAGGTATAAGATGTA